>NC_142063.1:345081631-345451631 GCF_059756535.1 Pantherophis guttatus
CTTCCGCTTTCTAACCTGATATCTTAACCACTAGACTAAACTGGCTCTCTAATGCATCCTCTAATTGAGAAGTCGGCAATGGGAGTCTGGGAGGGGAACTAGAACTCACTGTCTCCTAGTGAGTGGCCCAAAGTCACCCAGCTGGCTTTCATGCCTAAGGTGGGACTAGAACTCACAGTCTCCTAGTGAGTGGCCCAAAATCACCCAGCCGGCTTTCATGCCTAAGGTGGGACTAGAACTCACAGTCTCCTAGTGAGTGGTCCAAAGTCACCCAGCTGGCTTTCATGCCTAAGGTGGGACTAGAACTCACAGTCTCCTAGTGAGTGGCCCAAAATCACCCAGCCGGCTTTCATGCCTAAAGTGGGACTAGAACTCACAGTCTCCTAGTGAGTGGCCCAAAGTCACCCAGCTGGCTTTCATGCCTAAGATGGGACTAGAACTCACAGTCTCCTAGTGAGTGGCCCAAAATCACCCAGCCGGCTTTCATGCCTAAGGTGGGACTAGAACTCACAGTCTCCTAGTGAGTGGCCCAAAGTCACCCAGCTGGCTTTCATGCCTATAGTGGAACTAGAACTCACAGCCTCCTGGTGATTGGCCCAAAGTCACTGGGTGACTTTGGGCTAATGACCAGGAAACTGTGAGTTCAAGTCCTGCCTAATGCATGACGGTATCTGGGTGACTTTGGCCCAATCACCAGGAGACTCTGAATTCTAGTCCTGCCTTAGGCATGAAAACAAGTTGATTGACTTTGTTACAATCACCAGGAAACTGTGAGTTCTAGTCCTGCATTAGGTATGGAAGGCAAATTAGGTAACTTGGGCCAATCACCAGGAGATGGTGAGTTCTAGTCCACCTTAGCCATTAAAGCCAGCTGGCTAAGTTTGGGCCAATCACCAGGGGATGGTGAGTTCTAGTCCCACTTTAGGCATGAAAGCCAGCTGGGTGACTTTCAGCCAATCACCAGGAGGCAGTGAGTTCTAGTCCTGCCTAATGCAGGACAGTACCTGGGTGACTTTGACCCAATCACCAGGAGACTCTGAATTCTAGTCCTGCCTTAGGCATGAAAACAAGCTGGTTGACTTTGGGACAATCACCAGGAAACTGTGAGTTCTAGTCCTTCCTGCCTTAGGCATGAAAGCTATCTCGGTGACTTTGGGCCAATCACTAGGCGGCTGTGAGTTCTAGTCCTGCTTTTTAAAAAAAATGGCATTTTGAATCTATCCTGTAGTCATTTTAGAGACATTCCTGTGCCAGACTCAAAATCCACCATCCTCTTGTTATGTAATCTTTGCTTCCAAACCATGAATCCTGGCTTGTTCAGGTGATTTTCCTTTTTTTTTTCCAGGTTGGTCCACAGACTGCCTGCAGGAATGGGGTCTCTTCATGTCGCTGGCGATTCCCAGCATGCTGATGATTTGCATTGAATGGTGGACTTTTGAAATTGGAAGCTTTCTGATAGGTCAGGAGTGGGCAGGGGGAGGAGCTAGGGCTGGGTGTGGGAGGGGCCAAAAGGCAGGACACGCCCTTTCCCCTAGAGGTAGTCCTCAATTTATGACCACAACCGAACCCAAAATTTAGGCTGTTAAGTGAGAAATTGCCCCATTTTTTAATATCTTTCTCGCCCCATGTTGTTAAGTGAATCACTGCAGTTCTTCAATTAGTCACATGGTTGTTAAGTGAACCTGGCTTCCCTGTTGCTTGTCAGTAGGTCGCAAAAGGGGATCACGTGACCCCCGGGACGCTGCGACCGTCATAAATAGGAGTCACTTTGCCAAGCGTCTGAATTTTGATCGCGTGACCGTGATCGGATGTCGCAATGGTCACAGATGTGAAAAATAATCATGTCACTTTTTTTCAGTGCCGTTGTAACTTCAAACGGTCACTAAATGAACTGTTGCAAGTTGAGGACTACCTGTATTTACAAGGATTGCAGCATCCCAGGGTCATGATGTCATTTCCACTTGCGCCCTTCCCAACAAGCCCTGAGGGAAACCAGACTCACTTAATGACCACATGGTTGTAAAAGTGAGTGCGACTCACTTAGCAACCGTCCTGCTTAGCATCAGAATTCTGGTTCCAATTGTGGTTATACATTGAGGATTTCCTGTCATAATCCTTGCAGGAGCCTTCAGGGAAGAGATCCAAAAAGCCAAGATGGCGGCTGAGCCGCCATCTTGCCTTTTTAGATCTCTTCACTCAGGACATTATTGAATATTTACTTTTCCCTTTTCCTGTTATTATTATTATTTTTAATTTCAGGCCTCCTGAGTGTGCTGGATCTATCTGCGCAATCTGTCATCTATGAAATCGCCACAGTAGCTTATATGGTAAGCATTTCCTGTCTGCCATATCACCACAAAAACAGGACGTCTGCCATTTTGACTTTTTCGACCTTCCTTGGCAGACACCTTAAATTAGCAAACCAAAATGTAAATTCCCCTGCATTTTGTGTGCATCCTATGATTTGCATTGGCTATAACTGATATACAGGTATAGTTGGTGTTTGACTTATGATTGTTTATTTAGAGACCCTGTATAATTTATGAGGGCGTGGAAAAAAGGAACTTACGACCAGTCCTCACACTTACGACCATTTGCAGCATTTTCCCCACGATCACAGGATCAAAATTCAGAAGCTTGGCAACTGACTCATTTATGACGGCTGCAATGTCCTGTGGGTCCCAGCCGGCTTCCAACAAGCAAAGTCAAAGGGTGAAAGAGGGATTTACTTAAGGACCGCCCAAAATGGTCATAAAATCAGGTTCAACTCACTTAACGACCATGTCACTTAGCAACCGAAGTTCACAATTGTAGTCACAAGTCAAGGACTACCTATAGTCCTCTTTAAACAACTGCCTCATTTATTGAAGGTTCACATCTACAAGCGTGAAAAAAAAACAACAACTTTACAACCAGTCCTCACATTTATGACGTTCGCTGGTCTACAAACCAAAAGAAAGTGGAAGTCGGATCAAAAGCACAGTTGCAGTTCCGCTGAGCAATGTTTTGCTGAATGACCAATTATGGTCGCTAAACTATCTGTGCCGTCCATACAGGAAGTCCTCGCTTTACGGCAACAAAGGAACCCGAAATTTGCATTGCGAAGTAAGACAGTTGTTCAGTGAGTTTTGCCCCTTTTTATGACCTGCCTTGCCACAGCTGTTAAGCGAATCACTGCAGTTATTAAATTAATAAAATGGTTGTTAAGTGAATCCAGCTTCCCCATCAAAAGGGGATCACGTGACCCTGGGACACTGCAGACGTCATAAATACGAGTCAGTTGCCAATCCATCTGTGTTTTGATGATGTGACCATCGGGGATGCTGCAGTGGTCGTAAGTGTGAAAAAACGGTCGTACGTCCCTTTTTTCAGGGTCCTTGTAGAACGTCAAACGGTCACTAAACGAATGGTGGTAAACCGAGGACTACCTATAGGGTATTTTTTTATTATTATTTTAGAAAATTTATATTGTCGCAACTCAAGGAAGCTTACATTTATATGATGTTTTTACATGGTATAAAAACATCATATAAAAAATAAAAATAGTAAAATATTTTAAATATTTTAAATAATAGTAAAATAATTTTAAAAAAATAACAAATTAATAAAATAATTCATTCAACGAGCCTCTAAAAAGGATGCAAATGACCAGCTTTGTCTGCAAGGAGTATCAATCCTTCTGTCCCCCACCATCCAGTCAGAGCTGAAGAAGCTTCTTGGATGAGAAGAGAAACGTCTTCAAAAGAAAAAAACAAGAAAGTCCAGTTGCCTCTTGAAAAAAGCACCGTTTTGGCCAAGCCATTTAATGGGCTCCATCCCACTCTGGGTATATCAAAAAATCAACCAATCAATCGAGCTGGTTGAGGATTTTACCAAGGCAGGAACTGAACGGGCATCTCACCAGATCTCTCTCTTCCTTTTGTCTGTTTTAGATTCCCTTTGGGATTGGGGCCTCCACCAGCGTCCGAGTGGGCAACGCCTTAGGAGCCGGGAAGGGGCAAGAAGCCCGCAAGTCTTCTGTAGTCGCCATATTTTGCACAGGTATCAATCTGGGGCTGATAGAAAGAAGAGAATCAGTGGTGGGTTTGAAAAAATGTTTACTACCGGTTCTGTGTTTGTGGCTTGGTGGGCGTGGCAGGGGAAGGATACTGTAAAATCTCCATTCCCACCCCACTCCAGGGGACGGATACTGCGAAATCCCCATTTCCTCCCGATCAGCTGGGACTCGGGAGGCAGAGAATAGATGGGGGCGGGGCCAGTCAGAAGTTTTACTACCGGTTCTCCGAACTATTCAAAATTTCCGCTACCGGTTCTCCAGAACTGGTCAGAACCTGCTGAAACCCATCTCTGAAGAGAATCCATGGGAAACATAAACCAGCTGTCAGACTTCGATGCTATCTCAAAATAAATGAATTTCCAATTTTTTCTTTAATTGAGCACAGCCACCGGATCATGACTCGATGCGGACAAGACTGACCTTTTGCCCCCTAATCCCTCCCTTTCCGATCCCCAATTCTCTGCTTCTCATTGGCTGTCTTCCAAGTCATTCTCCAGATTTCTTGTCACGTCATTTCCCAGGAATGTCTCCCCCTTCCTCATTTCCATGACAACCCGACTTCAAAGGGATTTAGCAGGCAAAAGTTCAGAATTTATCTCTCTCCTCTCTATGCCAGCGCTGAGGCGCTGACACCACTGTTTCAGAATCAGACTAGAGCTGGAAGGGACCTTGGAGGGACCATGTGCGTGCCGGAAACAGGAAGAGTAGCCACCTGGTGCGCATGCATGTGCCAGGAATAGGATCTTCCGATTTCCATCACGCACATGCTCCTCACGCACGCATGCGCACAAGAAACTGGAAGACCAGGTGGCCGGTGTGCCTGTGTGTGCCAGAAACCAGAAGATCATCATCTTTGTGACCAGCTGGCTGGCACGCCAGAACCTGGAAGGGCAAGGAACGATGGCTCGCGTGCCCGAAGAGTTGCCACTTTTGCCACGCGTGCCATAGGTTCACCATCACAGACCTACACCATTTCAGATATCATATCAGAGTCATATCGGTGGGCACATGAGCGTTGCCCTAGCTCAGCTCCAGTGGGAGGGCCTCCGCAGCGGGAGTCCCATTTTTCGCTCTCCCCAGGCTCCGGAGGCTTTCTAGGAGCCTGGAGAGGGTGAAAACAGCCTTCCCCACTTCCCCAGAGGCCGGAAATAGCCTGTTTGCCAACTTCCGGTGGGACCGGAACAGTGGTGGGTTCCTCCCGGTTCGGTCCGATTCAGCCGAGCCGGTAGCGGTGATGATATGATGTCACCGAATCGGTCCTCCCCCCCCCGCCCTCCCAGGTGATGACTAGAGGGAAAAAAACTGTTTAAACTCTTGCCGCGGGGCTTCAAAGGGCTGTCCTACAGCTGATCAGTGTTAAAAGCAAACAAATGAGTCGGGTCGTAAGTGCGAGGACTGGTCATAAATGCGAGGACCTTCCAGAAATGACTCTGACCAGCTAGCCACGCACACCTAGTCACATGACCTCCAAGCCACACCCACAAAATAAGCCACGCCCACAGAACCGGTAGTAAAAAAATTTAGAATCTACCCCTGGACCGGAAGGCCTGTTTTTTGCTCTTCCCAGGCTCCGGAGGTTTTCTAGGCTCCAAAGGCTTTCCTCATCCCCCACCCCGGAGGCCGGAAACGGCATATTTCCTGACTTCCGCTCCCACCCCCAAGAAAGCCTCTGGAGCCTGGGGAGGGCGAAAAACGGACCTACTGGGCCCACCATGGCAAAAGCCGGGGGAGCACGGGGGAGTCGCATGCGCATAAGTGACTGTCTAGACTGGGCAAACCCAAATCCTGCAACTGTTCTTCGTACATTTTAGTCTCCAGACTTCTTAATTGCTCTTCTTTGCAATTTCTCCACCTTGGTGACTTTAAGATGAGCAGAAACTGTATACACAGGAAATCCTCGACTTACAACCATTTGTTCAGTGACGGAAGATACAACAGCACTGAAAAACGGGATCGAAGACTGTTGTTTTGCACTTATGACCGTTGCAGTACCCCTGTTGGTCACGTGATCCAAATTCAGATGCTTGGCAACCGACTCATATTTATGACGGTCGCAGCGTCCCAGGGTCATTTAGCGACCTTCTGGCAAAGAAAGTCAATGGGGAAGTCAGATTCACTTCACAACCGTGTTACTAACCGGACAACTGAAGTGATTCACTTAACAACCATGGCAAAAAAAAGATCGGAAAATGGGGCAAACCTCCCTGAACAACTATCTCGCTTAGCGACAGAAATTTTAGGCTTAACTGTGGTCGTAAATTGAGGACTACCTATATCCATCATATGATACACTTTTTGGGTATATATATATATATATATATGTGTGTGTGTGTGTGTGTTTTTCTTCTAGGCAGGTTTTCCCTACGTAGCCAAGGTTTTTTTTGTAGCTCCAGCTCAGTAGAATCTCATCTACTCGGTTCTGGGCTTTTTTCCTTTCTAACACCTAGCAAGCTCTCACTGCTAGGTGGGAGACCTAAATAGATCCATTTCTAGCTCGTTAGCTGTCATCAGTAGGCCACACCCATATCCTCCCTGTAAAGGCACAGTATCAATTTTCTTACTTCTTCGTAGGGTTTATGTGTGTTTTTCTTCTAGCCAGGTTTTCCCTACGTAGCCAAGGTTTTTTTTTTTTTGTAGCTCCAGCTCAGTAGAATCTCATCTACTCGGTTCTGGGCTTTTTTCTTTTCTAACACCTAGCAAGCTCTCACTGCTAGGTGGGAGACCTAAATAGATCCATTTCTAGCTCGTTAGCTGTCATCAGTAGGCCACACCCATATCCTCCCTGTAAAGGCACAGTATCAAACCTTGGCTACGTAGGGAAAACCTGGCTAGAAGAAAAACACACATAAACCCTACGAAGAAGTAAGAAAATTGATATATATATTTTGTTTTATTTTATTTTATTTTGAATTTATATACCGCACCTTCTCCCGAGGGACTCTCAGGGCGGTGTACAGCCAGATAAAAACATACAATACAAACATTAAAAACAATTAAAAGGATATATATTAATTTGGCCCCAATTTAAGATAACAAACCAATTAAAAATATTTAAAAATATGTTAAAAAATATGTTAAGCCAGCCCGGCTTGCTGAAAAAAGAAAGTTTTAAGGGCACGGCGGAATCTCCTCATAATAGGTATTATCTATCTTAATAGGTATATATATATATGAGGTGGGTTTCAGCAGGTTCTGACCTGTTCTGGAGAACCGGTAGCGGAAATTTTGAGTAGTTTGGTAGTAGTTCTTACTATCGTAGAACCAATAGTAAAAATCCTGACTGGCCCCGCCCCCATCTATTCTCTGCCTCCCAAATCCCAGCTGATCAGGAAGAAATGGGGATTTTGCAATATCCTTCCCCTGGATTGGGGACATAATGGAGATTTTACAGTATCCTTCCCCTGGAGTAGGGTGGGTTTGGAGATTTTGCAGTATCCTTCCCCTGGATTGGGGACGTAATGGAGATTTTACAGTATCCTTCCCCTGGAGTAGGGTGGGATTGGAGATTTTGCGGTATCCTTCCCCTGGATTGGGGACGTAATGGAGATTTTACAGTATCCTTCCCCTGGAGTAGGTTGGGAATGGAGATTTTACGGTATCCTTCCCCTGCCACGCCCACCAAGCCACACCCACCAAGCTATGCCACGCCCACCAAGCCACTACCCCCAGAACTGGTAGTAAAAAGGGCAGAAATGTCCAGGATGGTCAAAGAAGTCAAGATGGCGTCCAACATCTAAAACCCAACGCTATATATACAGGCATTGAACATGAAGAAATGATGGAGCTTCAGTCCCATCATCGTTGATACCATCTTGACTTTTGTAGGCCTTTCTGAGTAGGGAGCATAACATAACACAGCAGTAGGCCTCTATGGAGCCTTTACGACCTGTGGACTTCAACTCCCAGAATTCCCGAGAGTCAACCATGTTGGCTGTCTCAGGAATTCTGGGAGTTGAAGTCCACAGGTCGTAAAGGGGTCATAGAGGCCCATCCTGGTATAATATTTCATCTTGCTGTAATATTTATTAATATCTCTCTTTCTAATGCTCTGGGTAGCATGATCGGCAGCATATAGCATGTAGCATGTAGCATGTAGTTTCTTCCCCAAACCCCCAAAACTTTAACCTTAAACTGTCTACTGTTGACTTCACCCCATTCCTAAGAGGTCTGTAGGGGCATGCATAAGCACCGGCGTGCCTACCATCCAGGGGTGAAATCTAAAATTTGTTATTAATGGTTCTGTGGGCGTGGCTTGGTGGTGGCGGAGGGTAATGTGACTGGGTGGGCGTGGCCAACTTTTTTTTTTTTTTTTTTACTTTTAAAAGCATTTTTTCTACCACCTTAAGAGGTTGCAGAAAAAAATGCTTTTAGAAGCCTCTGACGATCAGGCAACTCAGCTGGGATCGCCAGAGGCTTTTAAAGGCATTTTTTTTTTCAGGAAAAAAATGCTTTTAAAAGCTTCTGACGATCCCAGATGAGCAGCGCGATCATCAGAGCTTTTTTTTTTTTTTTAACTTTTAAAAGTATTTTTTCGGCCGAAGAGGTTGTAGAAAAAATGCTTTTAAAAGTAAAAAAAAACCAACATCCTCTGATGATCGCTCAGCTCAGCTGGGCATGGGGGGGCAGCACAGGGATTTTTACTACCGGTTCTCCGAACCACCCACCATCATCGCTATCAGATCGGGCGATCCGGTCCGAACCGGGAGTATTTCACCCCTGCTACCGTCCCTGTCCTAATATTCTTTTTTTACTTACTCTTTTCATGTATTCCAATTATGTTTGTACTTTTACCTGTTATCTTATAGATGCTTGACAAATAAACTTATGATTATGATATGAATTGAATAAATAAATCAAATTTATCTCGGATTGCTTCAATTCTTTTCTCCCTGTTTTTTTCCTCCAGTGGGATTCGTCCTTCTGATGTGTGTTGTGTTGATAGCCTCAAAAGATGTCTTGGCGTACATTTTCACCAGTGAAAAGTAAGTGTGACAATCTGGAGTGAACCCCTCAGGCCCTGAGGGTATCTTGTATATACAGGTTGTCCTCGACTTACCACTATTTGTTTAGTGGCCGTTCGAACTTACAATGGCAACGAAAAAGCTGATTTATTTACAGCATACAGGTGTAAATTCAGGGGGGGTTACCTAGTCATATGACACGGGGGGGTTGATGTAACTTCAAATGGTTGTTACATAACCCGTCGTAAGTCGAGGACTAACTGTTCCATTATTGACTTATCCTTGACTTAGGATCACAGCGGAACCCAAAATTTCTGTTGCTAAGCGAGACAGTTAAGTGAGGTTTCCCTCCCCATTTTACCATCTTTCTCGCCCCAGTCGTTAAGTGATTCACTGCAGTTCTTCAGTTGGTCACACAGTTGTTAAGTGAATCCGACTTCCACATGCTTCTTGGAAGGTCACAAAAGGGGATCACGTGACCCCCCCCGGGGACACTGCATACCGTCATAAATACGAACCAGTTGCCAACGGTCTGAATTTTGATTACATGACCGTCACCGCGGGGATGCTGCAACGGCTGTCATAAGTGTGAAACATAGTCATAAGTCCCTTTTTAAAGTACTGTTGTAACTTTGAATGGTCACTAAATGAACTGTTGTAAGATATAGATAGATATAATATAGTTAGATAAATGAGAGATAAATGAGAGATAGAAAGATAGATAGGTAAATAGATATAGATATAGATATAGATATAGATATAGATATAGATATAGATATAGATATAGATATAGATATAGATATAGATATAGATATAGATACAAACAAAGAAGCAGACCTTCTGCGAGCTCCGGAACTAAAATAATTAAAATTTTATTCTACTAAACTTTTGTCAACCATCTGCTGACATCGTCAGAGTATTAAACTACCATTTTAGGCAGAGATCTCTGTAATAGTAGTTTAATACTCTGACGATGTCAGGAGATGGCTGACGAAAACTTAGTAGAATAAAATTTTAATTATTTTAGTTCCGGAGTTCTCAGAATGTCTGTGTTGCAATATTTTCAGGATCAGACTCAATAAGATTAGCAAGAGTTAAAGATTTAACTATATATTCTTTTATTTACATTAGGCATTCTATATTCACTGAATATTCACAGATAGAAGCAAGGGAAAGGGTGTAGGAAGCTCCTTATATATACAATGGGTGGAGCTATATGTGGGAGTGATGAATTATGAATACATTAAGAAGTGAAGAATAAGTTAACCCCTGATACCCTGTTTGTACACTATTTACACATTAGAGAATAAGGCATTTACATCTGACAAATCCCCCTCTAAATGCCGATTCGTTATACAACACCAGTTACACTCAGATTCAGGACAATACAAAACATACAACTTAGAGGTTAAATATTTATGCTGCTTAGAAGGTAAAGGCTTTGTCAATATATCAGCTAATTGTTCTGAAGTGTCGCAATGCACTGCTTTAATAAATCCATCCTGAGATAATTGTCTCACATGTTTAAATTTTATATCTATATGTCTGGACCTTTGTCCAATGGCATCAGATCTAGATATTTCAATGGCTGCTTTATTGTCTTCATGCATAACAAAGGGCAGAGCTGGTTTTTTCCAGACATCTGAAATTAAATCATTAAACCATACAAGGTTATTTGTGGCTTTGGATAAACAAACATATTCCGCTTCTGTCGTTGAAGTGGCCACTAGTTCTTGTTTACCAGTGTACCAGTAAACTGGACAGTCATTTAAGAGAAATACATAACCAGAAGTACTTTTTCTGCATGAGGTGTCTCCAGCCCAATCTGCATCTGCATAACACGTAAGCTTTGGTTCTTTAATATCATTAGGCTCTAACATTAAACAAAAGTCTAGTGTACTTTTTAGATATCTTAAAATTCTTTTAACAGCTTCCCAGTGATACATTGTTGGTTTGCTGACATGCCTAGATAATAAATTGAGTGGTAAAGCGATATCTGGCCTAGTCCAATTAGATATGTAAAGGAGTGAACCTATGATTGATCTATAGAACGTATTGTCCTTGAACTCAGGAGAAGATTCATCAGAATTTCTTAGAAAGTCAGTTTGCATAGGGGTATCACAAGGTTTGGCATTGTTTAAGTTGCATTTATTTAAAAGTTCTATGATCTTATCTCTCTGGGTAAGTTTGAATCCCCTTTTTGTCTTATTAATTTGGACACCAAGGTATTTGTTTACCTTGCCTAAAGATTTCAATGAGAAATGCTCATTCAGTTTAGTTACAAAAGTTTCTCTTCTTTCTTTATGTTTTCCTATGTATAAAATGTCATCCACATAAATCAATACAAATTCAATGTAATCATCACCCCTCTTGACAAAGAAACAATTATCAGCAGTGGTAGCGTTGAAGTCCATGGTCTTAAGTACTTTTACTAAACAATCATACCACCGTTTACCAGATTGCTTTAGCCCGTATAAACTCTTGTTTAACAACCAAGTCTCATTTCTGTTTGTGTATGGACTATGAGGTGCTCTCACGTATATTTCTTTATCTAATTTTGCGTGTAGGTACGCAGTCTGTATGTCATATTGGAATACATCAAGATTGAGTGCTGATGCTACCACTAGAGCTGTCTTGACACTCTCTGTTCTTACAGTGGGGGAATACGTGTCAGTATAGTCCTCCGGATATTTCTGTGCATAACCCTGTGCAACTAATCTAGCTTTGTATAGAGTATTTCCTCCCTCTAAATTCTTAATTTTATATATCCACCTGGTACCAATAATTGTCTTATCTTTAGGTGCAATTGCAGGTGTAAATACATTTAGTCTTTGTAAACTTTCCATCTCTTTCTTCATTGCTAATTCCCATTTTTCTTTTTCTTCGTGAGGAAGTTTTAATACTTCCTCGTATGTATTGGGTGTTGTTGGTTCACCATCCATGTGCATTACATAATCCTTGTATTTATTTGGCATTTGGTTTCTGGTGTTTCTAATGATTTTTTCGGGTTTACTATCGTTATCATGCAAATATCTTGCTTCCTTTTTTGTTAGTGTGTCTGTCTTTATTTTGTGTTGGCTATTTGTCCAAGTTTTGGTTTTGTTTTTATATTTGTTGATATTTTGCTTTTCTATAGTCCCTTTCTCATGAGGTTTTGTATCTTCATGTTTATTTGGGAATATCTCATTAAGATGTAATTTAGACCAGTTAGCTTGTTCATGGAACACAGCTGTTCTGGAGACTATAAATTTGTTGTTACTATCAATGAATCTGTATCCTTTAGTGCCAGTCTCATATCCCATAAATCTGAGTCTTCTGGACACATTTTCTCCCTTTCTTCTTAATTGTTTAGGTATGTGTACGTCTGCTGTGACTCCAAATATATGCATGTGTGCTAATTTTGGTTTTCTATTATACATCACTTCATATGGTGTCTTATTTACAATGCTGGACCATGTTCTATTTTGTGTGTAATTTGAATAATGTAAGGCTTCTGACCAGAATTGTTTGCTTAAGCCAGCATCTTCCAATGTGCATCTAATCATGGTTTGTAATGTGGAATTTTTTCTCTCTGCAATCCCGTTTTGGAACGCAGAAAATGGACTAGATGTGTAATGTAACATTCCTTTGTCTTTTAACCATTGTGAGAATTCTTTAGACATGAATTCGCATCCTCTGTCCGTCATAATTTGTTTTATTTTGATGTTGTGTTGTGTTTCTATGCGTTTGTAAAATTCTTTAAATTTTTGAAATGTTTCATCTTTGTGTTTTAATGTATAAACAAATCCATAGCGGCTATAATCGTCCACTATTGTCAGGAAGTAACGTTTTCTATAAGTGATTGATGGAGTTAATGGACCAACTAAGTCCATGTGTACTAAATCAAAAATTTTGTTAGTTGATCTGGTAGATTTTCTTGGCCTGGGACTAGTTTTTAGTTTTGTAGATTTACATACTGAGCATTCCAGATAATTTTCACAATTTTTTATTTTAACACCTTCTGCGTGTTCAGTCATTTTTTGCACTACAGGAAAACTGGCATGTCCTAACTTCCTATGCAATATGTGAGCACACTCATCATGAATTGGTTTACCTATCTTTGGCTTCTTATCGTTGTGTGCATCTGTGTGATCATGAGATATTTTACATTCATCATTGTCACTGTTGCTAACATTCTCATCATCTATTTCAATACAATCTTCCATATTTGAATCAATGTTATGTAACCATTTTTCTTTTGTTATCAGATAAGGTAGGCCTCCTTTAGTCACCACAGTGCCTACATTTATTTTATTCTTTTCCAAAGTTGCCTTTCCTTTTGAAAAGACAATGTTAATGTCAGAATCTCTGCTTAGTTTTATGGCACTTAATATGTTATGAGGTATTTCAGGTATTAATAATACCCCCTCTATTTTTCCTAGACCAGGCAAGGTTACATTTCCTCTACCTAATACTTGAACCTTTTCTTGGTTAGCTACCTTAATTACAAATTTATCTTCTGCAAATGAAGATAATATACTTTTGTTATTAGTGGTGTGATTAGTTGCTCCAGAATCAATAAGCCAATTATTGTTCTCACTTTGTTGTGTGTTAGTGTTGTCTTGTTTATTTAATCCATTCAGTGAACCAGACTTTCTATCCTTTGAATTGTCTCTGCCCCCTCTATTCTCTCTGTGATTTGGTGGGCTCCTATATCTATGCCTTTCTATGGAAGGCTGTCTATAATCGTATTTGTTTCTGTATTCTGATCTATATCTTTCTTTTAAGAATTTTGGGCAATCTCTTCTATTGTGTTCCCTGGATCCACAATTATGACATTTAAATGTTCCACTATATTTTTCTTGGAAAGCTACTTTCCTATATGGTTTATGTTCTGTGTGATTGTTAGAGCGATTCCTTCTAGAATTATCTTCTGTTATCAATTTGTTAGATAGACTTTCTATGGATAAGTATCCTAGATTGATTGTGTCTAAATGTGACATAAAATTGTCCCATGATGGATCAAGTGAGTTGATAATAACACTTTTCATTGTTTGGTCTGAAATCACCTCCCCCCTCAAATGCAGTTCAGCTCTTATTTTGTTCAAAGATATTAAATGTTCACTTATGGAAACCCCTGGTTTTATCCTAGATGAAAAGAAGTCTTTAGATATCCTTGTGGTGGTAGCTACACTGTCACTGTGAAACAAATTAAACATGCATTGAATAATTTCTGAAACAGTCAAATTTGGCTTAATGCTGTGATACATTGCAGGAGACACACTAGATATTATTAAGAAAAAAGCTCTATGGTGTAAGCAATCTATTTTTAGTGTCCAAGGTCCTTTTGGGGGACTAGTGATAAAAAACAGTAAGTTTTCTTTCATAAAGACAACCTGGAGCTGTTGATACCATTCTTGTAAATTAATGCCATCAACCCTTAGTTTTGGGAAGTCACTGGGTAAATTTCCGACACTATTGGGTCCATTACTTACAACCTGAGGTAGTCCGTGGTCTCGTAAATGCAGAAAATTGCAAAACGGCGTGGGGATGCTCGCTACGAGTCTGCATGATCTTCTCTCCAGTTCATGTCTTCCCGGATCGTCAGCGTAGTTTCGCGCATGCGCGTTGCTCATTTCTTCTTCGGCGTCGTCGTGGAAGGTTCTCCTCATTGCGGCTTGCTCGCTCTGCTCTTCTTCAGACGAGTCGGTCTCTGGTTCGACTTTGGGGGTTCTGACGACGGTGGCTGTTCTTCCTCTTCTATTGAGAGCGTTGGTGCTTGCTTCGGTCTGCGGCGTAGGGCGGTATCGGCAGGGCTCTCTGGGTTCTGGCGTCAGCGCTCTAGTAGTCAGGATGGGAGCGGGCAGGTCTTGAGGCATTGGTTTGCTCGCTCGCTTTTTCGGCATCTTTTTAGTAATTTTCAGTTTTGGCCCAAATGCAGCAAAGAGCGTTTTCATCGCTGATTTTATTTGGTGTTTCATTGGATCTTCCTCACTTTCTGGTTCTGATTCTTCTGAGGTGTTTGAATCTTCTTTTTCGTTTTCGTTGTCTGATAACATTTTTCGCGCCAGAAATTTTGAATTAAGCTTGCTGATTGGTTCTGCTTCGTTCATCTTGGAGGCCGGTTGAAACCAAGATGGCCGCCATTCAAATTTTCGCGCGGGATCATCGTTTTTCTTCTTTGTAATGATTTTCTCCGCAGTCATATCACTCACAATTTTTGGATCTTTAGGTTTTTCATTGGTGATGTTTTTCTCTCTCGCTGCTCCGCTGTTCTTCAGCATATCTTGGAGGTTCGCGATGAGGCTTTCATCATTCTTCTGGCTTTTTAATAGTTTTAATATCTCTGACCTGAGTTCGTTATTTTCTATTTCGATTTCCTCCTGGTCATCAATTATTTCTTCGTCTTCAGTGGTGTATTCTTCGGATTCTCTCGAAATTGCATTCGTGGATTCGTTGATTATTTCTTGTTCCGTTTCCATTTCTTTGCTGTAGGCCCTGGTGTTGGGCCTATCTTTCTTAGACATTTTAAAGTTTTTTATTGAGTCAATTAACCATCCTCTGCTACCAATTTGTTGCAATATTTTCAGGATCAGACTCAATAAGATTAGCAAGAGTTAAAGATTTAACTATATATTCTTTTATTTACATTAGGCATTCTATATTCACTGAATATTCACAGATAGAAGCAAGGGAAAGGGTGTAGGAAGCTCCTTATATATACAATGGGTGGAGCTATATGTGGGAGTGATGAATTATGAATACATTAAGAAGTGAAGAATAAGTTAACCCCTGATACCCTGTTTGTACACTATTTACACATTAGAGAATAAGGCATTTACATCTGACAGTCTGCTTCTTCCTTTACAAATATACTTGGAACTTGTATTTTTAGAATAGTTTGTAATATATATGTGTGTATGTGTGTGTGTGTGTGTGTAGGGCAACAAAATCAGGCGTGTCTAGTCTTTGCAACTTTAAGATCTGTGGACTTCAATTCCCAGAATTCTAGGCGTTAGATACAAATTAACAGAGTTGGAAGGGACCTTGTAGGTCATCTAGTCCAACCCCCCGGCCCTACACCAATTCTGACAGATGGCAGTCTAGTCTCTTATTGAAAAATTCCAGTGATGAAATCCACAGGTCTTAAAGTTGCCAAGATTGGACACCCCTGACTTAGAGGAGGTCGGTGCTGATGATGGTTTTTATCTATTTTGTCCAAAACAGAGAAGTGGTTGACCTCGTGGCATATGTGATGCCCGTCTACATAGCCTTCCACCTGTTTGAAGCCCTTTGTGTGAGTCCTTTTCTTTCTCACTTCTTTCCACTGGCCTGAATAGGGTTAAATTTAAGGTTCAGCTCTGGCAACCTCAAATGTTTTAGGATTATGGGGGGCACCTGTGGTTTCTTTAGTAAACCACCCATGACCAAACCATGCCTTAATGGGGTATGGAAAGGCAGTCTGGTGTGGGGTGGAATGGGTGGACTTCCACTCCCAGAATCCCCCAACCAGCAGTGCTTTAAGAGGAGAGTACTTCCACTCCCAGAATCCCCCAGCCAGCTTCCTTTAAGATGGGTGGACTTCCACTCCCAGAATCCCCCAGCCAGCATGCTTTAAGAGGAGTGGACTTCCACTCCCAGAATCCCCCAGCCAGCAATGCTTTAAGAGGAGAGTACTTCCACTCCCAGAATCCCCCAGCCAGCATCCTTTAAGATGGGTGGACTTCCACTCCCAGAATCCCCCAGCCAGCATGCTTTAAGAGGAGTGGACTTCCGCTCCCAGAATCCCCCAGCCAGCGTGCTTTAAGAGGGGTGGACTTCCACTCCCAGAATCCCCCAGCCAGCGTGCTTTAAGAGGGGTGGACTTCCACTCCCAGAATCCCCCAGCCAGCATCCTTTAAGATGGGTGGACTTCCACTCCCAGAATCCCCCAGCCAGCATGCTTTAAAAGGGGTGGACTTCCGCTCCCAGAATCCCCCAGCCAGCGTGCTTTAAGAGGGGTGGACTTCCACTCCCAGAATCCCCCAGCCAGCATGCTTTAAGAGGAGTGGACTTCCGCTCCCAGAATCCCCCAGCCAGCGTGCTTTAAGAGGGGTGGACTTCCACTCCCAGAATCCCCCAGCCAGCGTGCTTTAAGAGGGGTGGACTTCCACTCCCAGAATCCCCCAGCCAGCATGCTTTAAAAGGGGTGGACTTCCGCTCCCAGAATCCCCCAGCCAGCGTGCTTTAAGAGGGGTGGACTTCCACTCCCAGAATCCCCCAGCCAGCGTGCTTTAAGAGGAGTGGACTTCCACTCCCAGAATCCCCCAGACAGCCTGCTTTAAGAGGGATGGACTTCCGCTCCCAGAATCCCCCAGCCAGCGTGCTTTAAGAGGGGTGGACCTCCACTCCCAGAATCCCCCAGCCAGCATGCTTTAAGAGGAATGGACTTCCGCTCCCAGAATCCCCCAGTCAACATGCTTTAAGATGGGTGGACTTCAACTCCCAGAATCCCCCAGCCAGCACAGTGGGAATTCTGGGAGTTGAAGTCCACACACCTTCAATTTGCAGAGGTTCACAAGGCCTCTTGTAACCCATCCTTCTTTTTGTCTCTTGCAGGCTACAACCGCCGGGGTGCTGCGTGGCACCGGAAGGCAGAAACTAGGCGCCATTTTCAACATGCTGGGCTACTACGCTGTAGGCCTGCCCTTGGGGGTCGTGCTCCTTTTCGTAGCCAAAATTGGCATGATAGGTACTGGCATTGAGCAGAGAGTGGCATGGCGACAAGTAGTCCTCGAGTTACGACCATAATTGAGCCCTACAATTAGGGTTGCGAGTTGTGACGGTCATAAAACAGGCCGATTTGATTTTAGCATCTTTTCCACAGTGGCTGTTAAGCAAAGTCACTGTTTGCGAAGGGGAGCTTTTTGTCAGAAAATGGAAATAAATCCTGGTTTTGAGGGGGAAATGTCACAAATCATTGGTCAGGTGATCATGGGACTCTTCAAAGGTGGACCAGTTGCCCAAAATATGGAAATGTGACCGAGGGGGGGGACGGACGGATGGACAGACGGACGACATACACGACAACATCACAACCTCAAAACCAGGATGCAAGTCGTCCCAAAGGTGTTTTTTTCAGGAGGCAACTGCACATTTTTTGTTCTTTTTTGAGGACGTTTCACTTTTTTTTTTTGCTTTAATTTATATGCCGCCCTTCTCCGGAGACTCAGGGCGGCTTACAATGCGTTAAGCAATAGCCTTCATACTTTTGTATATTTTATACAAAGTCAGCTTATTGCCCCCACAATCTGGGTCCTCAATTTACCTACCTTAGAAAGGATGGAAGGCTGAGTCAACCTTGAGCCTGGCGAGATTCGAACTCGCAGTAATTGCAGGCAGCAGATGTTAATAACTGTGCTTGAGTCCACTGTGCTACAGGCTCTTTACATCTTCTCATCCAAGAAGCTTCTTCCGTTCTAACGGGATGGTGGGGAATGGAAGGATTGAGACCCCTTGCAGACAGCTGGTCATTTGCATCCTTTTTAGAGGGTCGTTGAGGCCACTTCGGAGGTTGTTCTGTGTCCTCAGGGTCACCTGAGTAGTGTAAATGGGTGTGGAGCCTTCTACAACACGGTCCTTTCAGCAGTTCCAAGAAGGCTCCACATCCATTTGCACCACTCAGGTGACCCTGAGGACACAGATCAACCTCCAAGTGGCCTCAAGGACTCTCTAAAACCGTGATGGCGAACCTATGGCACGGGTGCCACAGGTGGCCATATCTGTGGGCACGCGAGTGTTGCCTTACCTCAATCCAGCACGCATGTGTGTGCGCTGGCCAGCTGATTTTCGGGCCTTCCTGGCCCACCGGAAGTCGGGAAATGGGCTGTTTCTGGGCTTCCGGAGGGCCTCCGGAGGAATGGGGAAGGCTGTTTTAGCCCTCCCCAGGCTCTGGTCCCTGGGGACGGCAAAAAAATGGGCCTACCAGGCCCACCGGAAGTCGGGAAATGGGCTGTTTCTGGGCTTCTGGAGGGCCTCCGGAGGAATGGGGAAGGCTGTTTTAGGCCTCCCCAGGCTCCGGTCCCTGGGGACAGCAAAAAAATGGGCCTACCGGGCCCACCGGAAGTTGGGAAATGGGCTGTTTCTGGGCTTCCGGAGGGCCTCCGGGGGAATGGGGAAGGCTGTTTTAGCCCTCCCCAGGCTCCAGTCCCTGGGGACGGCAAAAAAATGGGCCTACCGGGCCCACCGGAAGTCGGGAAATGGGCTGTTTCTGGGCTTCCGGAGGGCCTCCGGGGGAATGGGGAAGGCTGTTTTAGCCCTCCCCAGGCTCCAGTCCCTGGGGACGGCAAAAAAATGGGCCTACTGGGCCCACCGGAAGTCAGGAAATGGGCTGTTTCTGGGCTTCCGGAGGGCCTCCGGGGGAATGGGGAAGGCTGTTTTCGCCCTCCCCAGGCTCCGGTCCCTGGGGACGGCAAAAAAATGGGCCTACCGGGCCCACCAGAAGTCGAGAAATGGGCTGTTTCTGGGCTTCCGGAGGACCTCCAGGGGAATGGGGAAGGCTGTTTTCGCCCTCCCCAGGCTCCGGTCCCTGGGGACGGCAAAAAAATGGGCCTACCGGGCTCACCGGAAGTTGGGAAATGGGCTGTTTCTGGGCTTCCGGAGGACCTCCAGAGGAATGGGGAAGGCTGTTTTCGCCCTCCCCAGGCTCCGGTCCCTGGGGACGGCAAAAAAATGGGCCTACCGGGCCCACCGGAAGTTGGGAAATGGGCTGTTTCTGGGCTTCCGGAGGGCCTCCAGAGGAATGGGGAAGGCTGTTTTCGCCCTCCCCAGGCTCCGGTCCCTGGGGACGGCAAAAAAATGGGCCTACCGGGCTCACCGGAAGTCAGGAAATGGGCTGTTTCTGGGCTTCCGGAGGGCCTCCGGGGGAATGGGGAAGGCTGTTTTCGCCCTCCCCAGGCTCCGGTCCCTGGGGACGGCAAAAAAATGGGCCTACCGGGCCCACCGGAAGTTGGGAAATGGGCTGTTTCTGGGCTTCCGGAGGGCCTCCAGAGGAATGGGGAAGGCTGTTTTAGCCCTCCCCAGGCTCCGGTCCCTGGGGACGGCAAAAAAATGGGCCTACCGGGCTCACCGGAAGTCAGGAAATGGGCTGTTTCTGGGCTTCCGGAGGGCCTCCGGGGGAATGGGGAAGGCTGTGTTTGCCCTCCCCAGGCTGCAGTCCCTGGGGACGGCAAAAAAATGGGCTCACCGGGCCCACAGTGCCATCGCGTGCCAAAAGCAGGGGGGAGAGTGGGGGGGGTCACATGCTCATGCGTGGGGGGACGGGGCGCATTGAATTATGGGTGTGGGCACGCGCGCGCACAATCCCCCCTCCACTACCCCCGCTTTTGGCACACGACGGCAAAAAGGTTAGCCATCCCTGCTCTAAAAGGATGGAAATGACCAGCTATCTGCAAGGAACATAAATCCTTCCGTTCCCCACCAGAGCGGAAGAAGCTTCTTGGATGAGAAGCGAAATGTCTTCAGAACGCAAGGCCATTCTTCATTTCCACTTAGCGACTTTGAACGAGCGCCAAGCAATCAGTCGTAAGTCAAGGACTACCTATATGTAACTCAACTGCTGGCTACTCAACTGCTTTGAAACTCAACAAATTCGGTATTCAACGCATTTTGATGCCAAATTTTTGTCCTGGTATTCATTGTTTGGTACTCAACACCAACGACATTATCAATGTCGGTGTGAGCCACCACAGGTAGTCCTCGACCTACAACCGCAATGGAGCCCAGAATTCCTGTTGCTAAGTGAGAAATTTGTTAAGTGAATTTTGCCCCGTTTTGCGACCTTTCTTGCCCCCGTTGTTAAGTGAATCGCTGCAGTTGTTAAGTTAGTAGCACGGTTGTTAAGTGAATCGGGCTTCCCCCGTTGACTTTGCTTGTCGGAAGGTCGCAAAAGGGGATCGATCACGTGACTCCGGGACGCTGCAACCCGTCATAAATATGAGTCAGTTGCCAAGAGTCTGAATTTTGATCACCTGACCACGAGGATGTCACAACAGGCCAAAAACTGTCCCTAAGTCACTTTTTTCGGTGCCGTCGTCACTTCGGTCAGTAAGCAAACGGTTGTAAGTCAAGGACGACTACCTGTGTCCAAGATCGTGATGGTCATTAAGTGAGCTCGTCTGGGAAAGTCGCAAATGGCAATCACGTGACCTCAGGATGCTGTACGCATCATAAACGCGAGAAGCATTTTTAAATCCGTTTTCTCAGCGCCGTTGTAAACTTCGAACGGCCACTAAGTGAATGGTCATAAGTTGAGGACGTTGTGATTTTTCATCTTGGTCTCCCTTCCTAGGGTTTTGGCTGGGCATGCTGATTTGCACCCTGATCCCCTGCATCTGTTCCATCACGTACATACTCCGGATGAATTGGGACCAGGTGGCTGAAGAGGTAAGAGGCATCCTTCAACCATGCTCCAACCATTAGGCAACACTCCTCCTGCATTATGATCCCTATTTCCCTTTTTTTCCCCCCCATTCTGGTCATTCTCGCTCTTTTGCACTACTCGTCTTACAGGGAGTCCTCTGTTTACGACCATTCGTCAAGCCCAGACTCATACTTACGCCGGTCATTAAACAAGTCACCATGTCCATTTTTGTGAACGGTTTTTTTTTTTTAACACTGGTTGTTAAGTGAACGCCACCGTCGTAAAGCAAAAGCTGTGGTCATTAAGCAAACATCGTAGTCGTTAAGTGAATCCATTGCCTGCAACATCCTTTTTTTTTAATTGCTGGAAACTGGATGCAAACCTTGGTTTCCGGCCAAAATCATGATTAACGTGAGGCTGCAAAAGGCTGTAACTGCAGGGCAGTTGCTGAGCTGCCAACATGTAATCATATGATCACATGTAATTCATGTAATTCATATGAATCAGTCCTAAGCAGCCTCTAGGGAAGGTGTGTTGTAACTATAAACAGTCATTAAGTGACCAGTCGTAAAACGAGGACTACCTTTATATAGAACTTACTGTGTGATTTATTTATTTAATTTGTGTCCATCCTTTGTTATTTTTACAAATAACTCAAGGTGATGAATATATATACATCTTCCTCCTCCTATTTCCCCACAACAGCCCTGTGAGGTGGGTTGGGCTGAGAGGGGGGGGGCTGTCCCAAAGTCACCTAGCTCACTAGCTGGCTTTTATGGCTAAGCCAAAACTAGAACTCACAGTCGCCTGGTGATGGCCCCAAAGTCACCCAACTGGCTCTTAGGCCTAAAATGGGACTAGGATTCAAGTCTCGTGGTGATTGGCCCAGAGTCGCCCAACTAGCTTTTATGCCTAGGGCAATACTAGAACTCACCATCTCCTGGTGATTGGCCCAAAGTCACCCAACTGGCTTTCATACCTAAGGCTGGCTGAACTTGAATTCACCATCTTGAGGTGATGGACCATAAGTCACCCAGCTGGGTTTCATACCTAACGCAGGACTAGAACATTTATGTGAAGCCGCTGGGCGAGATCATCCGTGGTTCATCCGTGGTTTCGGGGTGAAGTACCATCAGTACGCTGATGACACTCAGCTATACATCTCCACCCCGGACCACCCCAATGATGCCCTCGAGGTGATGTCCCGGTGCCTGGAGGCCGTGCGGATCTGGATGGGGAGGAACAGGCTCAGGCTCAACCCATCCAAGACCGAGTGGCTGTGGTTTCCGACATCCCGATATAGTCAGTTGGTGCCATCACTGACTATTGGGGGGCGAGTCATTGGCCCCCATGGAGGGGGCTCGCAACTTGGGTGTCCTCCTGGACTCACGGCTGTCTTTAGAAGAGCACATGACGGCCGTGGCCAGGGGGACTTTTTATCAGGTCCGCCTGATTCACCAGTTGCGTCCCTTTCGGGATCGGGACTCGTTAAATACGGTCACTCATGCTCTCGTTACTTCCCGCCTGGACTACTGCAATGCTCTCTACATGGGGCTCCCCTTGAGGAGCACCCGGAGGCTCCAGCTGGTTGAGAATGTGGCCGCGCCGGTGGTTATGGGAGTGACGTGGCGCTCCCATGTGAACACCCCTCCTGCGCGAGCTGCACTGGCTCCCGGTGGTCTTCCGGGTGCGCTTCAAGGTTTTGGTTACCACCTTTAGAGCGCTCCATGGCATTGGACCGGGGTATTTACGAGACCGCTTTCTGCTACCAATAGCCTCCCACCGACCAGTACGCTCCCATAGAGAGGGGCTTCTCAAGGTGCCGTCGGCCAAACAGTGTCAACTGGCGGCCCCCAGGGGGAGAGCCTTCTCTGTGGGGGCACCTACCATCTGGAACGAGCTCCCCCCGGAGATACGGAGGATCCCGGACCTGCGCACGTTTCGTCGTGCTCTCAAAACTTTTTTATTTCAGCAGGCTGGCCTGGCCTAACTCTCCTCTTTTAAATTTTTAATTCGTTTGATTTGTTTTATAAATTGGGTGTTTTAATCTGTGTTTTGGCCAAAATATTTAATAATTTTAAGGGATTTTTTAATATTTTTATTATCTGTATTTTATCTTGGCTGTTCACCGCCCTGAGTCCTGCGGGAGTAGGGCGGTATAGAAATTTGATTAATAAATAAATAAATAAATAAACTCACAGTCTCCTGGTGATTGGCCCAAAATCACCCAGCTGGCTTTATGTCGAAGGCAGGACTAGAACTCACAGTCTCCTGGTGACTGGTCCATAGTCACCGAGTTAGCTTTTATGCCTCGGCCGATACTAGAACTCACTTCTCCTAATGATTGGCCCAGTCACCCAGCTGGCTTTATGTCGAAGGCGGGACTAGAACTCACAGTCTCCTGATGACTGGTCCATAGTTACCCACTTAGCTTTTATGCTCAGGCGATACTAGAACTCACTTCTCCTGATGATTGGCCTAAAGTCACCCAGCTGGCTTTATATCAAAGGCGGGACTAGAACTCACAGTCTCCTGGTGACTGGTCCATAGTTACCCAGTTAGCTTTTATGTCTCGGCCAATACTAGAACTCACTTCTCCTGATGATTGGCCCAAAGTCACCCAGCTGGCTTTATGTCGAAGGCGGGACTAGAACTCACAGCCTCCTGGTGACTGGTCCATAGTTACCCAGTTAGCTTTTATGCCTCGGCCGATATTAGAACTCACTTCTCCTGATGATTTGCCTAAAGTCACCCAACTGGCTTTATGTCGAAGGCGGGACTAGAAATCACAGTCTCCTGGTTACTGGGCCATTGTCACCCAGTCAGCTTTTATGCCTAGGGCGATACTAGAACTCACTTCTCCTGATGATTGTCGAAGGCGGGACTAGAACTCACAACCTCCTGGTGACTGATCCATAGTCACCCAGTTAGCTTTTATGCCTAGTGCAACACTAGAACTCACTTCTCCTGATGATTGGCCCAAAGTCACCCAGCTGGCTTTATGTCGAAGGCGGGACTAGAACTCACAGTCTCCTGGTGTCTGGTCCATAGTCACCCATAAGTGTGAAAAATGGTCCTAAGTCACTTTTTTTCGGTGCCATTGTAACTTTGGTCACTAAATGAGTCAAGGACTACCTGTATATAGAACACTTATTTCATTCGCATGAAGTGGCACATTTCAAAATGTTAACATACAACCGATAACTTCTTGAATTCCTCATATATTACGAAATTGACTACATACTTCCATCATAAACGTATCATACTTATATATGCTCCTTTTATACATTATATATATTATTACTGATACCTATGTACTTCATGCCTTATACCTGTGATGGTGAACCTATGGCACGCGTGTTACAGGTGGCACGCGGAGCCATATCAGTGGGCACACGAGGGTTGCCCTAGCTCAGCTCCAGCACGCATGTGCACACCGGCCAGCTGATTTTCAGGCCTTCCGGCCCCACCAGAAATCGGGAAACAGGCTGTTTCCGGCCTCCGGAATGGGTGGGGAAGGCTGTTTTAGCCCTCCCCAGGCTCCAAGAAAGCTTCTGGGCTCAGGCCGAAAATCGGGCCTACAGGGCCCACCGTGCCATCACGTGCCTAAAGCAGGGGGAGCGCATGTGTGTGTGGGGGGGGTGGGGCGCATTGAATTATAGGTGTGGGCACACGCATGCGTGACCCCCCCACCCTCCCCCCGCTTTTGGCACATGACGGCAAAAAGGTTAGCCATCCCTGCCTTATACGCTAAATAATTACATAAAACCTCTAATATCATCCTCATTTTCAACTGCCTAGAGCAGTTGATGGCGAACCTTTTCAGCACGCGGGCGCTCGTTGGGGCCGGGCTCCGGAAAAGCCGAACTTCCGGGTTGTAACACGCATGCACACCCGACGATCAGCTGGCCGGTGCGCATGTGCGCACCAGTTTTTGGCCCTGCCGCGCACGTGAAGGACAGCTGATCATTGCACACGCATGCATGCCAGAAACCCGGAAGACAAACAGGCAAGGCCACGCGCGCCTGGGCGACATGGCTTCGCGTGCCAGTTTGGGCACGCATGCCATAGGTTCACCATCACAGGCCTAGAATTATTGTGTGTATGTTGGGTGGAGATATATATATATATATTGTGTTTTTCTATCGAGGCACCTGGTCTAGCCCAGCATGTGGGAGGGAGCATACTGCATCCCTTTCGCCTTTCAGCTCCAATCCAGGAGCCCTCAAGCAGTCACATTCACGACAAACCATTTTATACCAAATTGCCTAACATGCAGGCAGCCCAAGTTCAAATCCAAGTAAGGGTATGGCTAGCTGATGAGAGCTAAATAGCTTGAAACAGATCTATACTAGTCTCCCTTTATTTCTTTATCAGTGAAATATGAATTATATATATATATGTATGTATGTATGTATGTATGTATATGTAGGTCTTTGGTTATTCGGGTTTTCTCCCGCGTAAAATTGGAAAGTGTCTTGGCGACGTTTCGACGAAGTCTCATTCGTCATCTTCAGGCTGGTGTTTTCGGCTTCGTGCTTCTAGGAGCAATGTGCACGAAGCCGAAAACACCAGCCTGAAGATGACGAATGAGACTTTGTCGAAATGTCGCCAAGACACTTCCAATTTTTATATATATATATATATATATATATATATATATATATATATATATATATATATATATATTTTCTTTATATATTTATATCTTTCTATATATTAATATATATATTAATAAATATATTTAATAAAATCTCTACTGTCCGGCTCTTCCCTTTAGGCCCAGCGCCGTGCCAAACTGTCGCAGAAGCCAGTGGAGGATTTGAACTCGGCTCCCATCCCGGGCAAAGCAGTTTCCTCTTCCGATATAGAATGCAAAGCAGGGTTTGGAGGTGAGCGAAGGAGCAAGAACCTTGTAGCCGTGTCGGGACTGGCTTTGCCGATACAGGCAGTCCTTGACTTACAACCATTCGTTTAGTGTCAGAATTAAGAAGTAATTAAGAATTAGGTTTGCGTTTAAAGCCAAACAGACGGGCTTTAATTGGATTAGCGCCTGAAAAAAAATGATTCATTTTAAGGTAGAGGGAATTGTGGTCGTAAGTCGATTACTGTCTGGAGCCGAGTTCGAGTCCCGCTTGTCCTTTTCTGTTCCAGGACACACGGATGCCCAGAATGGCGTTGTGCTTCTAAGCTTCACCGTCATAAATGGCCCAACCTCGCAGGACAAAAAGGCGGTCAGTGTCCCCAGGAGGGGCCGAGTTCTGACGACCAAGCAACTGATCGTGAGACGGGGACTCGCGGTGGCCGGCGCCGTGGGAATTCTAGCGGTGGGAATATTGATACGGATATTCACGGTGGACAATTAGAGGCTGGGGAAGAGACTAGAATGGACTCCCTTGAACCCAAGGCAAAGAAACGAGAGTGAGATGCTCAGGAACCTATTTCATCCAGCAGAGGGCGCCAGTGGGAGTCATACCCAGAGCTTCCACCAGGGGGCGCCCATCTCAGCCAAACATTGTGGGATGTTGGCCATCTTGCTCATTCTCGCAAAGCCAAGCTGACCAAATCCGGCGTCTCAACATGCAAAAGACTGATTTTTGGGGTTCAGAAAGTTTATTTCTACCACGTGGCCACCTGTTGTAGATAACCCGACGTACTCCATGTAATATTTCCAGATAAAAATCTTTTAATAGTAATTTTTTACATTGTTTTTTAAATGTATGCCTTTAAAAGAAACAAGAAAAGGAGGTTAGAAAAAGTTAGCAAACAAATGTGGACCCCAGGGAGGTCAAAAAAGTCAAGAGGGAGCCCCAGCCATGTCATACCAGTAGAAATTTCATCCTTGTTTACGTGGGATGGAATTTCGACAACAAGTTTGGGGGGGGCGCCATTTTAAATTTCTTTGACTGCCCTACAGATACCAGTGGCCATTTTTGGGGGGGAGGTGACCTTTAATTTAAAGAGATGAACCCATGCAGCAGGTGGGGTAATTAATTTAAGATTTATTTGGCTTGTGCCAAATAGCTGTGGTTTGGTCCAAAAAAGCTCTGAGGATGTTATCTAGGACCTCAAGAATGCTCCTTATACACTGAACATAATCTAACCAGGATTAGGCCAGGCTTCAAGTTTTATCTCTCAAGCTTCCAGCATTGGGAAAATTCTCTCTTCTTGTCCATCAAACGTAAGTTCATGTGTTCATTTGAACCGTCCAGCTGCTTACTATTGTAGGGGGAAAAAATCCGGTCCGGTTCTAAACCGAGAAGAAAAATGCCGGAAATAAAATTGAAGCCGATTGGAAAGGAGGATTCCATTTATTGGACTCAGAAGCACAGAATGCAGTTCTGGGACAGCTGACAAATTAACTTGATGAATGCAAGGATTTTTCTTCATTTCTGAAATGCTGCAGGGGATTGTAGTGAGATTGGTGTGTTTTTGCTATTCTAATGGTAGTGGGTTAATCCTATTATATTCTAAAGAGCCTGTCCTGTCCTTAGAATTTGGGTGGGGGGGATATAAATTCTTAATCTCATCATTTGGAGCAGAAGGTGTTTTGTTTGTGAATAGGCTGGCCTGGATTTCTTAATTGGCACAAAATATCTATCTCTAGACTTCAGGCATCTGCTGGAGGCTGTTGAGGCTGCTTTCTGCCTTTAAAAACACGTTTCTCCATTTCTCCTTTCGGGAAATATAATATTTGGCCTCTTTTAATATTCCCCAAAGTATTTCAATCTTTAGGAGGGTGCGCGATTACTTCTTACACTATTAATCCTAGTTTGTTTGATGTCTGCTGGTTTCAAACCTAGGGTGGTTGAAGAACCAATGGCCGAGGGATGCATAGGGCACGCTCAGGATAATGGGATGCGGAACTGATCTTGGGAGATAGGAAGAAGAGTTTGCAATTGAGGCAACCGTCAGAAAGAGATTGCTAAACCCATAGCAGCAATAAGGACGGTGGGGGAAAACATCTTTGTAGAGACCTTCCCTAGTTTTTTGAGCTGTAAATACAAAGTGGTGGTGAGGGAGATTTACTTTCAAGAGCTGCGGAGCTCCTGTACAATGGAACTTATTCCGGCTGGGGACGGCTGGAATTGTAGTACAACCAGATTGCACCTCTGATGAATAGCATACGGGCCTAACACATCACTCTCAAACCTCTGAACGTTTCCTTGGGTAACAGTTCTCAGACTTGGCAGCTGGACGATGGGTGGATTTCAACTCCCAGAATTCCCCAGGCAGCATGTTTTAAGATGGATGAACTTCCACTCCCAGAATTCCCCAGCCAGCAGGCCTTATGAGGGATGGACTTCAACTCCCAGAATTCCTCAGCCAGCCAAGTTGGTTGGGGAATTCTGGGAGTGGAAGTCCACCCATCGTCCAGCTGTCAAGTTTGAGAAACACTATTTATAGATCAGAAATATCTCTGTGGAAGACAAAATTCAGTGGCCCTCAGAGCTTTTAAAAAAGCACTTTAAAAAAAAAAAAACAATTTTGGGTTCAAATGCATTTTGTTCCCTGCCATAACACGGCTGTAAAATGCAAAAGTTTTAATTGCTCCTTTCAAAGAAAAGAAAAGGAAAAAAAATCAACAGAAGCTGCTATTTCCCCAAAAAGCAACGAAAACTTCATTTTTTTTCCCCACCTGACAACAGAACAAGCTTGCTTTAAAAAAAGACTCTGTAAGAAAAATATCTTTGGGGCCTTTTCCTAAGTCCTCTAACTTAAATCATTTTTTCTTGAAACTTGTGTTTTCCTTTTCTTTGGTGCAAACTGTCTTTCCCGGAGAGAAGAAATATAAGAATATATATAAGATATACTCTCACCCGAGAAATCAACCTTTGGTGCTTCCCCTATTTTGAGTTTAATGATTAAGAAGAAATTGCGTTAACTCTTGTAAGTAAGTGTTAGAAAAAGATACCCCACCCGACACATACACACATGTGCAAACACACAAACACTGCCTGGAAGAGCTCTTTTTAACACCACGTTGTGCGATAGCCTCTGCGGAATTGCGTTCTCAGAAAAGTACCACCTGCGAAAAGGAAAAAAAAATAATATTAAATTTCTGCAATTGGAAAAAAAAAAAAGAGATACAGGTAGTTCTCGATCAATGATTGCAATTGGGACCAGAATTTCCGTGGCTAAGCAGGGCAGTTGTTAAGTGAATCACCAATTATTGTTGTTTTTGCCATTTTTGTTAAGCAAAAATCACTGTAGTTGTTAAGTGAATCACACAGTTGTTAAGTGAATTTGACTCCCCCCCACCCGTTGACGTGGCTTGTCGGAAGCTCGCGGGGAAGGTTGCAAATGGAAATCACATGGGATGCCGCAACCGTCCTACATACATACCAATTTTTTTTTTATTTGGTCATAAGTGTGAGGACTGGTCATAAATCACTTTTTCTCAGTGCCATCATAAGTTCGAATGGTTCTTAAATGAATGGACATAAGTCGAGAAATAGCTGCAAGTGGTGTGGCTTGAAAGAAACTTTTAGAGAGGTCAGATAAAATGGGTTTAATACATTAGGGCCATGATGGTGAACCTATGACATGCGTGCCACGGGTGGCATGCGGAGCCATATTAGTGGGCACACGAGCTCAGTTCCGGCGCACATGCACGCACCGGCCAGCTGATTTTTGGGCCTTCTGGGCCCCCTGGAAGTTGACAAACCGTTTCCGGCCTCCATGGGGGTGGGGAAGACCGTTTTCGCCCTCCCCAGGCTCCAAGGAAGGCTCTGGAGACTGAAGGGTGAAAAATAGGCCTACTGGGCCCATCACGCCATTGCGTGCCAAAAGCGGGGGAAGCGTGTGGTGGGGTTACGCGCATATGCGCGGAGCAGGGCGCATAGAATTATGGGTGTGGGCACGCACACGCATGACCCCCCCGTGCTCACCCTGCTTTTGGCACGCGATGGCAAAAAGGTTAGCCATCCCTGCATTAGGGTAATCTCAAAATGGCCGGAATACAGGTATCAGTCCTCGACTTACCACAGTTCATTTAGTGACCGTTCAAAGTTACAATGTGTGATGTAGGACCCTTTTTCACACTTACGGCCATTGCAGCATCCCCAGGGTCAGACACTTGGCAACTGACTCGTATTTATGACGGTCCCAGTATCCTGGAGGTCTGTGATGCCCTTTTGTGACCTTCTTGCAACAGTTCATTTAATGACCATTCAAAGTTACTGCAACGGCACTGTATAAAAGCGACTTAGGACCGATTTTCACACTTACAACTCCCGCATCCCCGTTGGTCACGTGATGAAAATTTCAGGTGCTTGGAAACTGACTCGTATTTAGGACGGTCCCAGAGTCCCCTTTTGCGACCTTCTGAAAAGCAAAATCAACAAGCCAGATTCACTTAACAACTGTGTTGCTAACGTAACAACTGCAGATGTGGCAAGACGGTTGATAAAACCCCTTTAACTGTCTCGCTTAACAACAGAAACGTTGGGGGTCAATTGTGGTCGTAAATTGAGGGTTACCTGGCTGTACCCTAATCTAATGGTGCAAAATCATCCTCTTTTAGGAGGAAAAATGATCAAGAAACTGAGGTAAAATTTACTCTGTGCTTATTCACACTGTTTTGTTCTACAGCTAATCCTCAATTTACAACATTTAGTGACCGCTCAAAGTTACAATGGCACTAAAAATATGTGACTTATGACCATTTTTCACACTTATGACCACTGCAGCCTCCCCGTGGTCATGTGATGAAAATTCGGACGCTTGGCAAGTGACTCGTATTTATGACAGTTGCAGCGTCCTGGGGGGGCACGTGATCCCCTTTTGCGACCTTCTGACAAGCAAAGTCAACGGGGAAGCCAGATTCACTTAACGACCGTGTTGCTAACTTAACCACTGCAGAGACTCACTTAACAACAGTGGCAAGAAAGGTTGTAAAATGGGTTATAAAAAAAATCACCTCACAAATGTTTCACTTAGCAACATAAACTTTGGGCTCCATTGTGGTCGTAAGTGGAGGACTACCTCAATTACAAACAGGATAACAGACAAAAGGAAAATGGATTTAGAGGGGGAGAAAACGTGGGACCTCTGAAATGGGCGTTATTTACCATGATTGTTGGTCACTCTATAGCAGTGATGGTTAACCTTTTTGCCATCGCGTGCCAAAAGCGGCAGGGAGCGAGGGGGGGTCACGCGCGAGCGTGCCCACACCCATAATTATGTGCGCCCCACCCCCGTGCATGCACGTGCGACCCCCCCACGCTCCCCCCGCATTTAGCACGTGATGGCATGGTGGGCCCGGTAGGCCCATTTTTTGCTCTCCCCAGGCTCCAGAGCCTCTCTAGGAGCCTGGGGAAGCTGAAAATGGCCCGTTTGCGGCCTCTGGAGGGCCTCTGCTGGGTGAGGAAGGCCGTTTTCGCCCTCCCCAGGTTCCTAGAGAGGCTCTGGAGAATGAGGAGAACAAAAAATGGGCCTACTGGTCCCACCGGAAGTTGACAAATGGGCCGTTTCCGGCCTCCTGGAGAGGCTCTGGAGCCTGGGGAGAGCAAAGAACGGGCCTCCCCCCACCCACTCCGAGGCCATCCGGAGGCAGGAAACAGGCTGTTTCCCTACTTCTGGTGGGCCCAGAAGGCCCGAAAATTAGCTGGCGCACTGGAGCTGAGCTCGCGTGCCCTCCGATTTTGCTCTGCATGCCACCTGTGGCACGCGTGCCATAGGTTTGCCATCAGGGCCCTGTAGCATTATTTATTATATGGATAGTCCTCAACTTGCAACCATTCATTTACTGACTGTCCAAAGTAATAAGGGCACTGAAAAAAGTGACTTACGGCCATTTTTCACACTTAATGACCATTGCAGCATTCCCCATGGTCACGTGATCAAAATTCAAATGCTTAGAAACTGGCATGTACTTTTGACAGTTGCAGTGTCCCGAGGGGACATGTGATCCCGTTTTGCGACCCTTGACAAGCAAAGGCCAGGGGGAAGGCAGATTCACTTAACAACCATGTTGCTAACTGCAGTGATTTACTTAACAACCGTGGCAGGAAAGGTCATAAAAATCAGGCAAAATTCACTTAACAGCTGCATGATTGATGTAACAACTGCGCTTATTTGCTTAACGTATTTGGCATGAAAGGTCGTAAAACAGGACATGACTCCCTTAACAACTGTCTTGCTTAGCAACGAAGATTGGAGGCTCCGTTGTGGTCATAAGCCAAGGACTACCTATATTTCAGATAAACTTTTGGCTCCCAATCAGCCCCCATGCATGAATAATGAAGAAGACTGAAGGGCAAAAAAACACAGAAAAGAAATAATGGTTGAAGGCCAGGCATGCTTTAAATTAAAATAATCAGTCAGGGCTTTTAAGTTCCAAAGTAGCTATTTCCAGATAACATAATAACAAAATAATAGTGTTGAAGGGACCTTGGAGGTCCTCTAGTCCAACCCCCTGCTGGAACAGGAAACCCTACAGCACTTCAGACAAATGGTTATCCAATCTCTTCTTAAAAACTTCCAGTGTTGGAGCATATGCAACTTCTGGAGGCAAGTTGTTCCACTGGTTAATTGTTCTGTCAGGAAATTTCTCCTTAGTTTTAGGCTGGTTCTTTCTTTCTTTCTTCTGTCTTTCTTTCTTTCTTTCTCTTTCTTTCTTTTTTTCTTTTTTCTTTCTCTTTCTTTCTTTCTTTCTTTCTTTCTGTCTGTCTTTCTTTCTTTTTTTCTGTCTGTCTGTCTGTCTGTCATTGAGAGCATATACACCAAGACAAATTCCTTGTGTGTCCAATCACACTTGGCCAATAAAGAATTATAGTTTTAATTCTGTTCTGTTCTGTTCTGTTCGTCTATTATCTCTTTCCATTTATCCTTCTCTATCTATCTATCTATCTATCTATCTATCTATCTATCTATCCATCCATCCATCCATCCACCTACCTACCTACCTACCTACCTACCTACCTACCTACCTACTTTCCAGAGGTGGGTTTCAGCAGGTTCTGACCAGTTCTGGAGAACCGGTAGTAAAAATTCTGACTGGCCACACCCCGATCTATTCTCTGCCTCCCTAGTCCCAGCTGATCGGGAGGAAATGGGGATTTTGCAGTAAAATTCCCCCGGAGTGGGGTGGGAATGGAGATTTTACAGTATCCTTCCCCTGCCACGCCCACCAAGTCACACCCACCAAGCCACACCCACAGAACCGGTAGTAAGAAAATTTGAAACCCACCCCTGCTACCTTCTTACCTACCTAATCATCTATATCTACCCATCTATCTATCTGAATGCAGAATAACAGAGTTGAAAGACCTTAGAGGTCTTTAAATCTAGCCAGCTAAACCAGGAGATCTTGTTGGAAATGGTTGTCCAATCTCTTCTTTAAAAACTCCAGTGATGGAGCACCTACAATTTCTGGTGGCAAGCAGTTCCACTGGTTTATTGTTCTCACTGTCAGAAAATTTCTCCTTATTTCCAGGTCGAATCTCTCCTTGATCAGTTTCCATCCATGATTCCTTGTCTGGCCTTCGGGTGCCTTGGAAAATAGCTTGACCCCCTTCCTCCTCTCTGGGGCAGCCCCTCAAATATTGGAAGATGCTCTCCTGTCTCCCCTGGTCCTTCTCTTCCCTAGATCAGCCATGTCTTCTGTCCATCTATGGTTCATTCAGATGTCTGTCTTTCTTTCTTTCTTTCTTTCTTTCTTTCTTTCTTTCTTTCTTTCTTTCTTTCTTTCTTTCTTTCTTTTCTTTCTTTCTCTCTCTCTCTTTCTTTCCCCCCTTCCACCTTCCTTCCCTCCCTCCCTCCCTCCTTCCTTCCTTCCTTCCTTCCTTTTGCTTTGGAAAATAGCTTGACCCCCTTCCTCCTCTCTGGGGCAGCCCCTCAAATATTGGAAGATGCTCTCCTGTCTCCCCTGGTCCTTCTCTTCACTAGACCAGCCAGGCCCAGTTCCTGCAACCGTTCATTGTATGTTTTAGCCTCCAGCCCCCTCATCATCAGATGGACTGACAGGTGCTGTAACCTGAGCTGAGCTCCCTCCTCTGCACATCAAGGGTGACATCTGATCTCATTATAAATATCCTTAATCCTTTTTTCCTGGCAGCCATCTGGAGTGGATCATCCCTGCCTTTTTCTGGAATGTGGTTTTTTTCAGATTCCCAGGCTATTTTCCACCCGAGAGATTTCCTGGTTGTCTCTCATCCAAATACTAACTTGATACCATCCCGCTTGGCTTCCTACGATTCACTGAGACGTCAATCGTCAACGAGAGGACAGGCAGTCCTCGACATACGACCGTTCGTTTATGGACCGCTCGGTGTCACGCAGGGGGCTGCCTTCAACCACGGTGGCAAAGAGCCTGTAGTACAGTGGACTAAAGCACTGTTATTAACATCTGCTGCTTGCAATTACTGCAAGTTCGAATCTCCCCAGGCTCAAGGCTGACTCAGCCTTCCATCCTTTCTAAGGTAGGTAAATTGAGGACCCAGTTTGTGGGGGCAATAAGCTGACTTTGTATAAATATACAAAAGTATGAAGGCTATTGCTTAACGCCCTGAGTCTCCGGAGAAGGGCGGCATATAAATTATTATTATTAAATTTCTATACCGCCCTTCTCCCTGAGGACTCAGGGCGGTGTACAGCCAAAATTAAAAAACATGCAGTACAAATATTAAAAAAACAATTAAAAGATATATAAATTTGGCCCAATTAAAACTCATTACCAATTAAAACATTTAAAAATTTCTTCTTAAGCCAGCCCGGCATGCTTGAAAAAATTAAAATTTAATTAAAATTAAAGCAAAAAAAAAAAAAGGAAGGTCATAAAATGGAGCAAGACTCACTCAACGCCTCTCACTTAGCAAGAGGAACGTTCGGGTCGTAAGACGAGGACTCCCTGTAATTTCAAGCGGTTGCTAAACAAGCGGTCGTAAGTCGAGGACTAACCTGTAGCATTTCCCGGAAGCCTTGTGGAGGGGGTCTATGTTCTTATTTTGGCCTACTTCGTAGGGCTGACATTACGCAACCCCGCCAGGACTTACCTTGATCACAATGGCGGCCACTATGCCCAGCACCGCGAGGGCGACCAGGCCCAACTTCCACATGCTGAACCGCTTCAAGACGAAGAATTTAGCCCAATCCACCTTCTTCTGGCTGTTCGGGGGGTACCGAATACCGTTGACGGCTTCCATCTTGAACGTCCTGATGAGGCAGCCGCGCTTATGGGAAAAGATATCAAAGCCAAAATGGCCGTGGTAGGCGCCCATGCCACTGTTACCTGTGGGGAGAAGCAGATTTCGAGGGAAGGGGTCATAGCTGGGGAGAGGGGAGCTGTATAAAAACCAGGAGACGGCGAGTTCTAGTCTCCCCCTTAGGCATGAAAGCTGGCTGGGTGCCTTTGGCCCAGTCACCAGGAGACGGTGAGTTCTAGTCCTGGCTGAGGTATGGAAGTCAATTGGGTGCCTTTGGCCTAAACACTGGGGGATGGGGAGTTCTAGTCCCGCTTTAGACATGAAAGCCAGCTGGGTGCCTTTGGGCAAATCACCAGGAGACGGTGAGTTCTAGTCCCGTCTTAGACATGAAAGCCCACTGGGTAACTTGGGGCCAGTCACCAGAGGACAGTGAGTTCTAGTCCTGGCTGAGGTATGAAAGTCAACTGGGTGCCTTTGGCCCAAACACTGGGCGATGGTGAGTTCTAGTCCTGCCTTAGACATGAAAGCCAGCTGGGGGACATTGGGCAAATCACCAGGAGACAGTGAGTTCTAGTCCTGCCTTAGACATGAAAGCCAGCTGGGTGCCTTTGGGCAAATTACCAGGAGATAGTGAGTTCTAGTCCCGCCTTAGACATGAAAGCCAGCTGGGGGACTGTGGGTGAATCACAAGGAGACAGTGAGTTCTAGTCCTGGCTGAGCTATGGAAGTCAACTGGGTGCCTTTGGCCTAAACACTGGGGGATGGGGAGTTCTAGTCCCGCCTTAGACATGAAAGCCAGCTGGGGGACATTGGGCCAATCACCTGGAGACAGTGAGTTCTAGTCCCACCTTGGGACACAAAAAGCAGCTGGGTGACTTTGGGCGGGTCCCTTTCATCCCAACCTACCTCACAGGGTTGTTGTTGTAGGGAAAAAAGGAAGAGGAAGGAGCACTAGGTATGTTTTGCAGGTTTGAGTTACTTATAAAGCAATAAAGGTGGGATACGAATAAATAAATAAAACAAAAGTACATTGAAAAACCTAATTAACAAATAAAAAAGTGAGGCTGTTGATAAAAATAGGATCGCCAACGTCCAATTACAGATACGGCACAAGAATAGTAATAATAATTAATAAACAAAAATAAATATACATCTCTTCCCTTTCAAACCTACTTATCTATTGTGCAAAAGATGTCTAGTTACTTTGGGCACACCTGGCCAAATGGGGACGTTGAATAAGTCAACAGGTGTTGTGTTTAATGTTAAAATGTTTGTGTCCTTTTCCAGCATTCCTGCTCACTGGCTAGCTTTGATCAAACCTGGTTAAATAGCAATAGCATTTAGATTGATTTGATTGATTGATTGATTGATTGATTGATTGATTGGTTCGATTTATATGCTGCCCTTCTCCGGAGACTCAAGGCGTCTTACAATGCGTTAAGCAACAGCCTTCATACTTTTGTATATACCTGCTTAGTAGGGCTTTCGGCCCTCCCCAAGTGGTGTTCTTTTTTATACAAAGTCAGCTTATTGCCGCCACAAACCGGGTCCTCATTTTACCTACCTCGGAAGGATGGAAGGCTGAGTCAACCTTGAGCCTGGTGAGATTCGAACTCGCAGTAATTGCAGACAGCTGGCAGCTAAGTGCTACTTAACAGCACTTTAGTCCCCTGCGCCACCAAGGCTCTTTCAAGACCTATTTAGACCTATATACCACTTCACAGTGCTTTTACAGCCCTCTCTAAGCGGTTTACAGAGTCAGCACATTGGCCCCAACAATCTGGGTCCTCATTTTACCAACCTTGGAAGGACAGAAGGCTGAGTCAACCTTGAGCCGGTCAGGATCGAACTCCTGACTGCGAGCAGAGTTAGCTTGCAATATTGCATTTATAACCACTGGGCCACCACAAATTCCTTCCTTCCTTCTTGCCTTCCTCCCTCCCTCCCTTTTCTTCCTTCCTTCTATCTTTTCTTCCTTCCTTCCTTCTTTTCTTCCTTCCTTCGTAAAGAATATCCCTTAGACTTATATACCGCTTCACAGTGCTTTTACAGCCCTCTCTAAGCGGTTTACAGAGTCAGCCTTTTCCTCCAACGATTTATTTTACCGACCTCGGAAGGACGGAAGGCTGAGCCGACCTTGAGCCAGGTGAGATTCGAACTGCCAAACTGCAGCTAGCAGTTTGTTTGTTTGTTTGTTTATTTATTTATTTATTTATTTATTTATTTATTTATTTATTTATTTATTTATTATATTTCTATACCGCCTTTCTCCCGTAGGACTCAAGGCGGTGTACAGTCAAGAAAAATATAGACACACAAACATCATAAAATTGCTAATTAAAATTATTACTTAGTTTGGTCAATTAAATAAAAACCCAGAATTAGATAACATTTAAAAAAATAAAAAATCATTCACATGTTCATATGTTTAGCCCCGCCTGTTGAAACATCAGGGTCTTGAGGGCACGGCGGAAAGTCAGCTGAAGTAGCCTGCAGTGCTGCACTCTAACCACTGCGCCACCTTGGCTCTATGCATAGCACACTGGGACTGGGAAAGTGGCCTTGGGGGAAGGAGGAATCTAAGCAGAAAATCTTTCTAATTAGGAAACCCAAAACGACTTCCATTCTGAGACTCACCAACGCCTCCGAAAGGTAAACCTGGAATGGAAAAGTGCATGATGACGTCGTTGGCGGTCACTCCGCCGCTGGAGGTCTCGGCAATCATTTTATTGATGACCTGGGAGGCAAGAGAGAAGAGAACAGAGAGTGCAAAGGCTGTCGATACGTCAGTTCGTTTGGATGAAAAACGGAAGGACGGGAGGGAGGGAGGGAGGGAGGGAAAGAGCAAGGAAGAAAGAAAGAAAGAAAAAAAAAGAAAGAAAGAAAGAAAGAAAGAGAGAGAGAGAGAGAGAGAGGAAGGAAGGAACGAAGGAAGGTAGGGAGGGAGAGACAGAGGGAGGGAGGCAGGGAGAAAGAAAGGAAGGAAGGAAGAAAGGAAGGAAGGAAGGAAGGGAGAGATGGAGGGAGGGAGGCAGGGAGAAACGAAGGAAGAAAGGAAGGAAGAAAGGAAGAAAGAAAAAGAAAGGAAGGAAGGAAGGTAGGGGAAAGAAATAAAGGAAGGAAGGGAGAGACGGAGGGAGGGAGGCATGGAGAAAGGAAGGAAGGTAGGAAGGAAGGAAGGGAGAGATGGAGGGAGGCAGGGAGAAAGAAAGGAAGGAAGGGAGAATGAAAGAAAGAAAGAAAAGGAAGGAAGGTAGGGGAAAGAAATAAAGGAAGGAAGGGAGAGACGGAGGGAGGGAGGCAGGGAGAAAGGAAGGAAGGAAGAAAGGAAGGAAGGAAGGAAGGGAGAGATGGAGGGAGGGAGGCAGGGAGAAAAAAAGGAAGGAAGAAAGGAAGGGAGAGACGGAGGGAGGGAGGCAGGGAGAAAGAAAGGAAGGATGGAAGAAAGAAAGGAAGGAAGGGAGACACAGAGGGAGGGAGGCAGGGAGAAAGAAAGGAAGGATGGAAGAAAGAAAGGAAGGAAGGGAGACACAGAGGGAGGGAGGCAGGGAGAAAGGAAGGAAGGATGGAAGAAAGAAAGGAAGGAAGGGAGAGACGGAGGGAGGGAGGCAGGGAGAAAGGAAGGAAGGGAGAGACGGAGGGAGGGAGGCAGGGAGAAAGGAAGGAAGGAAGGAAGAAAGAAAGAAAGGAAGGAAGGGAGAGATGGAGGGAGGGAGGGAGAAAGAAAGGAAGAAAGAAAGAAAGAAAGAAAAGGAAGGAAGGAACTACACCTCTGAATAAAAAAGAAAAGTTTTATATCCGAAGGAGATCCCTCCAGGTACCCAAAAGGAAGACAGTCCTGAATTTAAAGAGATGGAGCCTGCCTGGAACCTGGGAAGGCAAAGTCTACCTTGTTGCTGTCGGAGAAGACGTAGAGGGCGAGGGGCTTCTCGCGCTGGTTGATGAACTGGATGGCTTCCTCCACCCCCTTCACTGTGACGATGGGCAGGATGGGGCCGAAAATCTCTTCCTGCATGATCCGGGCTTCCGGATTGACGTCCGTGAGGATCGTGGGAGCTAGAAAGAGAGGAAGGGAGAGAAGGCCACAAAAATAGCCACGGTTCTCGGCTGCAGGCTAAGTGGCAGGGCTAGCCACAGCACTGGGTGACACAGAGCAAGCATCTGTTTTGATGTATCTGTATTTATATTCATCGAGAATTTTACAGAAACTGAAAGACAAAGGAAGGGAGGGAGGGAGGGAAGGAGGGAGGAAGGAAGGAGAGAGGGAAGAAAGAAGGAGAGGAGGGAGGGAGAGAGAGAGAAAGAATGAAAGAAAGAAAGAAAGAAAGAAAGAGGGAGGGAGGAAGAAGAAAGGAGAAAGAAAGAGGGAAGGAGGGAGGGAGGAAGGGAGGGAGGGAGGGAGAGAGAAAGAAAGAAAAAGAAAGGAAGGAAGGAAGGAAGGGAGGGAGGGAGGGAGAGAGGGAGGAAGAAGGAAAGAGAAGGAGGGAGGGAGAGAAAGAGAAAGAAGGAAAGAAAAAGGAAGAAAGGAAAGGAGGAAGGGAGGAAGGGAGGAAGAAGGAAAGAGAAAGAAAGAGGGAGGGAGGGAGGGAGAGAGAAAGAAAGAAAAAGAAAGGGAGGAAGGAAGGAAGGAAGGAATGGAGGGAGGGAGGGAGGGAGAAAGAAAGAAAAAGGAAGAAAGAGGGAGGGAGGGAGGAAGAAGGAAAGAGAAAGAAAGAGGGAGGGAGGGAGGGAGGGAGAAAGAAAGAAAAAGAAAGAAAGAGAGAGAGAGAAAGGGAGGGAGGAAGGGAGGAAGAAGGAAAGAGAAAGAAAGAGGGAGGGAGGGAAGGAGAGAGAGAGAAAGAAAGAAAAAGAATGAAAGAAAAAGAAAGAGAGAGAGAGAGAAAGAGAGAGAGAGGGAGGGAGGAAGAAGGAAAGAGAAAGAAGGAGGGAGGGAGGGAAGGAGGGAGAGAGAAAGAAAGAAAAAGAAAGAACGAAAGAAAAAGAAAGAAAGAGAGAGAGAAAGACAGAGGGAGGGAAGAAGAAGGAAAGAAAGAAAGAGGGAGGGAGGGAAGGAGGGAGAGAGAAAGAAAGAAAAAGAACGAAAGAAAGAAAAAGAAGGAGAGAAAGAGAGAGAGAGAGGGAGGGAGGAAGAAGGAAAGAGAAAGAAAGAGGGAGGGAGGGAGGGAGGGGGTTGTTGTGTTTTCCCCCTGGGGAGGTTTTGGGGCATCTGACTGGTTTGGGGGCTCACCTATGAAGCAGGCGGACTCATCCGTTTCACCCCCGTAGGCCACCTTCTGTCCTTCCAAAAGGCCCATCAGTCTCTTGAAATGACGCTTGTTCACAATCCGCTCGTAATCCGGGGAGTCCTTAACGTTCTCGCCGTAGAACTCCTGCAAGGGAATCAACACGGATGGCTCCCTCCAAGCCGGGGGGGGGGGGTCAAACTTGATTTCATCGAGGGCCGCATCGAGGTTGTGTTTGACCTTGGGGGGGGCGGGGTCACCGTGGCCAGCTCGACGTCACTCGTGTCGGGGGCGCCTGGGGTGGCCCAAGCGCAAACAGTCTCCCGAGCTCCGTTTACGGCTGCGACGGCCTCCTGCAACGCTCTGCCAGCGAAAACGGAGCTTGGCCTTGAGTTAGCACCACGCAGGCCGGATCCGGCCCCCGGGCCTTGAGTTAGACACCCCTGCTCTAGGTAATCAGGACCGGCTAGTCCTCGACTTACGACCGCAATAGGGACGGAGCTTCTGTCACTAAGAGAGACGGTTAAGTGAGTTGTGCCTGATTTTTAAGAGGGAGGGAGGGAGGAAGGAAGGAAGGAAGGGGAAAGTAAAAAATAGGAAGGAAGGAAGGTAGGAGAAAGTAAAAAATAGGAAAGGAGGGAAGGAGGGAGGAAAGAGAGGAAAAAACAGAAGGAAGGAAGGAAGAAGGGAGGGAGGGGAAAGTGAAAAATAGGAAGGATGGAAGGAAGAAAGGAAGGAGGGAGGGAGGAAGGAGGGAGGGAGGGAGGGAAAAAGGAAAAAATAGTAAGAAGGAAGGAAAGAGAGGAAAAAACAGAAGGAAGGAAGGAGGGAGGGAGAAAGGACAAAATATGGAGGAAGGAAGGAAAGAGAGGGGAAAAAAGAAGGGAGGGAGGGAGGGAGGGAGGAAGGAAGGAAGGACAAAATTGGGACGAAGGAAGGATAGAGGAAAAAACGGAAGGAAGGAGGGAGGGAGGAGGGAGGGAGGAAGGGAAAAAGGAAAAAATAGGTAAGAAGGAAGGAAAGAGAGAAAAAAACAGAAGGAAGGAAGAAAGGAGGGAGGGAGGGAGAAAGGACAAAATAGGGAGGAAGGAAGGAAGGAAAGAGAGAAAAAACCAGAAGGAAGGAAGGAAGGAGGGTGCGAGGGAGAAAAAAGAAAGGAAAAAAGAAAAAATAGGGAGGAAGGAAGGAAAGAGAGAAAAAAAAACAGAAGGAAGGATGGGGAAAAAAAGACCGATTTTTCCAGCCTGATTTCCTTCAATATAAAAGGGAAGAATTTGTAAATTTGTATTTACTGTATTAAGATTCTGTTATTTTATGCCTGTGGGGTTTGTCTCATGGCCTGGCCTACCTCGAAGGGTTGGGGTTGGGGATTACGCCCTTCTCCTGCAGCTGCACCACCAGGAGGCTTTTGCTAAACCATCAGTGCAAAAGACAAGCAACTTCCCTTTTACTGTTACCCCAAAATCTTTGTGCTACAGCTTGCAATGGAAGCTGCTTTGCTGCTAATCCCGGCGGAGGAAAAAAGTTTCCTCTGGAGTTTTGGTCAAGGAGCAACGCACGTTTCTCTGTTTTTGAAGAGTCAACTGGCATTTGCCCAGAAACTCCCAAATTCTGATGCCGTCATGACCCTGTCTTGCCCCACAACAGGAATTGGCCTTTCCCAGACACAGGAGACCCCCGGCCTAGTTCTTACCTTGACGGTCTTTTTAATGATCTCCACAACGGTCTTCTGAATGGATGGATTGCATAGGATATAATCCGGGGCAATGCAGGTCTGGCCACAATTCATGTACTTCCCCCACGCAATCCGCCTAAAAGGATTAAAGAATCCCAGAAGGTTAAGAGTAGGAAGGGGTTCTCCAGAGGTCATCCAGCCGAACCCCAGGTTCAGGCCAGGGATCCACATTACAGGTAGAACTCGACTTAACGACCGTAATTGGAATTTTAAAAAATTCCAATTCACGAAATCCTAAATTGAAGCGTGCAAACCAGCGTCTGCATTTCCTGCGTCGGATGAGGAGAGCACCTCTTTCTCCTTCTGTCCTGGCCACTTTTTACAGAGGCACCACGGAGAGCGTTTTAACAAAACCGCCTCCCTGTTTGGTTTGGTGGCCGCAGTGCCTCAGATAGAAAGTCCCTACAGAGAGTGGTGAGGACAGTGGAGAAGATTACAGGAAGTTTGCTTCCCGTCATTCAGGATATTGCTTAAAACTGCTATGTGCTTAGAGCTCAAAGCATTGTTAGAGACCCCACATACCCACTTCACGGTCCATTTCTGTTGCTCAGCTCTGGGAGGAGATTCCAAAGTATCTATAGAAGGACTACCAGATTCTGGAAGAGCTTTGTTCCCTAGCCCATCCGTCTGGTAATCTCGCAAGATTCGTTTTTCTCACCATGTACACGTATACATCCGAACTAGACTGTGTTGTTTCTCTGTGTCATATAATCTATGTGGGTATATGCATAATTTTGTATTTACTTATTTATCTTGTCATGTTTATATAGTGTATATTGGAGTATATGCTGATTAGTGTAGACTCAAAGTGACAATAAAGTTATTCTATTCTACCCTGTTTCCCCGAAAATAAGGCATCCCCTGATAATAAGCCCAATCAGGCTTTTGAGCGCAGGCGCTGAAATATCCCCCCTCCCCGAAAATAAGACCTCCCCGAAAATATTTAACTGCATGCACAGCTGGTCCCCACCATTTCTTCTGATTAGGGTTAGGGAGACAGAGCTGAAAATCAGGTAAGACGGCAAGAGAAGCCCCATCTTATTCCACGCGGGGTGGAGTTCGGGGTTCAAAAAAATATAAAACAGGGTCTTATTTTCAGGGAAACACAGTATTCTAATCTATTCTATTCTAGTCTTAATTCTATTCTATTCTATTTTAAATTTTATTCTATTCTATTCTAAATTTTATTCTATTCTATTCTTAATTCTATTCTATTCTATTAATTCTATTCTATTCTAAATTTTATTCTATTCTATTCTCTATTCTATTCTAAATTTTATTCTATTCTATTCTTAATTCCATTCTATTCTATTCCAAATTTTATTCTATTCTAAATTCTATTCTATTCTTAATTCTATTTTATTCTATTCTAAATTTTATTCTATTCTATTCTTAATTCTATTCTATTCTAAATTTTATTCTATTCTATTCTCTATTCTATTCTAAATTTTATTCTATTCTATTCTTAATTCCATTCTATTCTATTCTAAATTTTATTCTATTCTAAATTCTATTCTATTCTTAATTCTATTTTATTCTATTCTAAATTTTATTCTATTCTATTCTTAATTCTATTCTATTCTTAATTCTATTCTAAATTTTATTCTATTCTATTCTAAATTCTATTCTATTCTATTCTAAATTTTATTCTATTCTATATTCTATTCTATTCTAAGATTTTATTCTATTCTATTCTTAATTCTATTCTATCTATTCAATTCTTAATTCTTAATTCTATTCTTCTCTTCTCTTTTCTTCTCCTCTCCTCTCCTCTTCCTTCCCAACACTCTCCACTCCTCTCCTCTCCGCCTCTCTTCTCTTCTTCTCTTCTCTTCTTAAATACATGCCAGTTGCCAAGCATCTCAGTTTTGATCATGTGACCGCAGGGATGCTGGAACAGTCGTAAGTGTGAAAAACGGTCATAAGCGGACTTTTTTCAGTGCCGTTGAAACGTCGGTCACTCAATGAGCCATTGTTAAGTCGAGGGCTACCTGTAGAAGATGCCAAACTACTCACCTGCAAGCCACCTCAAGATTGCAGTCCTCATCGATGTAACAAGGGCTCTTCCCGCCCAGCTCGAGAGTGACGGGGGTCAGATGCTTGGAGGCGGCTTCCATGACAATTTTGCCAATGGCGCTGTTGCCCGTGTAGAAGATGTGGTCGAACCTTTGCTTCAGCAGTTCCGTCGTCTCCGGCACCCCTCCGTTGACCACCGGATACAGATCCTGGGGTGGGACGTGGGGGGGACACAGAGGGGATACAGAGAGTCCTCGAATTACGACCACAATTGAGCCCAAAAGAGATGTTGCAAAGTGAAATATTTGTTAAGCAAGTTTGGCAAATTTTATGACTCTTCTTGCCACCGTTGTTAAGCGAATCCTTGCATTTGTTAAATGAGTCACATGGCTGTTAAGTGAATCTGGATTCCCGGTGGACTTTCCTGGTTAAAAGGTCGCAAAAGGGGATCACGTAACCACCACTCCCCCGGGACATTGCAACCGTCATAACTATGAGTCCGTTGTCAAGCATCCAAATATAAATTATGTGACCTTAGGGAGGCTGCCACGGTCGTTAAGTGTGAAAAAGGGTCGTAAGTTCACTTTTTTCAGTGCTGTTGTCATTTTGAACGGTCACTAAATGAACTGTTGTTAAGTCGAGGACCACCTGTAGATAAATAAATGGGTTTTCATCTCCGCATACAGGGAGTCCTCGACTTACAACGATTCGTTCAGCGACTGCTCAACGTTACAACAATACTGGAAAAAGTATTCGCAGCATCGTCCGTGGTCACCTGATCAAAATTGAAACAATTTTATAATTTCAAAGGTTCGGTCTTCAAAAGAGCATTCAACATTTTAATTTCTAATCTTAAATGTTTTTTAAAAAAACTTCAAAACATTTTCAATATTTTAATTGGTCCTGTTTAATAGGCTGAGGTTTACGCAGGTAGTCCTCGACTTACGGCACAATTGACCCCCAACATTTATGTTGCTAAGGGAGAGAGAGTGGCTAAGACAGTCCTTGACTTACAACAGTTTGTTTAGTGACCAAAGTTAACAATGGCGCTGAAAATGTGACTTATTTTTCAGAGTTATGATCTTTGCAGCATCCCCATGGATCATGGGATCAAAATTCAGATACTTGGCAACGAGTTTCATATTTATGACGGTCGCAGTGTCCTGGGTCAGTTGATCCCCTTTTGCGACCTTCTGACAAGCAAAGTCAACGAGGAAGCCGGATTCGCTTAACAACCATGTGACTCACTTAAAGAATTGCAATGATTCACTTAACAACCGGTGGCAAGAAAAGTTACAAAATTGAAGCCCAAACTTTCCCTTGCTAAACGAGATGTTCAGGGAGTTTTGCCCCATTTTACAACCTTTCTCGCCGCAGTTGTTAAGTGAATCACTGCAGGTGTTATAAATTCATAACATGGTTGTTAAGTAAATCCGGCTACCTTAATGACTTCGCTTGTCCAAAGGTCGCAAAAGAGGAGCACGTGACCCCAGGGACACTGCAACCGTCATAAATACGAGTCAGTTGCCAAGCGTCCAAAACTTGATCACGTGGGGATGCTGCAACAGTCATAAGTGTGAAAAAAAAATGGCCATATACAAGTAGTCCTCGACTTACGACCACAACCGATCCCCAAATTTATGTTGCTGAGTGAGAAATTTGTTAAGTGAATTTTGCCCCCTTTTTACGACTTTTCTTGCCACATTTCTTAAGGGAATTCACTGCAGTTCTTCAATGAATCACACGGTCGTTAAATGAATCTAGCTTCTCCCTGGACTTATCAGAAGGTCGCAAAAGGGGATCATGTGACGGTCACATTTATGAGACCATCATAAATGTGAGTCAGTTGTCAAAGATCCAAATGTAAATCATGTGAACCTGGAAACACTACAAGGGTCGTTAAGTGTGAAAAACGGCCCCAAAGTCACTTTTTTTCAGTGCCGTGGTAGCTTTGAACGGTCACTAAATGAGCTGTTGTAAGTAGAGGACTACCTGTACCACTTCTTTTAGTGTTCTTCTAACTTCGAACAGTCACTAAACGAATGGATGTAGGTCGAGAACTTCCTGTAGTGTGTTCTGCCCCAGCTACGGACCCCAAAGAACGCAGCACACACAAAGTCTGTACAAACCTTAGTTTACTAAATTAAATCAGTCTTTTTTTCAAACAAAGGCTGTTAATTAACTCTCTTAACAGCCTACAAGAATCCAAAGAATAAAGAATCGTAATCTTACTATGGTTGGCAGAAAGCCCAGAAGCAATTTGCAGGAAACTGATAAAGAGAATTAAGATCAAGATGCGAAGGAGAGTGAATGAAGTTGTTCCCTGCAAATTGCTTCAGTCGGCATTCCTCCTTAAATAGGCTAAGGGAGTGGCCAATTAGCCCCAAGCCTTACTCTCGAGGAGACCTCCTCCTGAGGAGCCACTCCTGCCTTTTGGCAGCTCTGCGCGCCCGTGCATCGAGAAGAGGCTCCTCCTCTTCTTCCTCTTCACCCGTGGAAGCTTCTGGAAGTTCTGAAGGCCCTGGCTGAATCCCTGTCTCTGGCACCACGTCTTCTCCAGCCTCCTCACTGTCTGACTTGAGTGCCAGCTGCACAGGCTGCTGGCGCAGCACCACACCAGCCTCCTCGCTGTCGGAATCAGCTACTAGCTGCACAGGCCGCGTACGGGCCACAACATAGTGGCCTTTTGGAGTGAAACACAACCACACGCACAAAAACACACAAGCCCTGGCTGTTGGCAAATGAAACGCAACCACACCGCGAAGCCACACAGCAACAATTGTTCACCCTCACCTTGTCGAGGTATTGAGGCAACAGCTTTTCAAACATCTTGGCTGTGTTCTCGCTGACCTCTGACGGCTTGACCACGACAGCATTGCCTGAAAAACAACACATAATGCAGGAATGGAGAATGAAAGGACACCCTGAGGTCATCCAGTCCAACCCCCGTGCTCCATGCCGGAACCCAAATTACAGTTGGTCGTCAACTTATCATCACATTTGGGGAGGCCAGAATTTCCACCGTTAAGCAAAACGGTTGTTAAGGGAGGCGGGTCTGACTTTACAACTTTTTCTACCACGGTCACTGAGTGAATCTTTGTGGTCCTTAAGTGAATCGTGCAGATTTTAAGCGAAGTGACTTCTCCCGCTCCTCTGGGTCATAGGTAGCTTTTTTTGGAAAAAATTGTTTTGGTAACAATTGGAAAATTGTTTTGGTAACAATTTTGGAATTGTTGCTAAGCTACCAGTTGAGGCCTAGCTGAATTTATTCCGTCTTTAAGAATGAATTGAAATGAATGTTATTTTACGGGGTTTTTTTGCTATATGTTTTATGATACAGGTCGTCCTTGACTTACAAAAGCTCATTTAGTGACCATTCGAAGTTACAACGGCACTTTAAAAAGTGACTTATGGCCGTTTTTCACATTTACGACGGTTGCAGTATCCCTGTGGTCACGTGATTCGGATACTCAGCAACTGGCTCCTATTTATGACGAAGGCTGCAGTGTCTCGGGGTTACGTGATCCCCTTTTGATCGGCGAAGCCAGATTCATTTAGTAACATGTTACTAACTGAACAACGGCAGCAATTCGTTTAACAATTGTGGCAAGAAAGGTCGTAAAAAGGGGCAAAGCTCCCTTAACGGAAGTCTCACTTAGCAACGGAATTTTTTGCCTCATTCCTGAAGAAGCTTCTTGGATGAGAAGCGAAATGTCTTCAAAGAAAAAACAGAAAGTCAAATTTATTTATTTATTTATTAATCAAATGGTATGGTTAAAGAGATAGAATAGTGGGAAATAATTCGAAAATTGTATTGTAGTCTTATTTGAATTAAGAACTAGGTTTCAAGGTTAAATTGCTATATTTTTGGGATTAGAGATGGGATCTAAATTTGGTGAAGTAATAGGGAAATAAAGATTTATTGAGCATTATACGAAGTAAAAAATGTGGGGAACTTTTAGAAAGGGAAATAAGATTTTTAAACATAAACATGTTTGACCTGTATTCTTAATAGGATTTAGGCTAAGAATTGTGAAATGTATTATGAGGTATTAATTGAATTGAGATTTAAAATGGATTAATAGAAGGGTAATTAGAAGGGTAAGTTGCCCAGAGTCCCTTGGGAGTTGGGCGGCATAGAAATATGATTAATTAAATTAAATTAAATTAATTGTTTTGATTAAATAAATAAGAGTAAACTTTTTATAAGATGGTAATAGGGGAGATAGGTCATTTAAGATTAAGCATTGTTAATAGTGAGGATTTAGGGTAAGAATTGTGAAATGTACTATGAAGTATTAATTGAATTAAGATTTAAGGGGGGTTAATAGAAGGGTAATTGTTTTCATTAAGTAAATTTGATTTAATTTTTTTTAAAGATGGTATTAGTTGAGATAGGTGAGTTAAGCTTAAGAAATAAGTGTTATGGCAAAATAGAATATACAAAATTTTGTTAAAGATGGGAAAAAAGAAACCTGTATAAATTGATGACTGGATCAGGGCTCTGTTCCAAAAAGATGTTAATTTGTGTGTTGGAAAAAATAAAAATATAAAAAAAACCTTTTTGCAAAAAAACAAAAAAACAGAAAGTCCAGTTGCCTCTTGGAAAAAAAAGCACCTTTGGGACACATCTGGAATCCTGCATCCAGTTTTGGTCACCACATTAGAAAAAAGGATGCTGAGACACTGGGAAAAGTGCAAGGAAGAGCAACTAAAATGATCAAAGGTCTGGAGATTAGAAATATATAAAGAACGGTTGCAGGATTTGGGTTTGGCTAGTCTAAGAGAAAAGAAGGACCAGGGGAGACATGATAGCATCTTCCAATATCTCAGGGGCTGCCCCAAAGAAGAGGGAGTCAAGCTATTCTCCAAAGCACCTGAGGGCAGGACAAGAAGCAATGGGTGGAAACCAATCAAGGAGAGAAGCAACCTGGAATTGAGGAGAAACTTCCCCACAGTAAGGACAATTAACCAGTGGAACTGCTTGCCACCAGAAGTCGTGGGTGCTTCATCACTGGAGGTTTTTAAGAAGAGACTGGACAGCCATTTGTCTCAAATGGTATATAGTGTCTCCTGCTTGAGCAGGGGGTTGGACTAGAAGACCTCCAGGGTCCCTTCCACCTCTATTCCGATGGTGAGGATTTCAAGTGAGTAAACCACCTACCGGCAGCGATGGCTGCTATCAGAGGCTGCATGACCAAGACGAAGGGGTAGTTCCACGCCCCGATGACCAGGACCACCCCCAGGGGCTCCCGATGGATGTAGGTCTTGTCGCTCAATGTCAGGACCGTCTTCTCCACGGCCTGAGGGCTGGCCCAGTCGGGAAGCTTCTCCAGCATCAGGTCAATCTCGCCCAGGACGATCATAAATTCGTAGCTGAAGCTGTTGAATTCACTCTGCAAGAGTCACGTCCGTGTCGGTTAGGGGTGGGTGGGTTTGATATAAAATTGTGAAACAAATACAAGAAAATCAATAAAGACAAGCAAGGGCCACCTTGCAACGGGAGGGGTACCAAATAAATTTAATAAATTTAGTAAATAAGAGCTCTTATGTTTTATGTTAGTATGTTTCCTTGTTTTCTTGTAGACGTTTCATGACCCAACTAGGTTACATCATCAATCCTAGAAGGGAGAGGGGTTTGCAGGGAGGAGGAGGAGGAGGGTTTTCTTGCAGACGTTTCATGACCCAACTAGGTTACATCATCAATGCTAGAAGGGAGAGGGGTTTGCAGAGAGGAGGAGGAGGAGGGTTTTCTTGCAGACGTTTCATGACCCAACTAGGTTACATCATCAATCCTAGAAGGGAGAGGGGTTTGCAGAGAGGAGGAGGAGGAGGAGGAGGAGGAGGGTTTTCTTGTAGACGTTTCATGACCCAACTAGGTAACATATTCAGTGCTAGAAGGGAATGAGGTTTAGGAAGAAGAGGAGGAGGAGGAGGAAGAGGGGGAGGAGGAGGAGGAGGAGGAGGAGGGCGACTGCAGGGTCCTTGGTGCTCTCTGAGCTTGCTTGTAGACATTTCATGACCCAACTAGGTAACGTCATCAATGCTACCAGTAGAAAGGAGTGCTGTTTGCTGTCAGTTTATATTCCTGTGTCTTGCCTGTCTGCGTGGGTGTGGCCGATTTAAGGGATTCTTGGATTGGGCTGAAAACCAGCAAAGCTCAGAGAGCACCGAAGACCCCTCATGTCAACCCTGAGCTACAAATATTCTCCTTTATTGATTGTAATTGAGCCTGAAATTTCAGTTCTTAAGTGGGGACAGTTGTAATGCGGGTCAAACCTGATTTTAGGGTCTTTTCTCTGGAGATCATTAAGTGAACGTGGAGGTTGAAAAGTAAACACAGCCGTCATTAAATGAATCCATGGTTTGCTAAGGGACTTTTTTACTAAAAGCCACTGCTATTTCTTCCATATATGAAGGAGAATCAAGATGGGAAAATATTGAGTTTCTTCCTCACACTTTCCTGACTTCCTGGGTAAGCTCCTGTTTTACTAAAAGCCACCGTATATTTCTTCCATATATGAAGGAGAATCAAGATGGGAAAATATTGAGTTTCTTCCTCACACTTTCCTGACTTCCTGGGTAAGCTCCTGTTTTACTAAAAGCCACCGCTATTTCTTCCATATATGAAGGAGAATCAAGATGGGAAAATATTGAGTTTCTTTCTCACGCTTTCCTGACTTCCTGGGTAAGCTCCTGTTTTACTAAAAGCCACCGCTATTTCTTCCATATATGAAGGAGAATCAAGATGGGAAAATATTGAGTTTCTTCCTCACACTTTCCTGATTTCCTGGGTAAGCTCCTGTTTTACTAAAAGCCACCGCTATTTCTTCCATATATGAAGGAGAATCAAGATGGGAAAATCTTGAGTTTCTTTCTCACGCTTTCCTGATTTCCTGGGGTAAGCTCCTGTTTTACTAAAAGCCACCGTGTATTTCTTCCGCATATGAAGGAGAATCAAGATGGGAAAATATTGAGTTTCTTCCTCACACTTTCCTGATTTCCTGGGTAAGCTCCTATTTTACTAAAAGCCACCGTATATTTCTTCCATATATGAAGGACAATCAAGATGGGAAAATATTGAGTTTCTTCCTCACACTTTCCTGATTCCCTGGGGTAAGCTCCTGTTTTACTAAAAGCCACTGTACATTTCTTCCACATATGAAGGAGAATCAAGATGGGAAAATATTGAGTTTCTTCCTCACACTTTCCTGATTTCCTGGGGTAGGCTCCTGTTTTACTAAAAGCCACCGTTATTTCTTACATAAATGAAGGAGAATCAAGATGGGAAAATCTTGAGTTTCTTTCTCACGCTTTCCTGACTTCCCGGTGTAAGCTCCTGTTTTGCTAACAGTACCATGTATTTTCTTCCTCTTCGGGCTAAAACTTTACTGCATCATCAGGGGAGAGCAGCAGCCCCCACTTCCATCTCCCCAGACCCCCTCCCCTCCAGTTTTCCTGAACCCTGCCAGGAGAAGAAATCCTGAGTCTCTTTCAACAATTAATTCCTTTGCAAGAGAAACTCGGTGTATTGTGGTCGATTTTTTCTTCTCACCCTCCAAGCAAGATCTCTGTCAGCGTTTCGACCGCTGGCATAGAGAGCAGAGGAGAGAGAGAGATAAGCTCTGAACTTTTGCCTGCTAAATCCCTTTGAAGTCGGGTTGTCGTGGAAATGAAGGGGGAGACATTCCTGGGAAATGACGAGACAAGAAGTCTGAAGAATGACTTGGAAGATAGCCAATGAGAAGCAGAGATTTGGGGATCGGAAAGGGAGGGATTGGGGGGGCAAAAGGTCAGTCTTGTCCGCATCGAGTCATGATCCGGTGGCTGTGCTCAATTAAAGAAAAGATTTCCTTAAAGATTGGCAGTTTGGAAATTCATTTTATTTTGAGATAGCATCGAAGTCTGACAATCTCCCTGGCCCGGGGAGAAGTGGGCCCTCATCCCACCTGCAATAGGGAACCCCAGGTCAGCTGCATTCGGACAACCAAACGGCTACTTGTGTATCCGCTCCATCCCCAGCGTTCTCTGCACCAACGTCAACACACCCAAATGCGACAGCACCAACCTTGTTGAGATCCGCCTTCAGGGCTGCGGAGAACTCCTTCTCTTTCTCCTGCATCATCTTCTTCAAGGCTTTCAGCTGCTGGATCCGGAAAGCCAACGGACGCGTCTTGCCCGTATTAAAGGCAGCTCGGGCCTGCTCCACCGTCCGCTTCAACTTCTCCATCGCAGTTCCTTGGAAGCTGCGAGAAGACAGAAAAGGTCAGTCATGGCAACTAGGATTGAATGAGGGCGAAGGCGAGATAGCACTGATAATGTTCCCTAGTTTGGTAATGAAACGTCTACAAGAAAACAACAAAGTTTAGAGAGCATCAAGGACCCACAGTCCCTCTCTTCCTCCTCCCTTTCCGCAAACACCATTCCTTTTCAGCACTGATGATGTTCCTTAGTTGGGTAATGAAACAATCAAGCTCAGACAGCACCAAGGACCCCCCAGTTTTCCTCTTCCTTTTCCTGCTCTTTCTCCTCCTCTCCAGCAAACCCACTCCCTTGTAGCACTGATGATGTTCCCTAGTTGGGTTATGAAACGTCTTGCCAGAAAACAACCAAGCTAAGGAACCCACAAGCCTCCTCCTCCTCTTTCTCCTCCTCCTCCCCTTCTCCTTCACTCCATAAACCCCTTCTCTTTTAGCACTGATGACGTTCCTTAGTTGGGCCATGAAACATCTGCAAGAAAAGAAACTCAAGGAGCACCAAGGATCCTACAGTTTGACCCTGAGCTACAGATATTCTCTTCTATCAGTAAGGTAAGTTTTTTTTTAACTGTTTGACTATTTTAATTCGGTTAACCTTGTTCAATTTTTTTTTAATTGCTGTGTTTGTGTTTGTACTACTCCTTGATCGAACACCTTCTGCCCAATGACTGTAATTTTGTGTAATCTGGATATCGTAATAATAGAACACTAGTTTAACCATAGAGTATAGCCTCCTCTTCCGTTCTCGTCCTCTGGAACATTAGCAATTAACCAATAAATAAATAACTACTAACCTATGAAGGTAAAATGGATTTTAACCCATTTCTTGGTTTAGGTGTCAATTACAAGGGCTGGGCCTTCCATTTTGTGGTGGACAGGTGTGGCAATGAATTCATAATTTAAACCTTCTAGGCGTGGATCATGGCAATCGCATCCTGCCCCCCATTCCCCCCCCCCCCCAATCACCAATGCATCTCTTGGTTAATTTACAAGCCTTTTAACAATATTCAGTCGTGAGGGCTCCTAGCAAAGTAATCTCCAAAATTGGCAATTTTAAGACTTGTGGACATGCTGGCTGGGGAATTCTGGGAATTGAAGTCCCCAAGTCTTAAAAGTTGCCAGCTTTGGAGACTCCTTGCTTTAGAGTTAGTCAAAACATATGAAGAACGGTTACTGGGCATGGCTAGTCTAGTGAAGAGAAGGACCAGGGGAGACAGGAGAGCATCTTCCAATATTTGAGGGGCTGCCCCAGAGAGGAGGAAGGGGGTCAAGCTATTCTCCAAAGCACCCGAAGGCCAGACAAGGAATAATGGATGGAAACTGATGAAGGAGAGATTCAACCTGGAAATAAGGAGGAATTTTCTGACAGTGAGAACCTTCAACCCATGGAACAGAAGTTGCCTTTGGAAGTTGTGGGAGCTTCATCACTGGAAACTTCCAAGAAGAGACTGGACTGCCATCGGTCAGAAATGGTGTAGGGTCTCCTTGCTTAGGCAGGGGGTTGGACTAGATGACCTTCAAGGTCCCTTCCAACTCTGTTAATCTATCTATCTAACTTTGCTCTCCAATCTGTCCTGGGATTTACAGGTTAAAATTTTGAACAGGTGCTTTTTTTGAGGCCAGCTGGATTTAGCTCATCAAATTGGAATGCCATTGTCCTTTCCGCAGCAGGTGAGAACGTCAAAGCTTGGCCAAGAATTTGTGGTCTCCTGATCGCAACCCCATTGTGTTCTCAGCCAACACCCACACCAAGTTTGGATTTCTTAAGAGGCTTTTTAGCAACGCAGTATCTTGGCAGGCCACCATGTCCAACAGCACAACTCCTTCTTCAAACAGCTTGAGTGGAAATTCAAAGCTTCTCCACTCTAAAAATCAGGTTTTTTCTTTCCTGTCTTTAAAAGGTTTCACGGTCACTAAGAGGGGTTATGGGAGAATCAGGGCCAAGAACGAGAAAGGAGGAAAGCAGAACCCTTGATGTGGTCTCAATGGTACAGGGAGTCTTCTACTTACGACTGTAACGTAGTCTGCTTATTACAATCGGAAGTCTTTGACTTACAATTTAGAAGAGGAGAGGAGAGGAGAAGGGAAGAGAAGAGAAGAGAAGAGAAGAGGAGAGAATGGAATGGAATTAAATTGATTAGAATTAGAATGGAATGGAATGAAGGGAAAGGGAAGGAAAGGAAAGGGAAGGGAAAGGAAGGGAAGGGGAGAGGAGAGGAGAGGAGAGAATGGAATGGAATTAAATTGATTAGAATTAGAATGGAATGGAATGGAATGAAGGGAAAGGAAAGGAAGGGGAGGGGAGGGGAGAGGAGAGGAGAGGAGAGGAGAGAATGGAATGGAATTAAATTGATTAGAATTAGAATGGAATGGAATGAAGGGGAAGGGAAGGGAAGGGAGGAGAGGAGAGGAGAGAGAATAGAATGGAATTAAATTGATTAGAATTAGAATGGAATGGAATGAAGGGGAAGGGAAGGGAAGGGAGGAGAGGAGAGGAGAGGAGAGACAATGGAATGGAATTAAATTGATTAGAATTAGAATGGAATGGAATGAAGGGGAAGGGAAGGGAAGGGAGGAGAGGAGAGGAGAGGAGAGACAATGGAATGGAATTAAATTGATTAGAATTAGAATGGAATGGAATGAAGGGGAAGGGAAGGGAAGGGAGGAGAGGAGAGGAGAGGAGAGACAATGGAATGGAATTAAATTGATTAGAATTAGAATGGAATGGAATGAAGGGGAAGGGAAGGGAAGGGAGGAGAGGAGAGGAGAGGAGAGACAATGGAATGGAATTAAACTGATTAGAATTAGAATGGAATGGAATGAAGGGGAAGGGAAGGGAGGGGAAGGGAGGAGAGGAGAGGAGAGAGGAGAAGAGAGGAGAAGAGAAGAGAAGAGAGAATGGAATGGAATTAAATTGATTAGAATTAGAATGGAATGAAGGGGAAGGGAAGGAAAGGGAAGGAAAGGGGAGAGGAGAGGAGAGAAGAGAATAGAGAATAGAAAATAGAATAATAGAATAGAACATAAAAATAGAAATAAAACAGAATAGAAAATAGAACAGAATAGAATCTGGAAGGGACCTTGGAGGTCTTCTAGTCCAGCCCCCTACTCAAGCAGGAGAACCTATACCATTTCAGATGTGACTGTCTATAGTCTTTTTCTTAAAAAAAACCTCCGGTGATGGGAGCACTCACAACTTCTGGAGGAAAGCTGTTCCCCTGTTTAACTGTCAACACTCCCAAAGGTGCTTTTTTTCAGGAGGCGATTGGACTTCCTTGTTTTTTCTTTGAAGACGTTTCCCTTCTCATCCAAGAAGCTGCTTCAACTCTGACCGGATGGTGGGGAACGGAAGGATTTATACTCCTTGCAGACAAAGCTGGTCATCTGCATCCTTTTAGAGCAGTGGTTCTCAACCTTCCTAATGCCGCGACCCTTTAATACAGTTCCTCATGTTGTGGTGACCCCCAACCAGGGGTGGGTTCTGTGGGCGTGGCTTATTTTGTGGGTGTGGCTTGGAGGTCATGTGACTGGGTAGGCGTGGCTAGCTGGTCATGTGACCGGGTCGCCATGGCTATATGTATAGGGACTACTCAGAGGGCTGAAAAAAGTCATTTCTGACAGGTCCTCGCACTTTTGACTGGTCCTCACACTTATGACCATCCTCACATTTATGCCTGTGCAGCATTCTTAACAACCATGTCACTCATTTCACAACTGCTTCTCTTCACCATGATGACAAGATAGGGCAAAAAACGTAAAATGTGAGGACAGTCGTAAATTCGAGGACTGGTCAAAAGTGCGAGGACCAGTCAAAAATAGCTTTTTCAGCCCTCTGAGTAGTCCCTGTGCACAAAAGGACTACCCAGAGGGCTGAAAAATGTGATTTCTGACAGGTCCTCGCACTTTTGACCGGTCTTTGCAGTTATGACTGGTCATCATTTATGCCCATTGTACCATTCTTAACAACCGTGTCACTCATTTCACAACTGCTTCTCTTCACCATGGTGACAAGATAGCGCAAATACGTAAATTGTGAGGACAGTCGTAAGTTCGAGGACTGGTCAAAAGTGCGAGGACCAGTCAAAAATAACTTTTTCAGCCCTCTGAGTAGTCCATATGCATAAAAGGATACAGCAATAGAGAGGGATGAAGGAAGGGAAGGGAAATTAGAGGAGGAGTGAAGGTAAGAGAGGGAGGGAGAGAGGAGGAGAAAGAGAAAGAGGAAGAAGGGAGGAGAAGAAGAGGGGGGGAAGAGAAAGTAAGAAGGAAAGAAAAGAGAGAGGTGGTAGGTTTGAGGAGAAAGATTGCTGTACAATAAAAAAGATGAAAGGGAAGAAAGTCAACCCCAAACAAATATTAAGATATTAAAATAAAGAATGAATTGTTAAACTTTAAAGAATAAAAGAGAACAAATATGAATAAATAGCAATAATTAGAAACACACATACAAACATACAACATATTTTCTTTGAACAGAGTATTTGGCCGGTTCACAAATTTAAACAGTTGTAGGAGGTTAGCACCCACCCCTTTCCTAGAAGAATGAAATATTTTGGGAAATATTAAAAAGGCAGAATATTATATTTCCCTACCTGGATGAGAAATGGAGAAGCATATTTTACAGACAAAGCAGCTCCCACCTTCCTGCCCCCCACCCTTTGTTAATGGGCCAGAGGCAGAAAGTCAATCCTTTGTCAAAGGATATTTGCAACACAATAGCAACAGAAACTAACACAATAGTAACAGAAACTAACACAATAGCAACAGAAACTAACACAACACATCAAGCCATGTGATCCTGTCCACCATTAAACCATCTTTCCAAGCAGTCTCCATGTTTCCAGTGTCTTTTTCCCCACTTGGAGCAGAACCCAGAAGGATATTTCTTCCAACACAGTATTTAGTCATTTCAATTAAATTTACAATTTCTATATTTCCTTTTTACCATATTTATTCCTCATCTATTTTTTTTAAAAAAAACAATATTACCCTTCATCCTCATCTCTAATCTTAATCAAATTCAATTTTTCCCTTCTATTCTATATTATACCCCTTCGCATTGTCATCTATTTTTATATCCATCCTCACATTGATTATGTAATACAGTTGTTTAATACAAATTCAACATTTTAATATAAATCAATTAGTTATATAACTATCTTTTTTGTATATTAATCAATATGAACATGAATATTCCAATTATTTCCATGCAATCCAATTTCTTACACATCAATTAATTATATTTACCAATAATAACAAACCAAATAATTTCCCCCGTATATTCCTCCAAACCACAACTTAACCAATTAATAGTATCTCAATTATTACAATTCCCTAGTTAAATAGAACTTTTTTTCTTTTGTGTTTTAAAATCTTGGAACTCTCCTCTTTTGCCCTAAATTTCCCATTGTTTGCAGTTTTGCACCTACCTTTTTTGGTGAGGAAAAAGAAAAAGAAATCTCTCTCTGCCTCATTTTGTCACGTTGCAGCCATTTACTTTCGCTTTCGCTTTTCAGCATAGCTAGAGGGAAAAAAAATCTGCTCCAGGAATTTACCTCTTTGAAGCCCAGCGGCAAGAATTTAAAGTTTTTTTTCCCTCTAGCCACCAGCTGGGACTCCGGAGGCAGCAAGATTGGGAGTGGGCAGGGTAAGCGAACGGCGACCGGGCGATCCAACAGATGCTGAGGGTGAGGGTGAGTGAAGGCGGGGGGGGGCGAGAGAGGGCTTTGGCGGCCCCTGTGAAATGGCCATTCGACCCCCAAAGGGGTCGCGACCCCCAGGTTGAGAACCGCTGTTTTAGAGGGTCGTTGAGGCCACTTGGAGGTTTCTCTGTGTCCTCGGGGGTCACCTGAGTGGTGCAAACGATTCCTGTAATCTGCATTTTTTTCCTCCTGAAATCCATTCCTGCCCCCACACCATTCAAAGGGGGTTGATCCCAAATTGTATAGCTAAACGTCTGTACAGATTCTCAGTTCTCCAGCTTATGGTTCCATTCCTCACCATCCAGTCAGAGCGGAAGAAGCTTCTTGGATGAGAAGGGAAACGTCTTCACAGAAAAACCAAAAAGTCCAGTTGCCTCTTGGAAAAAAGCACCTTCGGGACAACCATGATTAGAGAATCTCTAATCAAATTAGTCTCACTTAATGTCTTGGGTGAATCCAGTCCAGGAATCTAGCCCAGGAATGCGGATGATACTAAGCTGGCATGAATAGCCAACGCCCTAGATATTAGGCTGAAGATCCAGATGGATCTTGACAGATTTGAACCCTGGGTCCTATCTAACAAACTGAAATTCAACGTAGAGGAAAGTAAAGTCTTCCACTTAGGCAAGAAAAGCCAAAAACACACATATAAACTGGGGGAAACCAGGCTTAGAAGTATAAGTATAATTTTATTTCTATACCGCCCTTCTCCCGAAGGACTCAGGGCGGTGTACAGCCTATTTAAAAACACAAGACAAACATCAATTAAAAATTTAAAATTATTAAATAAATTCGGCTCAATTTAAAACCCCAGAAATTTAAAAAAAAATTTAAAAAAATAAAATTTAAAATTTAAAAGAAGCAGTAACTGTGAGAGGGATCTTGGAATCTTAGTGGACAACCAATTAAATAGGAGTTAACAGTGTGCGGCCGGCAGCCAAAAAAGCCAATGCAGTCCTAAATTGCATTAACAGAGCATACAATCAAAATCAAGGGAGGTACTAATACCATTCCATAAAGCCTTAGTAAGGCTACACCTAGAGTACTGCATCCAGTTTTGGTCACCATAGTATAAAAAAGGATGTTGAGATTCTAGAAAGAGTGCAGAGAAGAGCAATAAAGAGGATTAGGGGACTGGAAGCTAAAACATGCGATGAACGGTTGCAGGAACTGGGCATGGCTAGTCTGGTGAAGAGAAGGACCAGGGGAGACAGGAGAGCATCTTCCAATATTTGAGGGGCTGCCCCAGAGTGGAGGAAGAGGGTCAAGCTATTTTTCCAAAGCACCTGAAGGCCAGACAAGGAATAATGGGTGGAAACTGATCAAAGAGAAATTCAACCTAGAAATAAGGATAAATTTTCTGACAGTAAGAAACAATCAACCCATGGAACAGAAGTTGCCTTCGGAAGTTGTGGGAGCTTCATCCCTGGAGGCTTTCCAGAAGAGACTGGACTACCATCTGTCAGAAATGGTGTAGGGTCTCCTGCTTGGGCGGGGGGTCGGACTAGATGACCTCCAAGGTCCCTTCCAACTCTGTTGTTCTATATTCAATGGAACAGAAGTTGCCTTCGGAAGTTGTGGGAGCTTCATCCCTGGAGGTTTTCCAGAAGGGACTGGACTGCCATCTGTCAGAAATGGTGTAATGTCTCCTGCTTGGGGGTGGGGGGCAGAGGGGGGTTGGACTAACAGTAACAGAGTTGGAAGGGGCTTTAGAGGTCATCTAGTCCAACCCCCTGCTCACGCAGGAAGACCTATACAAGGGATTCGAACTGCCGACCTTACAAGGCCCCTTCCGACTCTGTTAATGTTAAGCTATTCAGTTTCAAAACAGAGCCAAACTTCCAGAAGAGAGAGAGAGAGAGAGAGAGAGAGAGAGAGAGAGAGAGAGAGAGAGAGAGGCAGCTTCCCCTGTTGAATTCCTGACTCTGCATGAAGAAGAATTAGCATTATTATTATTATTATTATTATTATTATTATTATTATTATTTTTGCACTTAAACCTGCACAAAGCTGCCTGGACCGTCCTCTAAAATCGACCCCATCTCTCCTCCGCCCCACATCCTTCCAGTCCCGGCCCATCCTGAAATCCTGTTATTTTTCCCAGCCAAATTCTTGCTTTTTTTTTACCAAGGCACAGAAATTCAAGGTAGCCCATCTCTCTCCCCCTTTTTTGGAGCAAAGCAGTCAGACATTCCCCAGGAAAGCTCACCGTAAGACTTTTTGCTAAGAAATCTCTCTTTTTTTTCCCCCAGCCAGCAGGCAGCAATTCAACAGGGCCAGCTGTGCAACAGGGAAATGCAGGCAGACATTCCCCAGGAAAACTCACCGTAAGACGTTTTGCTAAGAAATCTCTCTTTTTTCCCCCAGCCAGCAGGCAGCAATTCAACAGGGCCAGCTGTGCAATAGGGAAATGCAGGCAGACATTCTCCAGGAAAGCTCGCCGTAAGACGTTTTGCTAAGAAATCTTTTTTTTTCCCCAGCCAGCAGGCAGCAATTCAACAGGGCCAGCTGTGCAACAGGGAAATGCAGGCAGACATTCCCCAGGAAAGCTCGCCGTAAGAAGTTTTGCTAAGAAATCTTTTTTTTTTCTCTCCAGCAGACAGAAATTCAACAGGGCCAGCTGTGCAACAGGGAAATGCTTGGATAAGAAGGACCAGCCCTGCAAAAGGTTTAGCAAGAACTTAAACACCCCCACCCCCACACAAGCCCCAAATTAGGCAGGAATCCCACAGGTCGATCCCCCCCTACCCAACTTTCGCTTTACCTCTGCAAAATCCGGGAAGCGGCAGGCAGACACTCAACAGGAGCAGCTGCCTTCCCCAGCAGTAGATCCAAATGGGAGGGAGGCTCCGCACCTGTTGAACTTCCGCCTGCCTTGCTAGGAAATAACAGCCCCCAGTTGTTATTTAAAGCTTGCAGCGACCGTTCCCACGTTTCCACTCCCACCCGTGTTCAGCGACACGCCACTCCCACGCGTGACCCTTCTCCAGACGGGTCTTTCCGCCTTCCGGCTCCATGCCCGACTACTGGCAAAGCTCTCTTCCGGTTTAGGCAAGCCCCGCCCCCTCTCCCTAGCGCTGTGCGGTTATTTTTTGTCCTCTCTCGCGTCCCTGGAATTTAGTCTCGCGAGATAATCTAACCAGGCGCCCCGGGATGAGGAGACAAAGAAGCTGCTCTCGGCTGCCGCCCGCGGTGCTCTGCGGTACTGCAGATGATCCGCACGTTATAATATAATAGGCTGGATGAATGGATGGATGGATGGGGAATTCTGGGAGTTGAAGTTGCCTGGCTTAAAAGTTTCCAGATTTGAGAAACACTGCGCCTGCTCAGTTTAAGACCGTAGATACAAGGTAGTCCTTGATTTACGACCACGACTGAGCCCAAGATTTCTGTTGTTCAGTGAAACAAGTGGATTTTGTCCCATTTTACGACTGCCATAGGTTGTTCAATTAGTAACAGGGCTGTTAAGTGAATCTGGCTTCTTCCCCCAATTGATTTTGCTTCGCAGAAAGTTGCAAAAGGGATCACATGACCCCGGGACGCTGTGACGGTCATAAATACGAGTTAGTTGCCAACTTTGATTATGTGACCGTGGGGATAGCTATAATAAACGGTCGTAATTGTGAAGGACAGTCGTAAAATCCCTTTTTTCGGGGTTGTTGTAACTTCAAACAGTCACTAAAGGTTAGGTTTCCTGCCTAAGCAGGGGGTTGGACTAGAAGACCTCCAAGGTCCCTTCCATCTCTTTCTCTTCTCCCCTCTCCTCCCCTCCCCTCCCCTCCCCTCCCCTTCCCTTCCCTTCCATTCTATTCTATTCTTAATTCTATTAAGAAGAGCCGAGGTGGCGCAGTGGTTAGGGTGCAGTACTGCAGCTACTTCAGCTGACTGCTAGTTCAGCAGATCAGCGGATCAAATCTCACCGGCTCAAGGTTGACTCAGCCTTCCATCCTTCCGAGGTGGGTAAAATGAGGACCCAGATTGTTAGGGGGCAATATGCTATTTAGTGTACTGTCGATTGTTGTAAGCCGCCCAGAGACCTCGGAGAGTGGGCGGCATAGAAATATTAATAATAATAATCTTTTTTTTTTTTAATTTGATTTATATGCCGCCCTTCTCCAGAGACTCAGGTCGGCTTACAGTGCGTTTTATTTTTATTTATTTTATTTTATTTTTCAATTTATATACCGCCCTTCTCCCTAAGGACTCAGGGCGGTGCACAGCCAGAATTAAGAACATAAACTACAAATATTAAGAACAATTAAAATATATATAAATTTGGCCCAAAAATTTAAAAATCACAAACCAATTAAAACATTTAAAAAATGTAAAATTTAAAAATTTCTTCTTAAGCCAGCCCGGCTTGCTGGAAAAAGTGGGTTTTAAGGGCACGGCGGAAGGCACTGAGTTAAGCAATAGCCATTGCGTTAAATAATAGCCGCCCTTAATACTTAATTCTTAATACTTAATACTAATATTCTTAATACTATTTTACTCTTTCTCCTCTCCTCTCCTCTCCTCTCCCCTCCCTTACTCTATTCTACTCTAAATCAGGGGTCTCCAACCTTGGCAACTTTAAGCCTGGTGGACTTCAACTCCCAGAATTCCCCAGCCAGCAAAGCACTTAAGGACCACACAATGCTACCCCCTCCTCTTCCTCTTTCTTCTCCTCCTCTTCCTCTTCCTGATACTAATCCCCCCCCCTTGTAGCACTGATGATATTACCTAGATGGGTCACGAAACGTCTGCAGGAAAACAACCAAGCTCAGAGACCACCAAGGACCCACAGTCTTCCTCCTCCTCCTCTTCCTCTTCCTCCTCCTCCTCCTCGTCTTCTCTGCAAACCCCAGTCCCTTCTAGCACTGATGATGTTACCTAATTGGGTCATGAAACGTCTGCAAGAAAACGAGCAAGCTCAGAGAGCACCAAGGACCCCCACAATGCTCACCCCCTCCTCCTCCTCTTTCTTCTCCTCTTCTTCCTTCTCTTCCTCCCCACTTCTAGCACTGATGATATTACCTAGATGGGTCACAAAACGTCTGCAGGAAAACAACCAAGCTCAGAGAGCACCAAGGACCCCCACAGTCCTCCTCCTCCTCCCCCTCCCCCTCCCCCTCCCCCACCACAAACCCCACTCCCTTCTAGCCCTGATGATGTTACCTAGTTGGGTCATGAAACGTCTGCAAAGAAACACCCAAGCTCGGAGACCACCCAGGGCTCCTCTACAGAAATATTCCTGCAAATTTTATTATTTCTGGAAAACTTGCTGCTACTCAGACAAATTTGGAACTCCTAAATTAGGCTCCCATGCCAAATGATTTAAAGTTTAAGTCCTTTCCATTTAAATTGGAGAGCCTTGGTAGTACAGTGGTTTAATGCACCCTGTTATTAACACAGCTGCCTGCAATTTCTGCAGGTTCGAATCTTACCAGGCTCAAGGTTGACTCAGCCTTCCATCCTTTCTAAGGTGGGTAAAATGGGGACCCAGTTTGTGGGGGCAATAAGCTGACTTTGTATAAAATATACAAAAAGAATGAAGGCTATTGCTTAACGCCTTGTAAGCCGCCCTGAGTCTCCGGAGAAGGGCAGGATATAAATCAAATTAAAAAAAATAAATAAAAAAATTTAAAGCAGTCTCTTCTTTATAGCTAACAAGCACCCTTCCCACGGCATCAGATAAGGTTCGGCTCAGTGGTGCGTTGCTCCCGGTTCGCAAGAACCGGTGGTAGAAATTTGTAGTAGTTCGGAGAACCGGTAATAACATTGGCTGGCCACGCCCCCGAACCCGTCCCCGGCCCGATCGCCGCTCGCTTACCCCGCCCACCTCATCAGAGGCTTTTTTTTTTTTTTTACTTTTAAAAGCATTTTTTCTACCACCTCTTCGGCCGAAAAAATGTTTTTAAAAATAAATAAATAAAAAAAAAGCCTCTGCTGATCAGGCAACTCAGCTGGGATCGTCAGAGGCTTCTAAAAGCATTTTTTTCTGCAACCTCTTAAAGTTGTAGAAAAAATGCTTTTAAGAGTAAAAGTCACGTGATTCAAAATTCAGACTCTTGGCTACTGGCATGTACTTATGACGGTTTTCCCGGGATCACGTGATTCCCTTTTGCGATCTCCTGACAAGCCAAGTCAATGCAGAAGCCGGATTCACTTAACAACCGGGGTGTGGGTGTGTGTGCTAATTACAATGACTCACTTAAGCGTGATAAAAAAAAATAATCATATAAAATAAGGAGAAAATTCGCTTCACTGTCTTGCTTGGGCGGGGAAAGTTTGAGCTCAATTGTGGTCATAAATCAAGGACAGTTGGCAATTATTTGCTTAATCTGGAGGGCCCCCGATTGGGAGAAGAGGCCAAAATGATTAAAAACTCCCATGCCAGATAAGATAAAATTAACCGAAGGTCACTGACTCTCCTTCTCATAGGAAATGAACAATGCCTCACAGTTATGAAAAGGAAGATATTTTAAGAAAATTATGGAATGTGCTGAAATGAGTAAATTGACATTTGAAATTAGAGAACAGGAAGATAAACAATATTACAAGGTATGTAATATTGTAATATTGTTTATCTAAGATATGGGACTTATTTTATCAATGGCTAGATACTAAAACATGGAAATGAAATATGAAATCTAAAATATGTTATAATATAATATGTGAAGATATTTTTTTCTGGAATGATAATGCCATTGTTAGATAAATGATAAATGAGGATCATGATACAAAGATATATATCAGGTTGATGATATGAGAAATTAGATAATTAGTAAAATATGAATATGGGGACGAAGCACAAGGGATTTGTAACCGACCGACACGCTGTTTGCAATTGTTATGGAAGATGGATTTTTAATGTTTTGTTTGTTTAAAAATTTAAAAAAAAAAATTTTTTTTAAAGGAAGATATTTTCACCCACTGAATTATTAGCTGGCTTCGTCACTTTGTACTAAATATGCCAGTCTTCCCCTCAGAAATGGGCTGTAAATGCTACAATCCTCGATTTACGACCACAATTGAGCCCCAGATGTCTGCCGTTAAGCGAGACAGTTGTTAAGTGAATTTTGCCCCCGTTTTACGATGTTTCTTTCTACATTTATTAATCCCTGCAGTTGTGAAATGAGTAACATGGTTGTTAAGTGAATTTTGCCCCAGTTTTACGATGTTTCTTTCTACATTTATTAATCCCTGCAGTTGTGAAATGAGTAACATGGTTGTTAAGTGAATTTTGCCCCCGTTTTACGATGTTTCTTTCTACATTTATTAATCCCTGCAGTTGTGAAATGAGTAACATGGTTAAGTGAATTTTGCCCCCGTTTTACGACGTTTCTTTCTACATTGATTAATCCCTGCAGTTGTTAAATGAGTAACACGGTTGTTAAGTGAATCTGGATTCCCCCCCTTGACTTGGAATGTCGGAAGGTCGCAAAAGGGGACGTCACGTGACCCCGGGACACTGCGACCATCATAAGTATGAATCAGTTGCCAAGCATCTGAATTTTGATCACGGGGATGTTTACACAGGTCGTTAAAGAGTGAGAAACACTCCTAAGTCACTTCTTCCGGGGCCGTCGTAACTTGGAACGGTCACTAAATGAACTGTTGTAAACCGAGGACTACCTGTACTGGCAAAGTGGGCCTTGCTATTTCTAAGATACTACTTGATGCACTCAAACAGGTCAAGTCCCAGGTAGCCAAACACGCTTTGCAAGTTGCATATTCAGTCCTATTGCAGCACAGAGCGGACTCTTGCTGACAAAGTGGAAGCGAATGATCAGGTAGCTAGTCCTCAAGGTTTTGTTGTTGTTTTGTTTTAAATTCCTAGCTGAACAAACCTTTTTATTGGCAAGGCTGGGCTGCAAACCCTTCAGCCTAATTTCAAAAACTCATAGAATCAGAGGGTTGGAAGGGAGCTTGGAGGCTCTTCTTGTCACAGGTGGACTTCAAAAATTTTAGCAAGGGGTTTTCTGCCCGGTTGCTGGGTGGGCGTGGCCATGGTGGGCATGGCCTTTTCACCCTCCCCGGGCTCCGGAGGCTTTTCTTGAGCCTTTGGGAAGGCAAAAATGGCCTCCCCGGGCTCCGGAGGCCCTCTGGAGGCCGGCCCGTTTCCGGCCTTCCCGAACTTCCAGTAGGCCCGTTTTTCGCCCTCCCCGAGCCTCCACGCGCACCCGGCACTTTCCTGCATCCAAAACGGGCCGCGTGGGGACTTCTGGGAGAGGAGTAGTGGGATGGGAGGGGCCAGCCAGGAGTGGGATTTGGGGGTTCTCCGAACTGCACCGAATCTTAGCTAGAGGGTCTCCTGAACCCCTGCGAGCCCCCAACAGCCCACCCCTGGTTCTAGTCCAGCGGGCCCCAACCTTTCCCACGGCGGTGGGTGACCGCAGTGGGTGGGGAAGCGATGCTTTCACACACGCAACTTAATCTTGCACATGGGCAAATGGAGCTTCACGCGGACTGGTTCCCAATGGGTCACGGACTTAAAGTGGATAAGGTAAATAATACAATAATGTGAATAAAGTGAATGATATAAGGTCAGCTATATGAATATTGGAGGACCCTCTTTATTCACATTATTATAAAGAAAGAAATGGGCTTGTTCAAAGACTACACTGTCAGCGAAATTCCATTCTTGGCAAACATATATCTTCTGAGGGGCCTATCTGTCAAAGATGCAAGGACCATGTATAATATATATCTTCTGAGGAAGATATCTGTCAAGGATGCAGAGACATCCATCTGAAACAAAAACTTACTTATTAATCCAAGGCCAGCCATGAATCTACGCATCAGCGGATACGGAACTAAGGAGGATATTTAGCTAAAATTATCTCATGTACTATAAATTAAGGCAGGAATTTAGTAATTAAAAAGTGTCAATTATCATGTAACGGATGTATGTTAACCATCTATGGAAAACTGCTGTGCCAGCAAAGTCCTTTGTCTTGGATATGTATAAAAGCAGATGTATCAGAACTCTTCCTTTGTTCAGAATTGCAGATACAAATCTGGTTCGGAAACTGCGCAAATAAAACTGTCTCTGGCTGACCCAGGAATGTTGTTTGGTCCCATCATTCCATAACAGACTGGTATCAGTCCGTGAACCAGAGTTTAGGGACCCTTGCTGTCGTCGAATGCCCCAGCTCAAACAGGAAACCCTAATCCAGTGATGGCTAACCATTTTGCCATCGTGTGCCAGGAGTGGGCGGGGGGGGGGATGTCGCGCGCGAACGTGCCCACACCCAAAATTCTATGCGCCCTGCCCCCGTGCATGCGTATGCAACCCCTCCAAGTTGGCAAATGGGCCGTTTTCGTCCTCCGGCGGGGTGGAGAAAGCCATTTTCGCCCTCCCCAGACTCCTAGAAAGGCTCTGGAGGCTGGGGAGAGCCAAAAACGGGCCTTCCCCACCCCCACCCACCCCCGAGGCCCTCAGGAGGCAGGAAACAGCCTGTTTCCTTACTTCTGGTGGGCCCAGAAGGCCCGAAAAATCAGCTGGCGCGTGTCAGAGCTGAGCTTGCGTGCCCAGCGATATGGCTACGCGTGCCATCTGTGGCACGCGTGCCATAGGTTCACCATCACGGCCCTGTTCAATTCCGGACAAATGGCTCTTGTCTTGTACGAGTACAGATGAGATGAAACCTGGCTCAAAAACAGTCGTTGCGAGAGGGACCTTGGAGTCCTAGTGGACGATCCCTTAAACACGGGCCAGCCACGTGCGACCGCCGCCCAAAAAAAGCGAATACGGCCCTTGGTTGTGTAAACAGAGGCACAGAATCAAAATCACGTGAAATATGACTATCGCTTCGTAAAGCTTTAGTTGGGGTAGATATAGCAAATAAGAAATAAGGTATAAATATATCATGTTTATGTTGAGCTACATGGCAAGAGAGCTATGCTGGGGCATGCAGAAGATCTGGTTGTTACCCCATTATGATGGTGGGAATTAATAATCCTGAAGAAATCCACTATTACAGATATTATATGGAATACAATTATAATGTCACTCGGGTGGTTGTTTCCTTTTTATATATATATGAAGATACTCATTATTGATGGGGGCAGATGATAACTGAGGACTTTGAACATTCTTGCTGCAATCAGGATGCTATGTTACCCTAATATGGATGATGGAGTTAACAATCCAGTGGAGAGACATCAAAGAAGACATTATATGGATTATAAATTTAAAGTCATTGATTTTATCTATATAAGGGAGTATATATATATATTTTTTAGTAGGGTGGGCAGAAGAATAAAGATATTAAGAATTGTTATGTATGGTAATTTTGTAGGAAAGTGGGTGGAGACAGGCTAGTTTATTGATTGTTTAGTTTAAGAAAAGGGATGTTTAAGAGATACATTTATGGGAGTGGAGGAAATGGATAGAGTTGAATAAATGTTAAATTAGGATTTATTATATAGTTTTTTAGGGGAAGGCTGCTTTGAAATGTTATATTAATATATACTAAAGATTAAATGTTAAATTAGGATTTATTATATAGTTTTAAAGTGGAAGGTTGTTTTGAAATGTTATATTAGGAGGAGAAAAAGGGCAGATTATTGCTAAATTGGGAGTTATAACAATATGCTAATTTAGAAGTTATTATACAATGTTATAGTAGAATGTTATTCTGAAATGTATGGTAAAAGGGGGATGTAATAATATTATCAGAAAGAAAGGGTCAGTATTTGGGGGATGGAGTAAGGGGATGGTAAAATATTATATAATCTGTTACGATTTTGGATTTTATTTTGAAGATGCCACAGGGGGACGGGTGGTGAGGGGGGGGGTTAGGGAGGAGGGGGGAGAAAAAAGGGGAAAAATTTGTATTTGAAAAACTTTTTCAATAAAAAAAAAAAAGAAAGAAATAAGGTGAATAAAATAAATAATCATACCAAGTCAGATACATAAAGTCAGATCAAATCCATGAACTCTGAATAACCTTCTCTATTAAACTTTCACATTATTATAAGAGAGAAATGTGCTTGTTGGAGGCAGCTGAACCCCATTATTGGTAAATATATCTTCTGATGGGGCCCAGCTGTCATCCATCAGGAAAGCTCAGGAATGGTGTTCTGGTGGATGAAAGACTCTGATAAGGAGGAGAAGCTAAGCAATTACATCATAGATTTCCTCATAATTACTTGACCTATGGCCCTGTGTCAAAACACACTGATTCTATATATTTTCTTAATAGAATCAAAACTACGGAAATACAGATATATGTGAACATCTGAAAGGACATGCATAGGGAACAGAAAGTTACTTATGGTTTAAAGTACAGCCATAATTTCTGCATTTAAACATTACAGCACTTAAAGGAAAGTTGTAAACTATAAAGTGATGGGAGTAGTAAAAATGCGTAGCCAACATAATTTTATTAACTAGCATGTAATGGTTTGGTAATTAGTAAAGTGTAATGTAAGTATAATGTATTTATAATGTAACCATATATGAAAGCCGGAAAGGCTCATAGAACTCTTTTGTCTTGAAAACATATATAAATCATGAAATCATAACTCGTCTTGGTTCAGTTTTGCAACAACCAAAAACTGCACTGAACCTTTGCGCAAATAAATGCATCTGTCTGTTTTCCAGCTTTTCATTTCTATAACATAGTAAGGCCCACACCTGGAATACTGCAACTTATTTTGGTCACCGAACTCCAAAAAAAGATGTTGAGACTTTGGAAAAAGTGCAGAGAAGAGCAACTAAGAGGATTAAAGGCCTGGAGACTAAAACATATGAAGAACAGTTGCAAAGAAGGACCGGGGTGAGGGGACATGATAGCAGTGTTCCAATATCTCAGGGGCTGCCCCAAAGAAGAGGGGGTCAAATTATTCTCCAAAGCACCAGACAAGAAACAATGGATGGAAACCAACCAAGGAGAGAAGCAACCTGGAATTAAGGAGAAACTTCCTAACAATGAGGACAATTAACCAGCGGAACTGCTTGCCACCAGAACTTGTGGGTGGTGCAACACTGGAGGTCTTGAAGAAAAGACTGGACAGCCACTTGTCTGAAATGAGATAGGGTTTCCTGCCTCCGGATGGGGGGGGTTAGACTAGAAGACCTCCAAAGTCCCTTCCAGCTCTATTCCAATTCTGACTCTGATGGTTATCTTAGATCTCTGCCTTCTGCAAAATGTCCCGTTTTGCAATTTGGTTAGAGAAGGACAAAGGAGAAATGAGATTTGGGGGGAGAGGGGAAGCAAAATATAAAGAACGGTTGCTGAAATTGGGTATGTCTATTTTGATGAAAAGAAAGACTAGGGGTGACATGATAGCAGCGTTTCCGTATTTGAGGGGCTGCCCCGAAGAAGATTTGGGGGGTCAAGCTATTCTCCAAAGTGCCAGAGGGCAGGACAAGAAGCGACGGGTGGGAACTCATCAAGGAGAGAAGCAACCTGGAATTGAGGAGAAACTTCCCAACGGTGAGGACAATTAACCAGTGGAACAGCTTGCCACCAGAAATTGTGGGTGCTTCATCACTGGAGGTTTTGAAGAAGAGACTGGACAGCCACTTGTCTGAAATGACATAGGTTCTTCTGCCTGAGCAGGGGGTTGGACTAGATGACCTCCAAGATCCCTTCCAACTCTGCAACTCTGCTATTCTATTCTATTCTATTCTATTCTATTCTATTCTATTCTATTCTATTCAAAATATTCTATGTCTGAGTGGTGTAGGAGGCTAATGCCTCCTACTAAGGCAGCATTTAACATCTACTAAGCATTTAACTCCTACTAAGGCAACATTTAACATCCAGCTGCCTGCAATTACTGCGAGTTCAATTCTCACCAGGCTCAAGGTCGACTCAGCCTTCCATCCTTTCTAAGGTGTGTAAAATGAGGACCCGGTTTGTGGGGGCAATAAGCTGACTTTGTATAAAATATACAAAAGTATGAAGGCTATTGCTTAGCGCTTGTAAGCCGCCCTGAGTCTCCAGAGAAGGGCGGCATATAAAAACAAATAAAAATAAAAAATATGTCAATCCTTCCCTTCCTCTGCAAGAAAAGGTTTCCTTACCTGCTTTATTAAGATCCAGCAAATTTGTCCGTGTCAGAGAATTTTCAGGCTGGGTTTTAAACTAAATGTTGAACAGGCTGGACGAGAAATTGCAACAGACGGAAGAAACCGTGCACTTCGTTTACGCGTGCCCATTCCTAACTATTACCCAAGTTTCAAAGAGCATCAAAACACTAGGCCATAAAGGAATATATTGTGGCCGATGATCTCCTTTGAAGTAAATCTTTTTTTATGCCATCGATAAAACGGCAACAGATCTCTGGGAGCACCTGTGCCTTTATCGCGCCGTAAAGGGGAAAAAAAACGAAGAAGCAGAAAACAGAAATGGAGAGGAACCGAGTGGCTTTGAGAGAAGAAGAAAGTTAACTGTAGGTTCAAAAGAAAAGTGCATTGGCAGTGCGAACCAGTGGTTAGGGGGGGAACGAAAGCTTCAAAATACAAAGTTCCATTTTTCAAATACCTTCCCGAGTTCTCTTGCCTTCCTTTGACGATTTCTCAAGGGTGAAACGAAGCATTTTTGGGTATATAAAGTGAAAAAACCTGTTTATCGCGTTGTGACATTTTAAAAGTCCTTGGCGTTACAATTGCTCAACAGTAGAAGTTTCTATGTACCCTAATGTTCAGCCAAAATGTTGGAGATGTGACTGCTTAGATGCTACATATTATCATGTTTGGTGGACTTGTAAGAAAGTTAAGGCTTTTTGGATAAAAATTTGGTGGGTCATGCAGAATGTTTTTAAGAAAAAAAAAATTCAATTTTCTCCACAATTGTTTTTATTGGGTATAGTTAAGGGTTTTACATTGGGTGAAATTAAGTTGATATTGTATATGGTAACAGCAGCGAGATTATTGGTAGGTAAATACTGGAAAAATGAAGCTTTGCCCACTATCGAGGAATGGACTTTGAAGATGGCCAGTTTTGCAGAGATGGCGAAGATTTCAGCATACTTAAAAGATCGCTCACAAGAGACTTATGAATGGGAGTGGAAAAAGTGGATAGATTATGTGCAGAACAAATATCAAACTAGGAAGTATCAAATAGCTTTTCACTGAAAGTATTATATAAAGATAGAAATATTTGAGTTTTGTGAAGATGAAAAATTATATGGGGGATGGAGGGGTTCAAGTTTTATAAAAAGGGGGTTTTGATTGGATTATATTCTGTGGAAGTCCGGGGGGGAGGGGTGGGTTGGGGGGGTTGGGGAGGTTGGGGGGGGTTGGGGGGGGGAAAATGGGGTGAAAATGTAATTGTAAAACTTTTGCAATAAAAAAAACAACAACAGTAGAAGCTTCTTTCTCTTTTTTTACTTCTGCTAGAAGTTCCCCGTAACAAAATTCCTTAAGAATTAAAAAAAAAAAAAAATCAGGGGCAGCTGCCAGATTGTGAGTGACGCCTTAAAAGTCGGATGAGACTTTTAAGTGGCCGCAACGGGCACCTGATGGTTTAAAAAAAAAAGAAAATAAAAATATTTTAGGATTCATTGCACACATATTCCTCTTTCTTTGGAAGACGCCTCAATTGATTGGGCTGATGGATTCAGTTCCCCGAAACGATTTGGAACTATTTGGAAGACGGTTAACCTGAAGCTCAGCTGATTTAGAAGAATTTCTTAACAAATCCCACTCCCTCCTAGGCACTGATGGTGTAACCTAGCTGGGTCGTGAGACATTTGCAAGAAGACCGCCAAGCTCTGATAGCACCAAGGACCCCCACGGTCATCCTCAGTGTTGAGGGTAAAACTTGCCCTCTGCAAAACGGTACAACGGACCAGACAGCGAATCGATACGTTGCTTAGCAAAACACACAGATACTCACAGACTCTGAACGTTTAAAGAAAAATAAACAGTCTTTACTTGTAGTAAAAAACAAACTTGGCTTCTCAAAACAAAGATAACACTTCTTCAAATAATCACGGTTCAACACAAAACATAGTTTGCTTACAATCCCAGTTCTCTTCGGTAACACAGACAAAGTTATAGTTTTCTATATATTATCTACCCAACCGTAGGATAAGCATCCAACACTCCTCCTCCTCCTCCTCCTCCCCCCCCTCCTCCTCTTCCCTGCAAACCCCACTCCCTTCTAACATTGATGATGTAACCTAGCTGGGTTGTGTGAGACATTTGCAAGAAGGCTGCCAAGCTCTGATAGCACCAAGGAACCCACAATCGTCCTCCTGCTCCTCCTCCCTGCAAAAACCCTTTCTAGCACTGATGATGTTCCTAAGTTGGGTCATGCAATGTCTTCAAGAAAACCACCAAGTTCAAAATGTACCAAGGACCCCCCCCCACAGTCCTCCTCCTCCTCCTCCCCTCCTCCTCCTCCTCCAAGACCCTTCCCTTCTAGCACTGATGATAGTAACCTAGTTTAGGTCACAAAAACTCTGCCAGGAAACTACACAGTTCAGAAAGGACCAAGGACCCCACAATCCTCCTCCCCGTCCTCTTCGCTCCACAACCCCCCTCACCTGATGATGATGATGTTGTAACCTAGTTGGGTTGTGAAACATTTTGCAAGAAAACCACCAGCTCGGAGAGCACCCAGGACCCCAGGACAAATTCACCCCTTGAGCTACAAACCTTCTCCGCCCTTATATGCCACCCTGAGTTTTCGGAGAGGGGCGGCATATAAATTTAATTAATTAAATTAAATTAAATTAATTAAATTATCTTCTATTTATTTCTCCTTTCACCCAAAGGAATCAATAATAATAAAAGATTATTAAGTATTGTTGTTTCACAATCAAAACATTGTGAATTAAGGCATGGATCCCCCACACACAGCCCTTCCTTAACCGTTGAAGTCCAGCTGGGCTTCAAGGCAAAGACTTCAACCCAAGAGCCTTGGTGGCGCAGCAGACTAAAGTGCTGTTAAGTAGCACCAGCTGCCTGCAATTACTGCAAGTTCGAATCTCACCAGGCTCAAGGTTGACTCAGCCTTCCATCCTTCCGAGGTAGGTAAAATGAGGACCCGGATTGTGGGGGCAATAAGTTGACTTTGTATAAAAAAGAACACCGCTTTGGTGGGGGGGCGAAAGCCCTACTAAGCAGGTATATACAAAAGTATGAAGGCTATTGCTTAACGCATTGTAAGCCGCCCTGAGTCTCCGGAGAAGGGCGGCATATAAATCGAATCAATCAATCAATCAATCAATCAATCAATGGAAGGAAGAAAGGAAGGAATCTGTGGTGGCACAGTTGTTATAAGGCAGTATTGCAGGTAACTCTGCTCAAAGTCAGGAGTTCGATTCTGATCGGCTCAAAGTTGACTCAGCCTTCCATCCTTCTGAGGTAGGTAAAATGAGGACCCGGATTGTGGGGGCAATAAGCTGACTTTGTACAAAAAAAGAACACTGCTTGGGGAGGCCCGAAAGCCCTACTAAGCAGGTATATACAAAAGTATGAAGGCTATTGCTTAAAAAGCATTGTAAGCCGCCCTGAGTCTCCGGAGAAGGGCGGCATATAAATCGAACCAATAAATAAATAAATAAAACAAATCTCCTAACAGGGAACCTCTTCAGATGCAAACAAAATTTCTCCCAAAGTTGACAGATCAGTGCAAAGGGATTCCAACTTCAGCCTTGCAACTCATGAGATATTCTCTGGGTTTACTGCTTTTCCTGTCTCGGAACAATTTCCCCCCACTTTTAGCTAGACTAAGTTTAAAAAATCTGAAACACTCAACGCAAAGGAAGAAGAAGCCAACTTACCCGGCGCTGAGATCTCGTCCGGAGTGGCCTTTGTCCTTCGCAACCAACAAAATACTGTTGTTTTTTTTTCCTCTCCACCCTTCACAGCCTCCCTCCCTTCCCACTGCATTGAATTTTGGATCTGAGCCCAGGACACTGTACCGTATTCTCATTAAAACACCATGCATGTAAAAAAACACACACAGCTGTGCTCTCCCAAGGAAAGAAAGACAATCTGGAAAAAAAAAAACCAAATTAAATTTAACTCTCTTTCATCTGCAGTTTTTTTTCTTGGTTTTTTTTTGGGGAGTTCTTTTTCTTTTAATTTACTTGACCGAGGGAAGAGAGAGATGGTTTGCTATTGTTGTTGTAGTAGTAGTAGTTGTTGTTGTTTAAAGCTGTTGTGGTGATTGCCACAATTTTTAAGAGCCCGGTTGCAATTCTGGGAGAAAAAAAATAAATAAATATGTGTGGGTTTGATTTTTTTTCTGAGATTCCCGGTGTCTTTCAACCGCTTTGAAATAGAATAAAATAGAAGAGGAGAAAATGCTGGCTGGACAATTCTGGGAGTTGAAGTCCACAAGTCTGAAAGCTGCCAAGTTTGGGGACCCCTACCCTATAGAGACAGTCCTCAACGTACGACCACAATTGAGCCCCAAATTTCTGTGGCTAAGCGAGACATTTTTTAGCTCTTTTTGGCTTTTTGGCTTTTTAGCTTTTTAAGTGTAACTTGGGTTTTAATTGGATTGTTTTAAATTGTGGGTCAAAGCTGTATAATTCTTTTAATTGACTTTAAATTTTGTATTGGTATGTTTTTTATCCTTGTCTGTGCACTGCCCTGAGTCCAATAGGAGACTGGGCGGTATATAAATTGAATAAATAAATAAATAAATAAATAAGTGAGTTTTGCCCCATTTTGCGACCTTTTTTGCCCCCCGTTGTTAAGCGAATCCCTGCAGTCATGAAATCAGTCACCTGGTTGTTAAGCGAATCTGGCTTCCCCCCATCGACTTTGCTTTGTCAGAAGGTCGCAAAAGAGGATCACGTGACCCAGGCACACTGCAACCGTCATAACTATGAGTCGGTGGCCGAGCTTCTGAATTTCGATCCCGTGACCGTGGGACTGCTTGCCATGGCCATAAGTGGGAAAAAATGGTCGTGTCACTTTTTTTTTTCCAGGGCCGTCGTGACTTCAAACGGTCATTGGAATGAATGAACCGTCGTAAGTCGAGGACTCTCTGAACCATTCAAGCGGTTGTCCAATCTCTTCTGAAAAAAAAAATATCTGCACTGGAAAAAAATTCAACCTTATTTCTGTTTTATAACAGAATAAGAAGAAGAATAGAATAACAGAGTGGGAAGGGACCTCGAAGGTCATCTAGTCCAACCCCCCGTCCAAGCAAGGAGACCCTACACCATTTCTGACCGATGGCAGTCCAGTCTCTTCTCGAAAGCTTCCAGTGATGAAGCTCCCACAACTTCTGTTCCATGGGTTGATGGTTCTCACTGTCAGAAAATTCCTCCTTATTTCTAGGCTGAATCTCTCCTTGGTCAGTTTCCATCCATTGTTCCTTGTCTGGCCTTCAGGTGCCTTGGACAATATTTATTATTCATTATTTATTACATGTATTTATATGCCGCCATTCTCCCGAAGGACTCAGGGCGGCGAACACAAGTTAAGAAACATGTACAATAAAATCCCATTTTAAACCAAATAACTAGAATAGCTTGACCCCCTTCCTCCTCTCTGTGGCAGCCCCTCAAATATTGGAAGATGCTCTTTCTTTCTCTCTCTTTCTTTCCCTCCCTTCCACCTTCCTTCCCTCCCTCCCTCCCTCCCTCCTTCCTTCCTTCCTTCCTTTTGCTTTGGAAAATAGCTTGACCCCCTTCCTCCTCTCTGGGGCAGCCCCTCAAGTATTGGAAGATGCTCTCCTGTCTCCCCTGGTCCTTCTCTTCACTGGACTAGCCATGTCTTCTGTCCATCTATGGTTCATTCAGATGTCTTTCTTTTTCTTTCTGTCTTTCTTTCTTTCTTTCTTTCTTTTCTTTCTTTCTCTCTCTCTCTTTCTTTCCCTCCCTTCCACCTTCCTTCCCTCCCTCCCTCCCTCCCTCCCTCCCTCCTTCCTTCCTTCCTTTTGCTTTGGAAAATAGCTTAACCCCCTTCCTCCTCTCTGGGGCAGCCCCTCAAATATTGGAAGATGCTCTCCTGTCTCCCCTGGTCCTTCTCTTCGCTAGACTAGCCATGTCTTCTGTCCATCTATGGTTCATTCAGATGTCTTTCTTTCTTTCTTTCTTTCTTTCTTTCTTTCTTTCTTTCTTTCTTTTTCTTTCTTTTCTTTCTCTCTCTCTCTCTCTCTTTCCCTCCTTTCCACCTTCCTTCCCTCCCTCCCTCCCTCCCTCCCTCCTTCCTTCCTTCCTTTTGCTCTGGAAAATAGCTTGACCCCCCCCTCCTCTCTGTGGCAGCCCCTCAAATATTGGAAGATGCTCTCCTGTCTCCCCTGGTCCTTCTCTTCACTAGACTAGCCATGTCTTCTGTCCATCTATGGTTCATTCAGATGTTTCTTTCTTTCTTTCTTTCTTTCTTTCTTTCTTTCTTTCTTTCTTTCTTTTTCTTTCTCTCTCTCTCTTTCTTTCCCTCCCTTCCACCTTCCTTCCCTCCCTCCCTCCCTCCCTCCTTCCTTCCTTCCTTCCTTTTGCTTTGGAAAATAGCTTGACCCCCTTCCTCCTCTCTGGGGCAGCCCCTCAAATATTGGAAGATGCTCTCCTGTCTCCCCTGGTCCTTCTCTTCGCTAGACTAGCCATGTCTTCTGTCCATCTATGGTTCATTCAGATGTCTTTCTTTTTCTTTCTGTCTTTCTTTCTTTCTTTCTTTCTTTTCTTTCTTTCTCTCTCTCTCTTTCTTTCCCTCCCTTCCACCTTCCTTCCCTCCCTCCCTCCCTCCCTCCCTCCCTCCTTCCTTCCTTCCTTTTGCTTTGGAAAATAGCCTGACCCCCTTCCTCCTCTCTGTGGCAGCCCCTCCAATATTGGAAGATGCTCTCCTGTCTCCCCTGGTCCTTCTCTTCGCTAGACTAGCCATGTCTTCTGTCCATCTATGGTTCATTCAGATGTCTTTCTTTTTCTTTCTTTCTTTTCTTTCTTTCTTTCTTTTTCTTTCTTTCTCTCTCTCTCTTTCTTTCCCTCCCTTCCACCTTCCTTCCTTCCCTCCCTCCCTCCCTCCCTCCCTCCTTCCTTCCTTCCTTTTGCTTTGGAGAATAGCTTGACCCCCTTCCTCCTCTCTGTGGCAGCCCCTCAAATATTGGAAGATGCTCTCCTGTCTCCCCTGGTCCTTCTCTTCACTAGACTAGCCATGTCTTCTGTCCATCTATGGTTCATTCAGATGTCTTTCTTTCTTTCTTTCTTTCTTTTTTCTTTCTTTCTTTCTTTCTTTCTTTTTCTTTCTCTCTCTCTCTTTCTTTCCCTCCCTTCCACCTTCCTTCCCTCCCTCCCTCCCTCCCTCCCTCCTTCCTTCCTTCCTTTTGCTTTGGAAAATAGCTTGACCCCCTTCCTCCTCTCTGGGGCAGCCCCTCAAATATTGGAAGATGCTCTCCTGTCTCCCCTGGTCCTTCTCTTCGCTAGACTAGCCATGTCTTCTGTCCATCTATGGTTCATTCAGATGTCTTTCTTTTTCTTTCTTTCTTTTCTTTCTTTCTTTCTTTTTCTTTCTTTCTCTCTCTCTCTCTTTCTTTCCCTCCCTTCCACCTTCCTTCCCTCCCTCCCTCCCTCCCTCCTTCCTTCCTTCCTTCCTTTTGCTTTGGAAAATAGCTTGACCCCCTTCCTCCTCTCTGTGGCAGCCCCTCAAATATTGGAAGATGCTCTCCTGTCTCCCCTGGTCCTTCTCTTCACTAGACTAGCCAGGCCCAGCTCCTGCAACCGTTCATCGTATGTTTTAACCTCCGGTCCCCTCATCATCCTGTTTGCTCTTCTCTGCACTCTTTCTAGAGTCTCAACACCTCGTTCTCTGCCGTCCCCTTCTTCTTTTGCCCTCCGTCTTTCCCAGCATGAGGCTCTTCTCCAGGGAGTCCTTCCTTCTCATTAGGTGGCCAAAGCATTTGAGTTTCCTCTTCAGGATCTGGCCTTCTAAAGAGCAGTCAGGGTTGATCTCCTCTAGGACTGACCAGTTTGGTCGCCTTGCAGTCCAAGGGGCTCGCAGGAGTCTCCTCCAGCACCATCGTTCTCTAATATAGGCGTACGTTAAGTATGTCTATACACACACTTACACTCCCCCTTTAAACCTAAACATATTAAACTGAAATGGGAGGGCCCAGCTGAGTTTGTGGTTTCTTCCCCAAATTCAACATCTTTTTCACATTGTGGCAATGTCAAATTTTTCACAAGTCACTTTTTTTCAGCGCCGTGGTAACTTCAAATGGTCACTAAATGAACGGTCATAAATCAGGGACCACCTGTATCATAAAACATAGCAAACAAAATATGATTATGTAAAATAACATTCGTTTCATTCCTGTTTTGGGAGGGCGAGGAATTTAAACCTTCCTTCTTCTTCTATCTTTTCTTTTAAAAGTTCCTTCAAACGGATGCCTAAAGCAGACTTTTTTTCAGTCACCGAGTTAGAGTTGGTTTATGTCTCGGAAACCCTGATAATTTTGAGGTTCCCGACGGAAGGTCGGTACACGTGATCCTCGGTTTATGACCACAATTGGGCTCACAATTTCTGCTGCTAAATGGAAGAAGTTTTTTTTTTTTTAAAAAGTGAACCGTGTCTGATTTTAGAATTATTTTTTTTTGCCCTGGGCTCTTAAGCAAATTGCTGCTGTTGTTAAGCGAATCATGCGGTCGTTAAGCGAATCTGGCTTCCCCCCTTGACCCTTGGCTTGTCAGAAGCCAGCTGGGAAGGTCGCAAAAGCGGATCGCAGGGCCCTGGCGGGATGCTGCACCTGTTTGTAGATATAGGCTGGTTGCCAAGCACCCGAATTTTGATCAGTGACCACGGGAATGCTGCAACAGTCGTAAGTGTGAGAACTGGTCATAAGTCACTTTTCTCAGTGTTGTCGTAACTTTGAATGGTCGCTGCACGAATGGTTGTAAGTCGAGGAGTACCTGCACTTGCTAAGGGAACATAGTCTCCAAATAATGTATTTTCTTTGCAAGACAGGCAACAATAATATAATTACAGGTAGTCCTTGATTATGACCACAATTGAACCCCCAAACTTATGTTGCTAAGCGAGACAGTTGTTAAGTAAGTTTTGCCCTATTTTACGACTTTTCTTGCCGCAGTCGTTAAGTGGATCACTGCCGTTGTTAAGTTAGTCACACCGTTGTTAAGTGAATCCAGCTTACCCCTTGGCTTTTCTTGTCAGACGGCCGCAAAAGGGGATTGTGTGACACCTGGACACTACGACCGTCATAAATATGAAACCAGTTGCCAGATATCTGAATTTTGATTCCATGCTCCATAGGGATGCTGCAAAGGTCATAACTGTGAGAAATATGTCACATTTTCAGCGCCATTGTTAACTTTGAACAGTCACTAAACAAACTGTTGTAAGTCAAGGACTGTCTTAGCCACTGTCTCTCCCTTAGCAACAGAAATGTTGGGGGGTCAATTGTGACCATAAGTCGAGGACTACCTGCGTAAATCTCACCCTATTAAAACAGGACCAATTAAGATATTGAAAATGTTCTGAAGTTTTTTTTTTAAAAAAAACATTAAAATTAGAAATTAAAATATTTCATGCTCTTTGAAGACGAAACCTTTGAAATTATAGGATAGTAACCATTTCAAAGGGGCAAACGAGGAGGGAAATGTAAGCCAGTTTAATTTGGCAAGAGTCAAAACGAAACTTGTGTTAACACAAAAATAAAACCGAATGCAAAGTGAAATTTGGAAGGCGTGCAAAATGCAATCCTCGGATTATTGGAGTCTGCACCCGAGGCGCCAGTCCCGAGCTGTTTGCCTTAAAGGGCATCGCCGCCTCCCAAAAGAGCTTAAACAAGCAAGGTTTATAATTCCCTTCCCATGTTTCTCCAAGGGATTCTGGAAGTTGCGATCTCGAAATTATTGGGAAGCTGCCACGGTGAGCCGAGCCAATTAAAAGCGAGAAACTTGGATGGATGAACTGACCCAACAGGTTTTAAATGCTCAATTGGTTTCATTTGAGGAGGGGAATGATGCCAATCTTCTTTAACCATCTCTCTTTCTTTTAAATGCAGCAAACTGCTTTTGCGTGTTTTGAGCAAACAGGCCAGCATCTGGCACCGGATTCGTTCTGCTTTTCGACATCTAATTACGGTTTTGGCTGGCCTGGTCCAGAGTAAGGATTGCTCAAGCGGCCAAAGGTAGCTTTGCAGAAAGAATAGAAATTGTGAATTTATTTGCTTGGTTGAATCATTGTTCGTACTCTAAAAAACAAACAAACCCCAAAATGGTGGGAACTGGAGAGGCCGGCTGTCTTATGCGGTTGGTTGGAAGATGCATCTAGATCAGGGTTTCCCAATCTTGGCAACTTCCACACCCAGAATTCCCCAGCCAGCCATGCTTTAATTTGGGTGGACTTCCACTCCCAGAATCCCCCAGCCAGCATGCTTTAAGATGGGTGGGCTTCCACTCCCAGAATCCCCCAGCCAGCATGCTTTAAGATGGGTGGGCTTCCACTCCCAGAATCCCCCAGCCAGCATGCTTTAAGAGGGATGGACTTCAACTCCCAGAATCCCCCAGTCTGCATGCTTTAAGAGGAGTGGATTTCAACTCCCAGAATCCCCCAGCCAGCATGCTTTAAGATGGGTGGACTTCCACTCCCAGAATCCCCCAGCCAGCATGCTTTAAGATGGGTGGGCTTCCACTCCCAGAATCCCCCAGCCAGCATGCTTTAAGAGGGATGGACTTCAACTCCCAGAATCCCCCAGTCTGCATGCTTTAAGAGGAGTGGATTTCAACTCCCAGAATCCCCCAGCCAGCATGCTTTAAGATGGGTGGACTTCCACTCCCAGAATCCCCCAGCCAGCATGCTTTAAGATGGGTGGGCTTCCACTCCCAGAATCCCCCAGCCAGCATGCTTTAAGAGGGATGGACTTCAACTCCCAGAATCCCCCAGTCTGCATGCTTTAAGAGGAGTGGATTTCAACTCCCAGAATCCCCCAGCCAGCATGCTTTAAGATGGGTGGACTTCCACTCCCAGAATCCCCCAGCCAGCATGCTTTAAGATGGGTGGACTTCCACTCCCAGAATCCCCCAGCCAGCCTGCTTTAAGAGGGGTGGACTTCCACTCCCAGAATCCCCCAGCCAGCCTGCTTTAAGATGGGTGGACTTCCACTCCCAGAATCCCCCAGCCAGCCTGCTTTAAGATGGGTGGACTTCCACTCCCAGAATTCCCCAGCCAGCCTGCTTTAAGATGGGTGGACTTCCACTCCCAGAATCCCCCAGCCAGCATGCTTTAAGATGGGTGGACTTCCACTCCCAGAATCCCCCAGCCAGCCTGCTTTAAGAGGGGTGGACTTCCACTCCCAGAATTCCCCAGCCAGCCTGCTTTAAGAGGGATGGACTTCAACTCCCAGAATTCCCCAGTCTGCATGCTTTAAGAGGAGTGGATTTCAACTCCCAGAATCCCCCAGCCAGCATGCTTTAAGATGGGTGGACTTCCACTCCCAGAATCCCCCAGCCAGCCTGCTTTAAGAGGGGTGGACTTCCACTCCCAGAATTCCCCAGCCAGCCTGCTTTAAGAGGGATGGACTTCAACTCCCAGAATCCCCCAGTCTGCATGCTTTAAGAGGAGTGGATTTCAACTCCCAGAATCCCCCAGCCAGCATGCTTTAAGATGGGTGGACTTCCACTCCCAGAATCCCCCAGCCAGCCTGCTTTAAGATGGGTGGACTTCCACTCCCAGAATCCCCCAGCCAGCCTGCTTTAAGATGGGTGGACTTCCACTCCCAGAATCCCCCAGCCAGCATGCTTTAAGATGGGTGGACTTCCACTCCCAGAATCCCCCAGCCAGCCTGCTTTAAGATGGGTGGACTTCCACTCCCAGAATCCCCCAGTCTGCCTACTTTAAGATGGGTAGAGTTCCACTCCCAGAATCCCCCAGCCAGCCTGCTTTAAGATGGGTGGACTTCCACTCCCAGAATCCCCCAGTCTGCCTACTTTAAGATGGGTGGAGTTTGATTCCCAGAATTCTGGGAGTGGAAGTCCACCCCTTTTGAAGCATGCTGCCTGGGGGATCCTGGAAATTGATAGTCCCCATTCAACAGTGAGAAACTCTTGATGTAAGTGAGGGGGAACAATTTTTCCCATTGCCCCTGGGACACCCCACCCACCCACTCTTAATTTCAGCAGGATCTCTGGAAGACCAAGCAATCTTTCCCTCTTGCTTATCCCATTTCAGTTCATCCTTTCTGGCTGCAATCCTGTTCAAAAACAACTGGAAGAAAGAAAGAAAGAAAAAAAAAAAAACGGTACATGGGTGAAATCTGTCACTTGAGGCTGGAAAAATTGCTGGCTTGATTGAAAAGGATTTTGCACAGTGTTGTCCGGGATCCTGGCATTTTACGGGATAAAAGGAGAAGGTTCATTGCTACCTTAAGGCCTGAGTAGTCTTAAAATTTCGGAGGGTGGAACCGTGGGAGAGAAGTGGAAAACAGAAGATAAACGGAATAGCAAGCTCACAGTATTTAGTGTCAAGGCCGGGATTACAGAAGGGCGTGGGAAACTTTTAATGAACTTTTAATTTTGAATTGTTATGGTCTTTGCCTCTTTTTAAATATGTAGGTCTTTGGTTATTCGGGTCTTCTCCCACGTAAAATTGGAGGTTTCTTGGCGACGTTTCGACGAAGTCTCATTCGTCATCTTCAGGCTGGTGTTCTCGGCTTCGTGCTTCCAGGAGCAATGTGAGATCGCAGCTGTCTCTTCCTTTTAACTGCTAGTGGGGGTGTGAGCTGATTGGGTGGGAACTTGGCTGTGTTCTGATTGGGTGGAGGTGTGTTCTGATTGGTTAGGGGCTTGGCTGTGCTCTGATTGGATGGGGGTTGGTTGTGCTCTGATTGGCTGGGGGTGTGTTCTGTTTGGGTCGGGGCTTGGTTGTGCTCAGCTTAGTCTGAGTTGCAGGGGGATTTGAGCTGGTGAGCTGTGTTGTTGTTGTTTGGCTTCGTGCGATCTCACATTGCTCCTGGAAGCACGAAGCCGAAAACACCAGCCTGAAGATGACGAATGAGACTTCGTCGAAACGTCGCCAAGACACTTCCAATTTTACGTGGGAGAAGACCCGAATAACCAAAGACCTACATATATATATATATATATATATACATACCATTTTTATATTTTAATATTTCATTCGTATGCCACCTGGAGTCCTTCTGGGAGGAAGAACCACGGTGTTTAAAATTTGAGAAATCAAAATAAACTCAGTTGCTAAAGAGGATTTATTCTTCTCAATCCGAAGCAGAAATCGGCTTTGTTGATATCCCAAAGTGATCGTTTTGAAAAGCCAGACCGAGATTTTAATCACACGTTCCGTCTTTCCATCCAAGGTTTGTATTGTCCTGACTTGCAAAATTAATTAATTAACCAGGAGTCTGGTGGCATCACTTCTAACGAAAGTTGTTTCAGGTTTTTGTGAACTGCCAAAAATGACAAATCATGTAATTTAAATCCCGATGCTTTCAGAAGCCTTAATTTTCATTTCATTTTTTCATTTTATTAAATTTGTATACCGCCCTACTCCCGAAGGACTCAGGGCGGTGAACAGCCATAGAATAAAACATATAGATACAAAATTTAAAATAGAATAAAACAGATTAAATAATTTGGCTGAATTTTAAAACCCCAATAATTTAATCTAATAATCTAATTGATGAAATAAGAATGTCTTGAGCGCACAATGGAAGGTGTGCAGATCCGGGATCCTCTGTATCTCTGGGGGGAGCTCATTCCAGATCGTCGGTGCCCCCACAGAGAAGGCCCTCCCCCTGGGGGCCGCCAGTCGACATTGTTTGGCCGACGGCACCCGGAGGAGCCCCTCTCTATGGGAGCGAACTGGTCGGTGGGAGGCTATTGGTGGTAGTAGGCGGTCCCGTAGATAACCAGGTCCTAAGCCATGGAGCGCTCTAAAGGTGGTAACCAAAACCTTGAAGCGCACTTGAAAGACCACTGGGAGCCAGTGCAGCTCGCGCAGGAGAGGTGTTACATGGGAACTCCACGTTGCTCCCATAACCACCCGCGCGGCCGCACTCTGTGCCAGTTGGAGCCTCCGGGTGCTCCTCAAGGGGAGCCCCATGTAGAGAGCGTTACAATAGTCCAGACGGGAGGTGACGAGGGCATGAGTGACCGTGCGTAAGGAGTCCCGATCTAGAAAGGGACGCAACTGGCGGATCAGGTGAACCTGATGAAAAATCCTCCCGGTCACGGCCGTCAGGTGCTCTTCTAAAGACAGCCGTGAGTCCAGGAGGACGCCCAAGTTGCGAACCCTCTCCGTGGGGGCCAATGATTCGCCCCCAGTAGTCAGCGATGGCACCAGCTGACTATATCGGGACGTCGGAAACCACAGCCACTCGGTCTTGGATGGGTTGAGCCTGAGCCTGTTCCTCCCCATCCAGATCCGTACGGCCTCCAGGCACCGAGACATCACTTCAAGGGCATCATTGGGGTGGTCTGGGGTGGAGATGTACAGCTGGGTGTCATCAGCGTACTGGTGGAACTGCACCCCGAAACCATGGATGATCTCACCCAGCGGCTTTACATAAATGTTGAACAAAAGGGGCGAGAGGCCCGATCCTTGTGGCACCCCACATATAAGGGGCCTCGGGGTCGACCTCTGCCCCCCAGTCAACACAGACTGCGACCGGTCGGAAAGAAAGGAGGAGAACCACCGTAGTACGGTGCATCCCACCCCCAACTCTTCCAACCGGTGCAGCATGATACCATTGTTGATGGTATCAAAAGCCGCTGAGAGATCTAATAGGACCAGGACAGAGGAGCACCCCCTGTCCCGAGACCTCCAGAGATCATCCACCAACGCGACTAATGCCGTTTCCGTGCTGTGCCCAGGCCTGAAGCCCGACTGGAACGGATCTAGATACATCGTTTCATCCAGGTACTGGGGGAGCTGTCGCGGTACCACACTCTCAACAACCTTCGCCACAAAGCGAAGGTTGGAGACTGGACGATAGTTAGCCAATACTGCCGGGTCCAGGGAAGGCTTCTTGAGGAGAGGCCTCACCACCGCCTCCTTCAAGGCGGCAGGGAAGACACCCTCACCCAATGAACCATTTATAATCCCCTGGAGCCAGCCTCGCGTCACCTCCCAGGAAGCCAGCACTAACCAGGAGGGGCACGGGTCCAACAAACATGTGGTCGCGTTCAATCTACCCAGAATCCTGTCCACGTCATCTGGGGTCACAGGATCAAACTCATCCCAGATAACATTCTCAGGACCTGCCTCCGTCATCCCCGCTGTAATAAATTTTGTTAAGTCAGAAATGGGGCTACTGGACTCCTTCCTGATTTTTTTCCGTGTTTTTTCATATTTTGCAATTTTAAGACGTCTAAGGTTCAACTCCCAGAATTCCCCAGCCAGTGTTTTAAAATGGGTGGACCTGATCAGTTCCTGTGCTGGCTGGGGAATTGAAGTCCATCCATTTTAAAAAGACTGGCTGGGGGCTTCTAGAAGTTGAAGTCCATCAGAGGTGGGTTTCAGCAGGTTCTGACCAGTTCTGGAGAACCGGTGGCGGAAATTTTGAGTAGTTCGGAGAACCGGTAGTAAAAATTCTGACTGGCCCCGCCCCCATCTATTCTCTGCCTCCCGAGTCCCAGCTGATCGGGAGGAAATGGGGATTTTGCAATATCCTTCCCCCCCCCCCGGAGTGGGGAGAGAATGGAGAGTTTACCGTATCCTTCCCCTGGAGTGGGGTGGGAATGGAGATTTTGCAGTATTCTTCCCCTGCCATGCCCAAGCCACTCCCACCAAGCCATGCCACGCCTACCAAGCCACACCCACAGAACCGATGGTAAATTTTTTTGAATCCCACCACTGAAGTCCACCCATCTTAAAGGATGCAAGCTAGGGAATTCTGGGAGTTGAACTCTGCATATTTTACTGTGCTGGCTGTGAATTCTGGGAGTTGACCCATCTCAAAGCATGCTGGCTGGGGAATTCTGGGAGATGAAGTCCACCCGTCTTAAAGCATGCTGGCTGAGGAATTCTGGGAGATGAAGTCCACCCGTCTTAAAGCATGCTGAATGGGGAATTCTGGGAGTTGAAGTCCCCCCATCTCAAAGCATGCTGGCTGGGGAATTCTGGGAGATGAAGTCCCCCCATCTCAAAGCATGCTGGCTGGGGAATTCTGGGAGTTGAAGTCCCCCCATCTCAAAGCATGCTGGCTGGGGAATTCTGGGAGTTGAAGTCCCCCCATCTCAAAGCATGCTGAATGGGGAATTCTGGGAGTTGAAGTCCCCCCATCTCAAAGCATGCTGGCTGGGGAATTCTGGGAGATGAAGTCCACCCGTCTTAAAGCATGCTGGCTGGGGAATTCTGGGAGATGAAGTCCACAGGGTATAATTGGCAATAGTTCCTCACCCCTGCTATAGAGGGCAATTTCAAAATTAGAGATGGGAAGCCCTGAAAAAAAAAAAAAAACTAGAAAAATGGGGGTGGGTGGGGAAAAACAGGGTTTGTTTTTTCTTTCCCCCCAAAGCCATTCGGGGACACCCCCCCCCCAGAAATTATTATGCTTTTTAAACCCTGTTTTTTTCCTGCAGGCCTTCCCATCTCTAATCAAGATCCAAGAGGACCCCCGGTAAAACTGGAAGAACAAACCAGGATTAGCCAGACGAAGCTCAACTAGGCCCAAATCCAAAGACTGTGAAGTCAAAGGCAGGAACAGGGATCAGGCTATCATCTGATCACGCCGTGCCAAGGGAAGCAAGCCCGTCACACTTCCAAGGGTGTGTTGCAGCACAAAAGGGCACGAGTTGTTTTGCAAGGGAAACTATGGCAATATGTGTGGGCAAGTGTCCCAGTTCAAGGTAATCTCTTTAGCCACCTGGCCTAAATTAACCCTCCTCTTGATGGAAAGCAGCGGTTCAGCGTGGGAAGGATCCTTCTTGGCCTGATGGTTCAGGCCAGGGTTTGTTTTTCAACCTGGGTAACTTTTAAGGCAGGGCTCTCTAAGCCTGGCGGACTTCAACTCCCAGAATTCCCCAGCCAGCTTTTGCTTTGCATCCCACCACTGAAGTCCAGCCCTCTTAAAGCATGCCGGCTGGGGAATTCTGGGAGTTGAACTCTGCGCATTTTACTGTGTTGGCTGTGAATTCTGGGAATCAACCATCTTAAAGCATGCTGGCTGGGGAATTCTGGGAGTTGAAGTCCACCCATCTTAAAGCAGGCTGGCTGGGGAATTCTGGGAGTGGAAGTCCTCCCCTCTTAAAAGATGCTGGCTGGGGAATTCTGGGAGTGGAAGTCCTCCCCTCTTAAAGCATGCTGGCTGGGGAATTCTGGGAGTTGAAGTCCACCCATCTTAAATCATGGCTGGCTGGGGAATTCTGGGAGTGGAAGTCCTCCCCTCTTAAAAAGATGCTGGCTGGGGAATTCTGGGAGTGGAAGTCCTCCCCTCTTAAAGCATGCTGGCTGGGGAATTCTGGGAGTTGAAGTCCACCTATCTTAAAGCATGTTGGCTGGGGAATTCTGGGAGTTGAAGTCCTCCCCTCTTAAAGGATTCTGGCTGGGGAATTCTGGGAGTGGAAGTCCACCCTTCTTAAAGCATGCTGGCTGGGGAATTCTGGGAGTTGAAGTCCACCTATCTTAAAGCATGTTGGCTGGGGAATTCTGGGAGTTGAAGTCCTCCCCTCTTAAAGGATTCTGGCTGGGGGATTCTGGGAGTGGAAGTCCACCCGTGTTAAAGCATGCCAGGTGGGGGATTCTGGGAGTTGAAATCCACTCCTCTTAAAGCATGCTGGCTGGGGAATTCTGGGAGTCGAAGTCCACCCATCTTAAAAGGATGGAAGCTAGGGAATTCTGGGAGTTGAACTCTGCACATTTTACTGTGTTGGCTGTGAATTCTGGGAGTCAACCATCTTAAAGCATGCTGGCTGGGGAATTCTGGGAGTTGAAGTCCACCCCTCTTAAAGGATGCAAGCTAGGGAATTATGGGAGTCAACCCATCTTAAAGCATTCTGGCTGGGGAATTCTGGGAGTTGAAGCCCGCCAGGCTTAAAGTTGCCAAGGTTGGAGAGCCCTCTTTTAAGATGAGTGCACTTCCAAATCCCCGGATTCTCCAGCCAGCCAACCAACCCTGGTTTGTCTTTTTCTGCCTTAAAAATGGCACCCTGGTTTTCAACAGTGGCAGCCAAATGCTTCCAAGAAAGATGCCCCCCAAAGCACCTTCCCCATTTAAGAAGCTGTCGCCAAAAGAAGAGAATATATGTGTAGCTCAGGGTTGGAAGCGTGGGGGTCCTTGGTGCTCTCTCCGAGAGTGATTGGGTGATTTTCTTGCAGACGTTTCATATACCTGACTCGGGAACGTCATCAGAGCTAGAAGCGAGGGGGGTTTGCAGAGAGGAGGAGGAAGAGGAAGATGACGATGGAGTCCTTGTTGCTCTCTGAGTTGGGGTGTGTTCTTTTGGGGGTCAGATATTTCATGACCCAACTAGGTAATGTCATCAATGCTTTAAGGAATGGGATGGAGTGGAGGAGGAGGGAAGAAGAGGAGGAGGAAGAAGGGAAGGAGGACCGTGGGGTCCTTCTTGGTGCTCTCTGAACTTGGTGGTTTTCCTGCAGACGTTCCATGAACCAAGTAGGTAACATCATCAGTTCTTCCTCTCCTCAAACCCCCCTCCCTTCTAGCACTGATGATGTTACGTAGTTGGGTCACGAAACGTCTACAAGAAAACCACCAAGCTGAGAGAGCACCAAGGACCCCACGGTCCTCCTCCTACCCTCCTCCTTTCCTTTCTCTTCTTCCTCCCCACTTTCTGCTTCTTCACCCCACAAACCACACTCCCTACTATCACTGATGATGTTCCCTAGTTGGGTCACGAAACGTCTGCGAGAAAACCACCAAGCTCAGAGAGCGCCGAGACAAGTCGTCTTCCTCTTCTTCACCCTCCTCCTCCTCCTCCTCTCTGCAAACCCGTCCCTTCTAGCACTGATGATGTTCCCTAGTTGGGTCACGAAACGTCTGCAAGAAAACAGCCAAGTTCAGAAAGCATCAAGGACCCCACAATCGTTGTCCTCCCCACCTTCCTTTTAGCACTGATGATGTTCCCTAGCTGGGTCATGAAACGTCTTCAAGAAAACCACCAAACTCAGAGAGCATCAAGGACCATACAGTTCCTTCCGTGAACATTTTAATTGCAACTCGCCATCCCAGAATCGGGTCGAAACTTTTCTGGGAAGAGGCATTATTGTTCCTTAGGCCAAATGAAAACAAACTAACGAAACAGATAAAACATCGACACCTTGATTTTGAATCCGATGGTCAAACCCTGTATTATATATATATATATCTATATATAGGAACATCTGAGTATCAGTTTATTATTGTTTCACTTGCTTTTTTTTTTTTTTAAACTTTAATATACATTTATACAGGCCATAATAAAAGTTATCAACAGGGTTTTTTGTTTTTTTCTTTTTCTCTTCAGTTAGTACACTACGGGTCGAGAATTAAACGCATGCAGTTACAAAGGAGAGGTAGTCGTAGAAACACCGTATTAAAGATCTAAAAATACAAACGTCGTATAAATTAAAAAAAAAAAAAAAAAATAGAGGATAGAACACTTTCAAACGAACTTCCGAAATTGCTTGTTACTGATAAATAAAAGTAAAAAGTACATTACTTTGTCAAAGGAAAAAATAAAGGGAAAGGGGGAAAAAAAAAAGGAGAGATAAACGCACGAAGACATATTCTTCACACTCTTGTTAAATTCGAGGGTGTTTTAAATGCCAATCAACTTCCATCCGAGGAAATTTTGACTGTTCTTTTTTTTTTTTTTAAAAAAAGAAGGGATTGAAATGATTCCATTATAAACAAGCTTATTTTTTTCCCCCCCCGTCCTTTCAAGTGATGGCAGTAAGAAAGCCTCCAAAGAGGACCAACTATGAAATTCCTGTTTTTAAAATAACTTTTTGAGTTGTGGAAAGGGGTGGTTGGAGGAGGAATAAGGAGAGGCGACGGACAGGACAGATGTCCTCAAAAGCTGCTCCAGATAAACCTGATTATAATGATTTCTTAATGCAACTAAACAAGCCAGGATTATAGGACAGGGAAGGAAACCAAGTCAGAATGTTATCGAAAATCAGGTTTTTTTCTCTCTCTCCATCTTAGCAATGCTAAGACCCATAAGACTTCAACTCCCAGAATTCCCCAGCCGGCTATATAGGGAATTCTGGGAGTTGGAAGTCTGCACCTCTTTAAAAAGTTGAGAAGGTCGAGAAAATGCCACTCTATAGAGTATTTACTCAAGTATTAAGATAAAGGGCTATAAAAACCAAAGAATTCACTGTACGACACGTCTACACAACTTCGAAACGTCTCCTAAGAAAGCTGCAGGTTTGAAGTCCGAGAGGATTTTTTTTTTTTTTTGGGGTGATGATGTCGTGGTTTTTTTCCCCTCCGTCTCTCCTGCACCCTCAACGAGTCAATAATGAATTTATCGTTTCCCCTTCTCTGCCCGGCCAGGAAGAATGGATAAGTTGTGCCTTTTCTGTATTTTTTTTTTTTTTAATTATCAAAATAAAATAAAATAATAATAATCCCCACCGATACACAGTTTAGTAAATTAGTGCAATATAAAGTATTCGGGCGAGAGGGAATTCGGGAAGAACATCAAGCTCGTACGTCTACGACCGACCTTCTCAAAAGGTCTCTCATTTTGCCGTCTCAAAGTTATTTATTTATTTAATTTATTTTGCAAAATGCATCCTGATGGTTGGAGGCGGGGAGGGGGGGGAAGTCTTCGCGCCACCCACGCCCGGCTGCAAAGCTTCGCGGGGACGGAAGTCCAGAGCGAACAACGTTGACGCCTTCGTTCGGTTTTGTCCCGCGATTACAAACGTTCGTCCTGTTTCCCCGAAACGGGAACCAAAATTTGGAGGGGGGGAATCTTTCCAGAGAAGGATGCTGGTTCCGTACACTCGTAATCTACGGCGAATCGTTGCTTTGCCAAGATTAAAATTGCGGTGGAAATGGGTATAAAGAGTTTTCCCCGTCTGGCTGTGAAACGAAAGACGGACAGAATGTTTGTCTAAGGGCATTTTTTTCTCCCCACAACATTATTTGCAATTGTTCTTTCTCCGTTTCACGAACTGTTTTTTTTCTTCTTCTTCCTTTGATAGAAGCCAGCTTTCCTTCGGGATGGGAAATGCCCAGATTTTGGCTACACTGAGTGGTCCCTGGGGAGTAGGGTGGAGGGGGTTGGTGGTCTTCTATTCATAGACGGCGACGGCGTTGCAACACAGAGCTGAGAGTCTCCGTTCGATACTAGCTTTATCTGAAAAACGAAACAAAGGGGGGAAAAAAACCCCAAGGCATTAAGACCGTGATGGCGAACCTACGCCGCGAGTGTCAGAGGTGGCACACAGTGCCCTGTCTGTGGGCACGCAAGCCACGTTGTGACCTAGGCTCACTTAGTCATTACAGGACACAATTATTCTCAAACACACCTATTTTATTATAACAGCTGAGAATTACTTCATTCCCAGCTTAGTCCAAATTAATTCCAAAACAAGTCCTTCAGAAAAAGTCCTTTGGGCTTATCACAAACCTTTATCTTCTTTAGCACCCTGCCAAAGGCCTTTCTTGGCAAAGCCCCACGAAGTTCAGAAACAAGAGATGCCGACTAGAAACAGATTTAGCAATGTTGCTTTCCTACAAAGAGCCCAAGAGCCTTTGCTGCTCTTTTAAGCTTTATGGGAGGGGCAAATCATCTCCTGGCCTTACTCCCAAGTTGTCCTTTTTGCTTCAGCTGCTCTTGCCTTCTGGCAGCTCTGTGCATGCGTGCACTAGGAACAGGCTCCTCGTGTTCCTCTGCCTCTCTGCTGTCAGCCTCTGGAGGCTCCATGCATCGCTCCCAGATGGCCCTGGCCCCATCTCTGCCTCCGACACAGAACCCTCGTCTGGGCCTTCCCCAGACTCCAGGACTGGCCCATGATCCTCCCCAGCCTCCTCACTGTCCGACTCCGCTGCTAACTCTGTGGGCTGCTGGCAGACCACTTTACTTACTTTTACTTCTGATTTATATACCGCCCTACTCCTGAAGGACTCAGGGCGGTGACAGCCAACAATAAAATACATACATACAAAATTTAAAAAGCAGAGATAAAATCAAATTAAACAGTTTGGCCCAGACAGATTTAAAACCCAATCAATTTAAAACAAATTTAAACTTTGAATATTAAAAATACTAAAAAATATTAAAAATGTTTAAAAAGAGGGAGAAAGTTAGGCCAGGCCCGTCTGGGGAAATAAAAAGGTCTTTAGAGCGCGGCGGAAGGTGCGCAGATCCGGGATCACAATAAGCCGTTGCCCGAGTTCAGCTCCGCTGCACCTGTGCGTGTGCCTCCCACCAGCCAGCTGGTCTCCAGGTCTCTGCCGTGTATGCGCAAGGGACAGGACACGTGTGAGGAGTGTGTGTGGGGCTGTGTGCGGGGGGAGGGGGCTGCGTGCGCATGTGCAGGGGCATGGCACGTGCGTGGGGTGTATGCATGCACGGCCGTGCATTCATGCGTGGGGTGCACGCGGGGGTGTGCACCCATGAATTGAGCCGGGACGCATGCGCAGGGCTGTGCGAACATTGCATTTTGAGGGCTTGGGCGCACATGCATACATGCGCACTCGGTCCGGAAAAGGTTAGCCATCACTGCATTAAGACATCAGCGTGGTGGTGAGTAACGCTTGCTGTGCGTTGGAAGCCTGTGGGCCTGCTCTGGGTCAGTCAAGCAAAATTTTGGAAAAAAAGCACGCGGGATGACGTACGCTAAGATAGATCTACAACTGGTTGCAAGCTCGCCGCGTTTTGCAACTTTTGCTTTACATAAGCTCGGATTTCAGTTAGGAGGGTTGTGTAGATGTTCTTGCTAGATGGAGATTCTCAGTCCTCCCAGTCTTTTTTTTCAAGAAGCATTTGTGTTTCTTTGAAGACGTTTTGCTTCTCATCCAAGAAGCTTCTTTGGTTCTGACTGAAGGATAGAGGATAGGATTTATATTCCTTGCAGTCATCTGGTTGTTTGCACGAGTTGCTGAGACCACTGGGAGGTTTATTCGTGCCTTCAGGGCCCCCCTGAATACAGGTAGTCCTTGACTTACAACAACCCCAATCGAGGCCAAAATTTATGTTGTGAAGTGAGACATTTGTTGAGTGGGTTTGGCCCAGTGGTAAAATTCAAATTTTTTTACTATGGGCGTGGCTTGGTGGGCGTGCCAGGGGAAGGATACTGCAAAAAGCGGCAAATCTAGCTTGTTTCAATGTGCTCCTCAGAGCAGTTTTTAGGAAGGAAAATGTGGAACAAAATAATTTCGCGGCACAAGGATGATCTGGTAGTTCAGGCGCGAGAGCGTCAAAAACCCATGTTCTGTTTTACGGGTGGTCCTCGACTTACGATTGTAATTGAGGCTGAAATTGCAGTCATAAATTGGGCCAATTGAGGGTTACCGCGTGACTTAGCGACAAAAATGTTGAGCCCTAAGTCGAGGACTAACCGTATAACACAAAATGAGCAGCCTCCAAAGGGAGAATGCCATTTTTGTATACGGGTAGTTCTCAACCTCCGTCAGCGATTCGTGTACATTAATGAATGGTAATTTATGACTGCCGTTTTATTTTTCGGCTGCGCTGTGCTTTTTTCCCGAGGTATGTAATTCTATAAAAGTAGCAAACCCCTCACGTACAACGGTTGATGTTCTCAATGTCAGCCGGATCCTGCAAGATCTTCGCTAGGCCTTCCATCAACAACGCGGCTTTGTGGTACCGGTAAGCAATGTCTTCGGTCTGCTGAAACATCTCATCCAAGGCTGCTGCCTGGACCTGAGGAGGAGGAGGAGGAGGAGGAGGAGGAGGAGGAGGAGGAGGAGGAGGAGGAGGAGGAGGAGGAGGAGGAGGAGAGGCAGTTGAACAGAGGTCAAAAAGAAAAAGACAGGAGACACTTTCTCTCTCTCCTTCCATCCATCTATATCATCCACAGTTTCTTTCTTTCTATATCTATCTCTCTAATCTATCATCAATCCATCTACTACTTATCTATCTATCCATATCTATCCTTCCTTCCTTCCATCCATCCATCCAATCACACATCCATTGCCTATCTATCCTACCTATCCTATGTATCATCTATCCATCCATCTATCCATCTATCCATCCATCCATCTATCTTCTATCCATCTCTCTCTCTCTCTCTCTCTCTCTCTCTCCTCTCTCTCTCTCTTGGACTAGAAGACCTCCAAGGACCCTTCCAACTCTGTTATTCTATGCTATTCTATTCTATGCTATTTTATTCTATATTCTATATGCACCAAAGACAAATTCCTTGTGTGTCCAATCACACTTGGCCAATAGAGAATTCTATTCTATTCTATTCTGTTCTGTTCTGTTCTACTCTACAATACCATGTCTCTGAGCATGTGTCTGAGTTTCCTGCCTAAGCAGGGGGTTGGACTAGAAGACCTCCAAGGACCCTTCCAACTTTGTTAAATTAAAAAAAATTAAATCTTCAGGGCCTCCAACTACATAATTTATGGTAGATTCCAGGAAAGGCTTCAACCTTCCATCTTGGGACCACACAGCCCTGGGGGATGTTCGAGCTAAGGATAATGAAGTCTGATGAAAGATCGGTTAGACAGCGTCACCAGAAACTTTTCCCCAAATTAAGAGGAAGAAGTAATGAGCTGAAAGCACTCTTAATTAATCTCCAGGTGCCTCCAGGTTGTGCCGGAGTTGTTTTGCGTGCCTGGTTTAAGAGCAGCAGGAGGCTTTCCATAGCTAATCTTCAAATTTATGACCGTAACGGGGGCCAGGATTTCTTTTGCTAAAAAGCGAGACGGTTGTTCAGTGAGCCGTGTCTGATTTTGCAATCTTTGTGTGTGTGTGTGTGTGTGTGTGTGTGTTGTTAAGTGAATCATGCCGTTGTTAAGCAAATCTGGCTTTCCCCATTGATTTTGTTCGTCAAATGCTGGCTGGGAAGGTGTTGTGGCCAGTCAGCGGCCTGTGCAGCTAGTAGCTGATTCCGACAGCGAGGAGGCTGGTGTGGTGCTGCACCAGCAGCCTGTGCAGCTGGCACTCGAGTCGGACAGTGAGGAGGCTGGAGAAGACGTGGTGCCAGAGACGGGGATTCAGCCAGGGCCTTCAGAACCTCCAGAAGCTTCCATGGGTGAAGAGGAAGAAGAGGAGGAGCCTCTTCTCGATGCACGGGCGCGCAGAGCTGCCAAAAGGCAGGAGTGGCTCCTCAGGAGGAGGTCTCCTCGAGAGTAAGGCTTGGGGCTAATTGGCCACTCCCTTAGCCTATTTAAGGAAGGACGACGACTGAGGCAATTTGCAGGGAACAACTTCATTCACTCTCCTTCGCGTCTTGATCTTAGTTCTCTTATCAGCTTCCTGCAAATTGCTTCTGGGCTTTCTGCCAACCCTAGTAAGATTACGATTATTTATTCTTTGGATTCTTGTAGGCTGTTAAGAAAGTTAATTAACAGCCTTTGTTTGAAAAAGACTGATTTAATTTAGTAAACTAAGGTTTGTACAGACTTTGTGTGTACTGTGTTCTTTGGGGTCCATAGCTCAGGCAGAACAGAAGGTGGCAAATGTCGATCATGTGACCCTGGGATGCTACAGTCATGATATATACAGGCCTGCCGCATAGCGGCCAAATTTCAATCACGTGACCCTGGGGACGCTGCAGCAGTTGTTAAGTGTGTAAGATCGGTCATAAGCAGAGGTGAGCTTCAAAAATTTTAGCAAGAGGTTCTGTGCCAGGCTGCTGGGTGGGCATGGCCATGGTGGGCATCAGGACGTTTTTGCCCTCCCCGGGCTCCAGAGGCTCTCCTCAAGCCTCTTGGTGGATGAAAAAATGGCCTCCCCAGGCTCCGGAGGCCCTCTGGAGGCCAGAAAGGGGCCTGTTTCTGGCCTTTGCGAACTTCCCATAGTCCCGTTTTTCGCCCTCCCTGAGCCTCCACGCGTGCCCTGCATTTACCTGCATCCAATACGGGCCGCGTGGGGACTCCTGGGAGGGGAGGGGCGGAGCCAGCCAGAAGTGGGATTTTGAGGTTCTCTGAACTGCATAGAATCTTAGCTAGAGGTTCTCCCGAACCCCTGTGAACCCCCAGCATCCCATCCCTGGTCATAAGTCATTTTTTTCAATGCCGTTGCAACTTGGAACAGCCGCTAAACAAGTCAAACGCGAAATCAGGAGATTCCGTCAGTTCTAAAGAGTATAACAATTTATTGCAAGCTTAATCTCTCTATGGGTAGTCCTCGATTTATGACAACTGAGCCCCAAAATTCTGTTGTTAAGTGAGTTTTACGACCATTCTTGCCACAATTGTTAAGCGAATCACCTGTAGTTGTTAAATTAGTGAAGTGAATTAGGATGTTAAGTGAATCTGACTTGGCTTGTCAGAAGGTCGCAAAAGATGTGACCCATGAAGACAGCAATGGTCATAAATATGAAACCAGTTGCCAAGCGTCTGAATTTTTGATCATGTGACCTCGGGAATGCTGCAACGGTTGTTAAGTGTGAAAAGTGATCAACAGTCAGTTTTTTCAGTGCCGTTGTAACTTTAAACGGTCATTAATCAAGTTGTTGTAAGTTGAGGACTGTAAGTACAAGAATCTGAGCTATTAACAGTCAAGAGAAATGAGCGGAGGATAAGAAGGGCATTCAAGTTGAACTAGACTTTTGCACCACTTCTTTTGCGGGTGCAAAGGGACTCATGACTTATGACATGTTTGACTCCTCCTTCGGGCTCAGCCTGGACGTCTCTTACAACCAATGGTTGTAAGTCAAGGACTACCTGTGGAAAGGAAACCACTGCGTGCTGCCTCCTCCCCCACCCTCCCCCATTGGTCTGTAAACTGTCTTCTCTACTGCACAGTGATCGATCCGGTCAGTTTCCCTGCTTTCTTACCATTTCCACCGCGCAGCTGTAGATGAGCTTTTCGGCCGTGACGCTGTTAATTTCATCGACAAAACGTTGCTTATCCGAGAAAAAGTGGTTCAGCTTTTCGGTCAGCTTCTTGCACATGGCGATGCAGAATTTATACCTTTCGTTCAGGTTTTTGACAACTGCAAAGGAAGAAAAAAAAAATTGCAATCAATTAGCAAATAAATAAATAAATAAATAAAATTCTCATTTGGCTCTTTGGCTGTTATGACAGAATGAGGAAGAGTATATGCATAATTTGGTATTTATTTATTTAAATACCATAAATTTATTTAGAGCCTTGGTAGTACAGTGGTCTAAGGCACCCTGTTATTAAGACCAGCTGTCTGCAATTACTGTAAGTTCAATTCTCCCCAGGCTCAAGGTTGACTCAGCCTTCCATCCTTTCTAAGGTAGGTAAATTGAGGACCCAGATTGTGGGGGAAATAAGCTGACTTTGTATAAATATACAAAAGGATGAAGGCTATTGCTTAGCGCATTGTAAGCCGCCCTGAGTCTCCGGAGAAGGGCGGCATATAAATCAAATTTAAAAAAAAACAAACTATAAAACTATAAATTTATTTATAGTTTAAATAAACAAATTAGTCATGTTCATATAGTGCATACTGGAGGAGTGGTGTGGTGGCCTAGAGGTGGAGCTCTCGCCTCACAGTTGGGAGGCGGTGAGTTCGATCCTAGGTAGAAGCAGCTATTTCTCTCTCTGGGCACAATGAGAATATATTTGCTGAACAAAACTCCTCACTGGCAACAGGAAAGGCATCCGGCCAGTAAACACTCAGCTCCATTTAGTTGCTCAGACTCCACCCGTATAGATAGATAGATAGAGTATATTGGACATGCTGATCCTTTAAGAGCTGTATGCAATGAAATTTCATTTTAATGTATGCCGATTAGTGTACATTCGGAGTGACAATAAAGTCACTCTAAGTCAAGAATAGATTTTTGGTCACCAGGAAGTGTCATGAGACCCATGTACAAATCAACAAACCTCACACATTGCAGCTGACTTTTTGGTTTCGCAACCTTTTCCTTTCGGCCATGGGTCTCCACGACTGACATGTGGACTTCAACTCCCAGAATGTATCGGTTTCAGCCTCAATTAAGAAGGCTGGGCACCACATTTTGTGTTGAACGCACGTGTTCTTGAATAATAAGAATCTGACCAGGGGTCAGTTCTAATTTTTTTTACTACTGGTTCTGTGGGCATGGCTTATGTTGTGGGTGTGGCTTGATGGTCATGTGACAATTCTTTAGGATTTAGCAGAGGTACTGGTCTACCAGGTTTTTAAAGTGCTTGCAGAGCTGTACCGATCTACCCATTTGTTTTTGGAGGCCCCGGTCTAATCATTTGTTTTTGGAGGCATCGGTCTACCCATTTGTTTTTCAAGCGCTCTGGTCTACCACCACACTGTCTATTAACACTGATCAGCTGTAGGGCGGCCCTTTGAAGCCCTGCGGCAAGAGTTTAAACAGTTTTTTTCCTTCTAGCCGATCAGCTGGGACTTGGGAGGCAGCAATAGATTGGGGGTGGGGCCAAATAAAAGGTAAGAATAACGTGGGGGCGCGGAAGGACGCAGCTCCCAAACAAAGAGAACCAGTTCGGTGACGTCATATTGTCACCGCTATCGGCTTGGCCGAACCGGGAGAAACCCGCCACTGAATCTGACCCTTCGTGGCATGAATTGCGGGGAGTCACAGCCTGCCCCACCCCCACCCCAATCACTCATGCACCTCTTAATTTACACTATCCAGTTGTGAGGCCCCTAACGGAGTAACTCAGGGGTCTCCAAACTTGGCAACTTTAAGGATTGCGGACTTCAACTCCCAGAATTCCCCAACCAGTGACTGATCAGTGGAACAGCTTGCCTCCAGAAGTTGTGAGTTCTCCAACATTAAGTTTTTTTTAAAAGAAGAGATTGGGCAACTATTTGTCTGGAATGGGATAGGATTTCTTGCCTGAGCTGGGGGTTTGACTAGAAGACCTCCAAGGTCCCTCTTCCAACCCTGATATTCTGTTAAATGTTCTCTGGAAACAGAGAGGGTCTGTTACCCAACACTGGTTGCCTCCTCTAAGGACTTGTGACCCATTGTGCAACACAACATGCACTCCGCAAAGAAACCAGGCGTGGGAGGCACGGAGCCACAGAATGATCTCCATTTAGGAGTGGCGATTTGGCAATAAATGGCTACTGCTAGTAGCACCCATGAGTAAGGATGCTAGCCTTTTGGTTATCTGAAGGCATCTATTTGAGTAACACCCTGAAACTCAGCTGAAATGTTTGCCTTTGCAGGTTGTCCTTGACTTGCAACCTGTGATGACCCGAGCGAGGCAGGAAGGCAACAGAACCAGCGAACCGGTATGAGTCCCTTTATTGGCACCAACTTTACCCGCAACGTCCCGTTTACTCTCCGGCCTGGAGAAAAGCTCTCCCACAAACCTGCAGCAGCTTCTGGCTGCAGATCCTCCAGTCCAAATGCAGTAAGCAGAATGACTGCAATCAGTCACTCCAGCAGGGCAAGATAAGGAGTCCCAGAAGCAAAGAATAATTCCAGCGAGACACGTTAAGCACACAGAAGCATGGCAATAATTCAAACAGTCAGGAGAAAGGCCAGGAATGCAGGCCACAACTCTAAACACTAGATGAATTGGTTGGTTACCACCTTTAAAGCGCTCCATGGCATAGGACCCGGGTACCTTCGAGACCAACTCCTGCCACCAATAGCCTCCCACCGCCCAGTTCGCTCCCACAGAGAGGGTCTCCTCAGGGTGCCATCAGCCAAGCTATGTCGGCTGGCGACACCCAGGGGGAGGGCCTTCTCTGTGGGAGCCCCAGCCCTGTGGAATGAACTGCCCCCGGAAATACGTAAGATCTCCGACCTCCGGGTGTTTCGTTGCGCATTGAAGACCCTGTTGTTCCGCCAGGCCGGGCTATCAACTTAATAATTTTAAATTGGGGTATTTTAAATTTTTGGGGTTTTAAATCGGCCAAATCTATTTAATTATTTTAATTTTTAATTATTGTTGTGTCTTGTGTTTTTAAATTGGCTGTACACCGCTCTGAGTCCTTCGGGAGAAGGGCGGTATAGAAATAAAATTATTATTTATTATTTATTTAATTCAGCGTTTGTTCCTGACAAACACCCCTCCCGACTGCCTTTCCTTTAAACTCCATCCCCAGGTGTGCCTTGTGAAGGGAATCGGGGCCCTCTCCTTCCTCCTAAGACTGCACCCCACGTTGCTCTCTTCTGGGTTCTTCCCTGCGCGCCGTAGGATGAGGAGAGGGGTTGGGCCTCGCTCTTCATCTGAACCCCCTCTCCCTTGTTCTGTTGTGGCTCCGTTGCCTTGACAGATGCAGACTCTGAGAGTGAGGGAGAGGAGTTGGCAAGGCCTCCCTTTCCAGGACCCTCCTCTCTGGCAATGCCTCCGGAGGACACCGAAGGCCAAGAGATAGGCCCAGAGCCAAGCACGTCCCGCAGCCACAGGTGGACACAGAAGGAGATAAGTGCTGGCTGGATCCTCGACAGCAGCGCAGGGAAAAGCGTGCGCAGCAGAGGGGAAGGCGTGCCAGAGATTAGCTGAGTCACTGGACCACACCCCACAGGGTATAAATGTGGGTGTGGTAGCCGGTTCAGTTTGTGATGAGCAAAAACTAGAAATACTCCATGATCTCTGCATTACTGGATTTCTGCCTGCCTTGTCGGACTGCATTTGGACTAATCCTTGTATTGCTGAAACTTTGCCTGCTTTATCGGAATGCTTGCAGTCTAATCTTTGTTTTGTGTGAGTAAAGTCTGAATTGGAAGCTAGCCACTGGGTTGCTGCCAGCTTTATCTTCAAAGAGTTTTGTCGTGTGGCTTATTAACTCCGGGCCGTCTGTGGGGGTGCGTGTGTGGGACGGGGACAGAACATTTTCTACCTCTCCCCTGCTCTGCCTAGCCTGACTTTGTCCTTCCCCAGTTTCCTCCACACCCAATGGGAGCCACTCTCTCGCTCTCTGTCAGCTGTTTGTCTTCCGTCTCAGATTCAGAGGTCACAGGGGGAGCATCAGGATTTTAGAGATGCTTAGGTGGGGTATGGCCAAAAAAAGGTTGGGAACCACTGGAATAGATAGCTAGCTAGCTAGCTAGAAAGAACCAGTGGTCTAGGGCAGTGAGGGCTAACCTTTTTGCCATCATGTGCCAAAAGCAGGGGGAGCATGGGGGGGTTACACACGTGCATGCCCACACCCATAATTCAATGTGCCCCACCATCGCACACGCGATCCCCTGCACGACCCCCACTTTTGGCACGTGATGGCACGGTGGGCCTGGTAGGCCCGTTTTTCACCCTCCCCAGGCTCCAGAGGCTTTCTTGGAGCCTGGGGAGGATGAAAAACGGGCTTCCCCACCCCGCTGGAGGCTAGAAACAGCCTGTTTCCCGATTTCCGGTGGGCTCGGAAGGCCCAAAAATCAGCTGGCCAGCGCATGCATGTGCACCGGAGCTGTGCTACGGCAACACTCACGTGCCCACCGATATGGCTCCGTGTGCCATAGGTTCACCATCATGGGTCTAGGGCAGTGATGGCTAACCTTTTTGCCGTCGCGTGCCAAAAGCAGGGGGAGTGCGGGGGGGGGGGGTGTCTCTCTCTCGCGTGCCCACACCCATAATTCAATGCCCCCCCGTGCATGCATGTGCGATCCCCCCGCGTTCCCCCCACTTTTGCCACGCGATGGCACAGTGGGCCAGGAAGGCCCATTTTTTGCCCTCCCCAGGCTCCAGAGGCTTTCTTGGAGCCTGGGAAGGGTGAAAACAGCCCTCCCCCCCACCGAGGCCCTCTGGAGGCCGGAAACGGCCCATTTCCCAACTTCTGATGAGCCCAGAAGGCCCGAAAATCAGCTGGCCAGCACGTGAATGCGTTCTGGAGCTGAGCTAGGGCAGGTGCCCACAGATATGGCTCCGCGTGCCACAGGTTCGCCATCACGGGTCTAGGGTCTCCTGCTTGAGCAGGGGGCTCAACTAGAAGTCCTCCAAGGTCTCTTCCAGCTCTATCCTGATTGACCGATGATGCACACTTTGCGTGAACTCCGAGATTGGAAAACATTCTCGAACTTTCTCCAGGAGAAACGCCGCCGGGCTTACCTTGCTTCACCGCAGTCGAGAGATTCAGCTTGGCTGATTTGATCTGGGCTTTGGCCAGGTGTAAGGAGGAGGCCAGGAGCTGGGCTGCCTTCATGTACAGGACCAGCTGTTCCACTTGCCTAGGAAACAAGAGGGCTGTCAGGTTTCGAGGTCGTTGCATTTCAAAGAAAGTCTTTGATGAAAAACTCCCATTTATTAAGCGCGACATTCTAACTCCGACTCCATCGCAGCCAACATGGACTTCCAGACCCAAAACCCTCCCTTTTCGTTCCCCACTCCTCCTCTGCACTCATTGGCCATCTTCCAAGTCACTCTACCCCTAATCTACTGCTCCAGCTCCAAGGAATTTCCCCCCTCCCATCCCATCTCCTAGGGGATATTATCTCCAGGGAAAATCAGTAGGTGAAAAGTCAAACGTCCCTTTCCAGACGCCTCCGCTTCTCCTTCTTATGTCAGCACTAGAATAAATGCAGCTTGAAGTGCTGACAAGGGCAACATCAATCTTGTCAATCTTTCCTTTGCTAAACTCAAGGCTCTCAAGGAGAGGTCCCTCCCCTGGCCACCCCCCCACTTCCTGTTGCAACTTCTGGGTGGCCGAACGTCTATGGAGATTCTCCGTCATCCAGGTCATGGCTGTCCCAAAGGTGCTTTTTTTCAAGAAGCAACTGGACTTTCTTGTTTTTTTCTTTTGAAGACGTTTCGCTTCTCATCCAAGAAGCTTCTTCAGTTCTGACTGGATGGTGGGGAATGGAAGGATTTATACTCCTTGCAGACAGCTGGTCATTTGCATCCTTTTAGCAAATCATTGAGGCCGCTTGGAGGTTTATCTGTGTCCTCACCTGAGTGGTGCAAATGGGTGTGGAGCCTTCTACAACACAGCTCCTATCAGCAGTTCCAGAGATTTGTCTGTGACCCTGAGGACACAGAGAAACCTCCAAGCGGCCTCAACGACCCTCTAAAAGGTTGCAAATGACCAGCTGTCTGCAGGGAGTATAAACCCTTCCATTCCCCCAACCATCCGGTCAGAGCTGAAGAAGCTTCCTGGATTGGAAGCAAAATGTCTTCAAGGAAAAGCCAGAAAGTCCAGTGGCCTCTTGAAAAAGCACCTTTGGGATGTCAGCTGTTCTAAGTAAAGCTGCCCTTTTGCAATTGACCGATGGAATTTTGCCAACGGGGCCAATGGTGTCCCCAGTGGTGTTCCAGATGTTTTGCGATTGTTCGTGTTGATTGCTTATTTAGTATCCTACAACTATAACTGAGTATTCAATCTTAATGATTTATGATGAATGTATTTTATGATCATGATTTATAACTTGTTGCTTGTATGCACACTGAGAGCTTCTGCACCGGAGATAAATTCCTTGTGTGTCCAATCACACTTGGCCAGTAAAGAATTCTGTTCTATTCCTGTTTTGTTCTATTCTCAATAAAGATTCTATTCTATTCTATTCTATTCTATTCTATTCTATTCTATTCTATTCTATTCTATATTCTAATTCTATTCCATTCCACTCCTGTATTGTATTGTATTCCCTTTTCTATTCTATTCTATTCTATTCTATTCTATTCTATTCTATTCTATTCTATTCTATTCTAATTCTAATTCTAATTCTATTCCATTCCACTCTTGTATTGTATTGTATTCCCTTCCCTATTCTTTTTTTCTATTCTATTCTATTCTATTCATTTATTTATTGGTTTGATTTATATGCCGCCCTTCTCCGGAGACCCAGGGCGGCTTACAATGCGTTAACCAATAGCCTTCATACTTTTGTATATACCTGCTTAGTAGGGCTTTTGGCCCCCCCTAAGCGGTGTTCTTTTTTATACAAAGTCAGCTTATCGCCCCCACAATCTGGGTCCTCATTTTACCTACCTCGGAAGGATGGAAGGCTGAGTCAACCTTGAGCCTGGTGAGATTTGAACTCGCAGTAATTGCAGGCAGCTGGCAGCTATTCTATTCTATTCTATTCTATTCTATTCTATTCTATTCTATTCTATTCTATTCTATTCTATTCTATTCTTCTATTCTATATTCTAATTCTATTCCATTCCACTCCTGTATTGTATTGTATTCCCTTTTCTATTCTTTATTCTATTCTATTCTATTCTATTCTATTCTATTCTATTCTATTCTATTCTATTCTATATTCTATTCTAATTCTATTCTATTCCATTCCATTCCATTCCTGTATTGTATTGTATTCCCTTCCCTATTCTTTTTTTCTATTCTATTCTATTCTATTCATTTATTTATTGGTTCGATTTATATGCCGCCCTTCTCCGGAGACTCAGGGCGGCTTACAATGCGTTAAGCAATAGCCTTCATACTTTTGTATATACCTGCTTAGTAGGGCTTTTGGCCCCCCCTAAGCGGTGTTCTTTTTTATACAAAGTCAGCTTATCGCCCCCACAATCTGGGTCCTCATTTTACCTACCTCGAAAGGATGGAAGGCTGAGTCCACCTTGAGCCTGGTGAGATTTGAACTCGCAGTAATTGCAGGCAGCTGGCTTCTATTCTATTCTATTCTATTCTATTCTATTCTATTCTATTCTACTCTAATTCTTTCTTGTTCTATTATATTCTGTTCTTATTGATATTCTACCATGTTTCCCTGAAAATAAGACCCTGCCTTATATTTTTTTGAAGCCTGAAATAAGCGGTTGGCCTTATTGCCATGCACTCAAAAGCCTGATTGGGCTTATTATCAGGGGATGTCTTATTTTGGGGGAAACTGGGTATTCTATTCCATATTTTCCATTCCATTCCATTCCCAATAAAGATTCTACTCTGTTCTGCCCTGCCCTGCCCTGCCCCTATTCCCATTCCATTAAGGATAAAAGCAAGACTGCTCCTGATTATGGGTGCACCTCTAGGGCAACCTGCCACGTGAGCCTGGATCAACTCAACATATCTGCACCTTTCTCCTCTACAAAGGTATGAAATCATGTGGGGGAATTTATGTATTTATTTATAAATTTTACTCGCCATCCATCTTACTCAGGGTAACTCTGGGCAGCTTACAGTCATAAAAATATAAAACCTGCAGAAAGATTTTTAAATATATATGTATGTATAAATAAAATGTGGAATGTTGAAACGGTTTTGGTAAGAGCGGGAAAGCTGGAAGATGAACCTCCCTGGGCCGGAGGAGATTTCCACGGAAGAAAGCCAGGCGTTTGAGGGATCACCCACCCCCAGTCTTTGCTCAGCCGGCTGATCTGATCCACCACGACGCTCTCCTGGATCTGGTAGAGGGAGACAGCGGAGTTGCAGAGCTCTGGGTTGCCACTCCGGATGGCCGTCAGGTCCAGCACGCACTCCGTGAAGGCCAGCATCAAATTCAAGTGGCGTAGGGTGTCCGTGTGCTCCCTCTGGAGAGAAGCAAGCAAAAGGCCAGCTTAGATTTTCACCTGGGCTCTCAGGCCACCAGGAGGATGCAGCCTTCGCGTGAGACAAATTCCTTGTGTGTCACACACACACAAATCGCATTGGGCCAAATAAAGTATTCTATTTCTATTTCTATTTCTATTTCTATTTCTATTCTATTCCTGTTCTGTTCTATTCTGTTGTTTCTGTTCTATTCCTGCTGAGTTCTGCTCTGTTCTGTTGCATTCTATCCTATTCTATTTCATTCCTATTCGAGAGAGAGAGAGGGGGGGGAGGGAGGGAGGTAGAGAGAGAGTGAGTGAGTGAGAGAGAGAGAGAGAGAGTGAGTGTGTCAAAACCCCCAGGTCTGGAGGTGGCTGATGAGGAGGAGGAGGAACAGCTGGGTCCAGTGCCTCACGCATGGATGCACAGAAGGCAGAGGAGAGGAGAGCAGTGGAAATCTATGGGCCGGTCCTCAGGACGGAAGAGCCACCATTGCTAGCGAAGCCCCACCCTAGCTCTGGGGATAAAAGGCAGGGTCGGAGATGAATAGATGGGGCAGACAATTATTCATCTCCCAGCCAGATGGACTTGTTAGCCTGCTGGGGGAGAGGGGAGAGGGAGAGAAAGGGAGAGAGAGACTTTTTGCCTGGGCTGCTGGTGCTCCTAATAAATAAATCTTTGAGTTAACTTCAGAGGGTTTGTCGTATTTGGGGAGCTGGGTCAGAACAGGGCTCAATTGTGGTCATAAAACGAGGACTAGCTGTACCTGCATAGCCTCCCTCGAGTCAAAGGGTTTGAAGACCTTCTACGTTTGCGAAATTGTGCTATTAATGTCCTGGACAGGGCGCATTAGGGCTAAGTGCAAGGCTATGTTCTCTGCCACATAGCCTTCCCACACTCCAGATTAATGCTGCTATAAATATTAGTCCTGGCAAAGACGGTGCAATTCCTTGGGGCTGGGTAAAGATTTATTTCGTGATTTGATTTCCACAGCCACCCATCTCAACGAGTGTCTCTCGGCAGCAGGCATCATAAAACACAGGAACAAATTAAAAACAATTACAATGCCAAATATATCTATCTACTTATCTCTCTCTCTCTCATATCTATCTATCTATCTACTATCCCTATCTCTATCATCTATCTATCTATCTATCTATCTATCTATCTATCTATCTATCTATCTATCTATCTATCCCTATCTACCTACCTACCTACCGACCTACCTACCTACCTACCTACCTACCTACCTACCTACCTACCTACCTATCATCTCTCTCTCTACTATCCCTATCTATCTATCTACTATCCCTATCTATCTATCTATCTATCTATCTATCTATCTATCTATCTATCTATCTATCTACAGCACCAATTGTAACAAGGACGCTAATGCAGCCATGAAAAGGGACTTTTAAGATAAAAATCTTGACATAAGCTGTTTTGTTTACCAGTACAGGTAGTCCTCGAACCTATGACCACAATTGAGCCCAACCTTTCTGTCGCTAAGCGAGACATTGGCTAAGTGGAGTTTTGCTCCATTTTACCACCTTTCTTGCCACCGTCGTTAAGTGAATCACTGCAGTTAGTAACCTGGTTGTTAAATGAATCCGGATTCCCCGTTGACTTTGCTTGTCAGAAGGTCGCAAAGGGGATCACATGACCCCCGGGGGGGGCACACTGCCGTCATAAACATGAGTCAGTGGCCAAGCGCCTGAATTTTGGTCGCGTGCAACCGTCGTAGGTGTGAAAAACAGTCGTTAAGTCAGTTTTCAGCCCCGTTATTAACTTCAAATGGTCGCTAAATGAACGGTTGTTATGGTGAGGACTCCCTGTTCTCCATTAACCTTGTAAAGGGGTGAAATCCGGCAGGTTCTGACAGGTTCTGGAGAACCGGGAGCGGAAATTTTGAGTAGTTCGGAGAACCGGCAAATACCACCTTCTGGCTGGCCCCAGAGTAGGGTGGGAATGGGGATTTTGCAGTATCCTTCCCCCAGGAGTGGGGATGGAATGGAGATTTTGCAATATCCTTCCCCCAGGAGTGGGGAAGGAATGGAGATTTTGCAATATCCTTCCCCCAGGAGTGGGGAGGGTATGGGGATTTTGCAGTATCCTTCCCCCCAGGAGTGGGGAGGGAATGGGGATTTTGCAATATCCTTCCTCCAGGAGTGGGGAGGGAATGGGGATTTTGCAATATCCTTCCCCCAGGAGTGGGGAGGGAATGGAGATTTTGCAGTATCCTTCCCCCAGGAGTGGGGAGGGAATGGGGATTTTGCAGTATCCTTCTCCCAGGAGTGGGGAGGGAATGGGGATTTTGCAGTATCCTTCCCCTGGAGTGGGGAGGAAATGGGGATTTTGCAGTATCCTTCCCCCATGAGTGGAGAGGGTATGGGGATTTTGCAGTATCCTTCCCCCAGGAGTGGGGAGGGAATGGGGATTTTGCAATATCCTTCCCCCAGGAGTGGGGAGGGAATGGAGATTTTGCAGTATCCTTCCCCCAGGAGTGGGGAGGGAATGGGGATTTTGCAGTATCCTTCTCCCAGGAGTGGGGAGGGAATGGGGATTTTGCAGTATCCTTCTCCCAGGAGTGGGGAGGGAATGGGGATTTTGCAGTATCCTTCCCCCAGGAGTGGGGAGGGAATGGAGATTTTGCAGTATCCTTCCCTTGCCATACCCACCAAGCCACGCCCACAGAACCGGTAGTAAAAAAAAAAAGTGGATTTCACCACTGTCTCAAACCCATATACCTCCATCAAAGTTTCTTCAGGCAGTTCTGGAGCTTCAAAGCTGGGAGGCGATGCGCCGTAAGGCATGTACTTCAAGCAAGGGGCTGCCTCAGCACCAGGAGGAGAGGTTCCCATATAAATCCCGGGTGGGGAGCCCATCAGGATCCGGCCACTGGTAGAACACAGGGAGCCCCCGGAGCTGTTAGAGCCAACTAAAAGGCAGGAATTAAAAAAAAAAAAAAAAAGGAAGAAAAAAGACACATCACAACACTGTGTAAGCTGAACAGATCCTCCCCAGCGAAGAGAATATTTGTAAATCAGGTATGAATTGTGGGGATCCTTATTGCTGTCTTGAGTTTGGTGTTTTTTTCTTGAAGACGTTTTCACGACCCAACTAGGTAATCTCATCAGTGGAAGAAGGGAATGGGGTTTATGGAGGAGGACGCGGAGATGACAACTGTGGGGTCCTTGATACTCTCTGAACCGGGTAGCTTTCTTGCAGAGGTTTCATGACCCAACTAGGTAACATCATCAGTGTTAGAAGGGAATGGGATTTGAGGACTATTTGAGGGATTTGAGAAGGACTCAGGACGGGGTACAGCCTGATTAAAAGCACAAAGACAGACAAAATTTAAAAATAATTAAAATTATTAAATAATTGGCTCAATTATAAAACCCCCAAATTTAAAATCCCACATTTAAAACCAATTAAAATCTTTACATTGATAGCCCGGCCTGGCAGAACAAGGTTTTGAGGGCACAGCGAAATACCCGGAGGTCGGAGATCTTACGTATTTCCGGGGGCAGTTCATTCCACAGGGCTGGGGCTCCCACAGAGAAGGCCTTCCCCCTGGGTGTCGCCAGCCGACATAATTTGGCCGATGGCACCCTGAGGAGACCCTCTCTGTGGGAGTGGACTGGCCGGTGGGAGGCTACTGGTGGCAGAAGACGGTCTCGAAGGTACCCAGGTCCAATGCCATGGAGCGCTTTAAAGGTGGTAACCAACACCTTGAATCGCACCTGGAAGACCACTGGGAGACAGTGCAGCGCGCGCAGGAGGGGTGTCACGTGGGCACAACGATTTGCGCCCATAACCACCCGCGCGGCCGCATTCTGGATCAGTTGGAGCCTCCGGGTGCTTTTCAAGGGGAGCCCCATGTAGAGAGCATTGCAGTAGTCCAGTCGGGAAGTGACAAGGGCGTGAGTGACCGTGTGAAAGGCGTCGCTTAAGCCAAGCACCAAGGACCCCCAAGTCCTTCTCCCCCCCCTTCTCCACAAACCACACTCTCTTTTAGCACTGATGATATTACCTAGTTGGGTTTTGAAACATCTGCAAAAAAGCAACCAAGGTCAGAAGGCACCAAGGACCCCCACAAGTCCTCCTCCTTCCACTTCTCCACAAACTTCACTCCCTTCTAACACTGATGCCGTTACCTAGTTGGGTAATAAAATATAGGCAAGCAAATAACCCAGCTCAGAGAGCGCCAAGGACCCCACCATCAAGGCCGCAATCTGCCACCTGGGACCTCTTCCTGAGCTAGTGAAACAGCCTGAAGGATATGGGATGCCCAAGGAGGCAGAGATTATTAATTGCCAAGTGTGTTTTATTCCCCTGGACCTTCACTTCTTGCGGCTTCTTTCTGCACTGACCCAATTCTCTAGTCCAATGATGGCTAACCTTTTTGCCATCGTGTGCCAGGAAGGGGGGGTCGGGTTCATGCGCACGCCCAAACCCATAATCCTATGCGCCCCACCCTCTGCATGCGTGCACAACCCCCCATTCCCTCCCCCCACTCCTGGCACGCAATGTCCCGGTAGGCCCATTTTTCCTTCTCACCTGGCTCCAGATCTTCTCTATGCATCTGGGGAGGGCGAAAACAGCCTTCCCCACCCCCTCGGAGGCCCTCTGGAGGCCTGAAACGGCCCATTTCCCAACCTGGTTGGACAGGAAATGACGTTTTTTGGTGTCCCCTGCCTCCGGAGGCAGGAAACAGCCTGTTTCCCTACTTCTGGTGGGCCCAGAAGGCCCGAAAATCAACTGGCCGGCATGCGCGCCAGAGCTGAGCTGGCGTGCCCACTGATATGGCTATGCGTGCCAACACGCATAGGCTCTAGTCCCTTCTTCTCCAGTCCCAAAAGGTGCTTCTTCCAAAAGGCAACTGGAGTTTCCTGGGTTTTTTTCCTTGAAGATATTTCCCTTCGCGTCCAAGAAGCTTCTTCAGTGCTGACTGAATGATGGGAAAGGGAAGGATTTGTATTCTTTCCAAGTCGTGTGGTCGTTAGTACTCTGAAGGTTGGTGGTTAGCTCTCCGAGGGACACTGAGGCCACTTGGGGGTTTATCTGTGCCCTCAGGGTCACCTGTATCAGAATGGATGAGGGTTTGGAACTTTCTTGGGACTGCTGAAAGGAGTATATTTTAAACAGGAGGATAGGTGGTGTCATATCCGGGGGCGGGCTTCAAAAATTTTAGCAAGGGGTTCCCTGCCCAGTTGCTGGATGGGCGTGGCCATGGTGGGCGTGGCCTAGTCGGCCTCCTGCACCACGGTGAGGGAAGGGGCATTTTTGCCCTCCCCCGGCTCCGGAGGCTTTCCTTGAGCCTCCAGGAGGACGAAAACGGCCTCCCCAGACTCCAGAGGCCCTCTGGAGGCTGGAAACAGGCCTGTTCCTGGCCTTTCTGGCCTTCTGGTAGGCCCGTTTTTTGCCCTCCCGTGTGTGCCCTGCACTTACCTGCATCCAAAATGGACCGGGGGGGAGACTCCTGGGAGGGGTGGGGCAGGGAGCCAAGAGTGGGATTTGGGGGTTCTCCGAACTGCACAGAATCTTAGCTAGAGGTTCTCCCGAACCCCTGCAAACTCCCAGCAGCCCACCCCTGGTCATATCCCTCTCTCTCTCTCTCGAGAGAGAGGGCTCTTCCATTTTAACACAGATGGAATTTTAACACACCTGGAAACCTGCATCCAGTTTTGTTCACCACGTTACAAAAAAAGAGGTTGAGACTTTGGAAAAAGTGCAGAGAAGAGCAACTAAGATGATTAAAGGGCTTGGAGACTAAAAGAACACAGTTGCAGGAACAGGGTATTTCTAGTCTGGAGAAAAGAAGGACTAGGGGGGTCGTGATAGCAGTCTTCCGGTATTTGAGGGGCTGCCACAAAGAAGAGGAGGGGGGTCAACCTATTCTCCAAAGCACCAGAAGGCAGGACAAGAAACAACTGGATGAAAACTAATCAAGGAGAGAAGCAACCTAGAAATAAGGAGAAATTTTCCTAACAGTGGGGACAATTAACCAGTGGAACAGCTTGCCACCAGAAGTTGTGGGTGCTCCATGATCCACTGGAGGTTTTTAAGAAGAGATTAGACAGCCATTTGTCTGAAATGGTACAGGATCTCCTGCTTGAGCAGGGGGTTGGACTAGAAGACCTCCAAGGTCCCTTCCAGCTCTATTCTGATGGATTTCTTTCATCCCTCTTTCAAGACCACTGTTCCTTTCTGCCTAGAGCAGGGGTCTGGAGCCGCATGTGGCTCTTTCACACCTCTGCTGCGGCTCCCTGTCACTCAAAATATGCATCACGATTGCCAACGTGCGACACCCACCGACGCGCAATTTATTAAGCTTTTTGACCTCCGGTAGGCCAACCATGGATAAATCCAAGAAAAGAAAAGTTTCAGAAGAAAACAGAATCTTTAATTCAACTACATATGCTAGTTCTGTGGCCGCTTAGGAAATAATCAGGCACGGGAAGGGTTTTGTGGCTCCCGGTGTTTTCTTTTCTGTGGGAAACGGGTCCAAATGGCTCTCTTGAGTGTTTAAGGTTGCAGACCCCTGGCCTAGAGTGTGGACTTCGCTGTCTTCAAAAGACCTTTGTCTTTCAGATGCAGATGGACTTCTGAATTTTGTCCTGATGGGTGTGTTCTCCTGTGTGGTTTTCAAGGAAAAAAAAACCCCCAAGAGAGTCCAGTTGCCTTTTGAAAAGCACTTTTGGGACAACCATGACCTGATGACTGAGAATCTCCATGGACATCCTTCTTCGAGTCTTCTTGGAGATCAGGAGTTCTCTTTGAGATGGCTAACTCAGAAAACATCCCCGCCTGGCTGTTCTCCAGACAGAATTTGCTCAAGGCCCTTTGACCCTGAAGGAGGAGTCACTTCCTCACCTGACATCGTCCGAGCTCTGAGTACCATGTGGGTGCAGGTCGGAGGCGTGGCACTGTTTGGAGGCGATCCTACAGTGAACATCACTGCCCTGGAACTGGCTCCAACTGGCATGGACGGATGTCCTCCAGTGATGCCACAGGCCCCCGAGGGAGCTGGGGAGGAAAGATTACCGGATTAGATCTCAGAAGAAGCTGGAATAGTGAATGTAAGGCGGTGTTTCTCAAACTTGGTAGCTTTAAGATGGGTGGACTTCAACTCCCAGAATTCCCCAGTCAGCAGGCTTTATAGAGGAATGGGTTCCAGCTCCCAGAATTCTCCAGCCTGCATGCTTTAAAAAAATAGGTGGGCTTTGATTCCCCAGAATTTCCCAGCTGGAATGTTTGAAAATGGGTGGGCTTCAACCAGGGGTGAAATGCTCCCGATTCGGACCGGATCACGTGATCCCCTTTTGACGAGCAAAATCAACAGGGAAGCCAGATCCACTTAACAACCGTGTGAGTCACTTGAGCACCGCAGTGATTCACTTAACAACGAAGTCCAGGGGGGAGCAAGAACCTGCAGTGAAATCATAAAATGAGGCCAAACTTAACACCTGCTTGGCAACGGCAAATTGGGGCTTGAGCAGGGGTGAAATGCTCCCTGTTCGGACCGGATCGCCTGATCCGGTAGCGATGGTGGTGGGTGGTTCGGAGAACCGGTAGCAAAAATCCCTGCGGCCCCACCCCCCATGCCCAGCTGAGCAGCGGGATTATCAGAGGCTTTTTTTTTTTTTTTTTACTTTTAAAAGCATTTTTTCTACAACCTCTTCAGCTGAAAAAATGGTTTTAAAAGTTAAAAGAAGCCTCTGATGGTCACGCAGCTCAGCTGGGATCATCAGAGGCTTTTAAAAGCATTTTTTTTCTGCAACCTCTTCAGCCAAAGAGGTGGTAGAAAAAAATGTTTTTAAAAGTTAAAAACAAAAAAAAGTTGGCCCACCCAGTCACATTACACTCCCCCCACCAAGCCACGCCCACAGAACAGGTAGTAACAGATTTTAGATTTCACCCCTGGCTTCAACTTCCAGAATTCCCCAATCAGCATACTTTAATGAGGACCCAAATTGTTGGGGGCAATATGCTGACTCTGTAAACAGCTTATCTTTTCTTTATGTACTCCGAGAGCATGTGCACCGAAGACAAATTCCTTGTGTGTCCAATCACACTTGGATAATAAAGAAGTCTATTCTATTCTATTCTATTCTATTCTATTCTATTCTATTCTATTCTATTCTATTCTATTCTATTCTATTCTATTCTATTCTATTCTATTCTATTCTATTCTATTCTTCTTTATTCTGTTTTATATCACTTTTTGTAATGACAAAATCTCTGTGTCCTGTATTTTGCTCCTGGGTTGTCTCAAAATCTTCGAGACTGCCTGCTGCTACCGACAACCTCCCATCGACCCGTGCGCTTCCACAGAGAGGGCCTCCACGCGGTGCCATCAGCCAAACAATGTAGGCTGGTGACCCCCAGGGGGAGGGCCTTCTCTGTGGGGGCACCTACCCTATAGAACCAGCTGCCCCCTGAGATAAGGAGAATCCAAGACCTCGGTGCCTTCCGCCGCGCCCTTAAAACTTTCTTTTTTCATCAAGCCGGGCTGGCTTAACATATTTTTAAATGTTTAATTGGTTTGTCATTTTAAACTGGGGCCAAATTAATATATATTCTTTTAATTGTTCTTAATGTTTATATTGTATGTTTTTATCTGGCTGTACACTGCCCTGAGTCCCTTGGGAGAAGGTGCGGTATATAAATTTGAAATAAAAAAAAAAAAAAATAGTAGTCACATTGTAAATACTCTTGACAATGGATTATGAGGCAAGCTGACACAGGAAGGGACAATTTTCAAAGCCAGACGTATCATTACGGCTGTGACCCCAAAGTTGTTTTTTCAAAAGAGGCAACTGGACTTTTGTTTGTCAAACCAGTTGCCTCTTGAAAAAGCATTTTTTGGACAACCATGACCTTGGATGACGGAGACTCTCCAGAGACATTATGGCTGGGACCCTCAACCTGAGTGGTTCCAAGTGCCCATATATACATATAAATACTAAAAAAAAAGAGAGAGTATTTGTAGGCCAGGGCTGAACAGTGGGGTTCTTGATGCTTCCCGAGTTTAGCTGTTTTCTTACAGACATTTCATGACCCAGCTAGGTAATGTCATCAGTGCTAGAAGAGAGTTGGGCTTGCTTTTATTTTATATACAACTGGCTTGTCCAGTTGTATATAGGTTTTCTTGGTGGTGGCTCAGTGGCGAAGACGCTGAGCTTGTCGATCGAAAGGTCGGCAGTTCAGCGGTTCGAATCCTTAGTGCCGCGTAACGGGGTGAGCTCCCGTGATTTCTCCCAGCTCCTGCCAAACTAGCAGTTCGAAAGCAGGTAAAAAATGCAAGTAGAAAAATAGGGACCACCTTTGGTGGGAAGGGAACAGCGTTCTTTGTGCCTTTGGCGTTGAGTCATGCCGGCCACATGACCACAGAGACGTCTTCCGATAGTGCTGGCTCTTTGGCTTTGGAGATGAGCACCGCCTCCTAGAGTCGGGAATGACTAGCACATATGTGCGAGGGGAATCTTTACCTTTTACTGTCAATTTGTCTGAGTTTGTGGTTCCTTGACTGGAGTAAACAGTGAGGAAACTCACTCGCTTCTAGCACTGATGATGTTACCTAGTTGGGTTACGAAATGTCTGCAAGAAAATGACCAAGCTCAAAGAGCATCAAGGACCCCACATATTCAGTTCCTTGTTCCCCCTTTTTATAGGGGAGGTGTAGGAGTTGACCAGGCTGAGACCGAGGAAGGGGTTGAGTGTGTCATTACTGAGACCGAGGGAGGGGTCAAGTGTGTCTGGCCTAACCTCTCCCATTCTCTTTTTAATGTAAATTTTAATTTGTTCTTAACCTGGGGTTTTAAATTTGTCTTGGGCTAAATTGATTTAATCAGATTTTACTTCTGCTCTTAAATTTTTGTATTCTATGTGTTTTATCTTGTGCCTGTTCACCGCCCTGAGTCCTTTGGGAGTAGGGAGGTATATAAATCAAATAAAATGAAAATGAAATGAAATTAGTCTCAAGTCCCTTTGCGCCCACAAGAGATCTAACTCCAGCCCATCTTGAATTCCGTTGACTCTTATCTACCAATTTGTTTTGACGGTTTAGCAGTTCAGATTCTTGCAAGTGAGCACTGACATGTAATCAAAATAGTCCTTTGAACTGGCCTGGTTCTTGATTTATTGTGCCCGACATAAGGCACCTTATGGTTTTTCTCTCTCTTCCCCATTGCATGCGGAAGAGGTCAAAACAACCTGCGCACATCCCTTCACCTTACCTGTATCCATCGGCCGCTCGGTATTAAGGCTGTCAGTGCTGCCCTGGTAGAGCTGGCTGCTAAGGGCCCCCTTTGCTGGTTGATCTGACAGCTTGCTGGTACTTACAGACCTGCGAAAGGAATGAAGGAGATGGTCAGGATAGGCTGTGTGTGTGTCTGACCTGAATTGGAGATGCAGTGGTGGGATTCAAATAATTTAACAACCGGTTCTCTGCCCTAATGACCGGCTGGGTGGCCGTGGTGGGCATGGCCAGGGGGTGTGACAGGCAGCACTCTGCCTCCTGCACCCCCCTGGGAGCAAAAATGAGCTGTGGGGGGGGGGCGCTGTGCCATACCCCCTGCGCCTTGTTTTGGGCCTAGTAGGCCTCTATGCAGCCTCCTAGGAGCAAAAATGAGCGGTGGGGGGGCGGGGGGGCTGCGCCACACCCCCTGCGCCTTGTTTTGGGCCTAGTAGGTCTCTATGCAGCCTCCTGGGAGCAAAAATGAGCCATGGGGGGGGGGCTGCGTCACACCCCCTGCGCCTTGTTTTGGGCCTAGTAGGCCTCTATGCAGCCTCCTGGGAGCAAAAATGAGCCATGGGGGGGGCTGCGTCACACCCCCTGCGCCTTGTTTTGGGCCTAGTAGGCCTCTATGCAGCCTCCTGGGAGCAAAAATGAGCCATGGGGGGGGGGGGGCTGTGCCTCACCCCCACGCCTTGTTTTGGGCCTAGTAGGCCTCTATGCAGCCTCCTGGGAGCAAAAATGAGCCATGGGGGGGGGGGGGGCTGCGTCACACCCCCTGCGCCTTGTTTTGGGCCTAGTAGGCCTCTATGCAGCCTCCTGGGAGCAAAAATGAGCTGCGGGAGGGGGGGACCTGCGCCACACACCCCCGCGCCCCGTTTTGGGCCTAGTAGGCCTCTTTGCAGCCTCCTGGGAGCAAAAACGGGCTGCGAGGGAGCTGCGCCGCACCCCCCTCTCGCGCCTCGTTTTGGGCCTAGGAGGCCTCCCCGCACTTACCTGGGAGCCAAAATGGGGCTTGTGAGGATTCCTGGAAGGAGTGGGGCCAGCCACCAATTTAATTACCCGATTCGCCCGAACCGGCTGAATCTAGTGCAAAAATGGCAACTTTAAAAGATTTGTGGACTTCAACTCTCAGAATTCCCCTGGCTGGGGAATTCTGGAAGTCCACAAGTCTTCAAAGTTTCCAAGGTTGGAGTCGAGTGATCTAGTGATTTCTCCTCCTCTCAGAAAAATCTCCCGCAACCTTGAGGTTCTCCAGATGGCAAAGACTCCGATAATCCTGTAGTCAGGCTAATGTAGGAGAAGGAGTGGCGGAAGCTGGAGGTGGAGTTTTATTTATTTATTTATTTTTCAAATTTCTATACCACCCTTCTTCTTTCGGACTCAGGGCGGTGAACAGCCAAAGTAAAACATTTGTACACAAAAGTTAAAATAGATTTAAAATAAATAAATAAAGTTTGGCCCATAATTTAAAACATTTCAATTCAAAACCAATTTCAAATTTTAAAAACCCACCATAAAATCAGGACAGCCCGGCTAACTGAAAAAAATAGGTTTTAAGGGCCCGACGAAAAGTCCGGAGGTCTGATATCGTGCGTATCTCCGGGGGCAGGTCGTTCCAGAGGGCTGGTGCCACCACAGAGAAGGCTCTCCCCCTGGGGGTCGCCAGCCGACATTGTCTGGCTGTTGGCATCCTGAGGAGGCCCTCTCTGTGGGAGAAAACTGGCCAGTGGGAGGCAATTGGTGGCAGAAGACGGTCCCATAAGTACCCCGGCCCTAAGCCATGGAGCGCTTTAAAGGTGACCTTGAAGCGCACCCGGAAGTCCACCGGGAGCCAATGGAGCTCGCGCAGGAGAGGAGTCACATGGGAGTGCCCCCTCGCTCCCATAATCCCCCGCGCGGCCACATTCTGCACCAGTTGGAGCCTCCGGGTGCACCTCAAGGGGAGCCCCATGTAGAGAGCGTTACAATAGTCCAGACGAGAAGTGACGAGTGCTTGAGTGACCGTGCGTAGGGAGTCCCGATCCAGAAAGGGGCGCAACTGGCGTATCAGGCGAACCTGACAAAAAGCCCCCCTGGCCACGGCTGTCATATGCCCATCTAAAGACAGCCGCGCATCCAGGAGGACACCCAAGTTGCGGGCCCTCTCCGTGGGAGCCAATGATTCACCCCCAATAACAAGCAATGGCGCCAGCTGGCTATACCGGGACGCCGGCAGCCACAGCCACTCGGTCTTGGAAGGGTTGAGTCGCAGCCTGTTTCTCCCCATCCAGACCCGCACAGCCTCCAGGCACTGGGACATCACTTCCAAGGCATCGTTGGCATGGTCTGGGGTGGAGTTAAAAGAGGGATCAGCCTAGAATCCCTACCCGTGTTTCCCTGAAAATAAGACTGGGTCTTACTTTCTTTTGGGCCCCAAAATAAGCACTAGGCCTTATTTTTTGGGGGGCAGGGAGTCTTATTTCCCCCCCCCCATGTACGGGAGTCCCACTTCTGCTTGCTCGTGGCAGGGCAGGAAGCCGCATGGCATCCCAGTGCCACCGTGAGGCGGGTGGTGGTGGTGGAGCTGCCCCATGTGCCCCAACACCTCCCTCACCTCATGGCGGCACTGGCCAAAAGAATATGACAACAGCCAATATGACAACAGCCAATATGACAACAGCCAATAAAATATTAAACGACATGTACTCGCACAGGAACAGGAAGCTCAATTACAAAGCCCAAAGAAGGTATAAACCTTCTCCCACCCCAAACTCCATTTTGTCAGCTGTCCCAAAATCACATGCGGTTCGGTGGTTTTGCTTCATCAATAAACGGAACCTTTCTTTCTCATCAGCCTCCATGTTTGCAGTGTCTTTCTCCTAAGCTTGGAGCTGAAACCAGATGGATATCTCTTCCAACAAAACTCAAAAATCAAAGCTTGGGGTTGTTTCTAATCCGTCCGCGGTGATAAAAGAAATGCAAAACACATTTTAAAAAAGCACCGTGGGAAAAATCTTGCCAGGAAAAACACCCAGCCTCTCTCTGGCCCGAGCTACACACTGCAATGAAGGCTGCCAGATGGGGAATTTATTTATTTTTTGGGAGCGAGTTCTTTGAAACGAGGCACGTCTACCGTCCCTCGTGCGGGACTCTCCGCTTCCAGAAAACGGCTTTTATTTTGCTTTTAAGTGCTTTTAAGGTTTACGATCGTGCAAGGACGGCAGCTGGAACGAGCCTGGAAGGCAGCATATATATATATATATATATATCTTCCGATCGATGCTAAATGCTTCCAGGCCTGACCACCGTAAATAGGGCGTAACGATTACAGCCATTATAAAAATAATAACTTCCACTTATCAAAAAACAAAACACACCCAAGAACTCTTGTTAGGATCTCAACACAAGAGGGAGCAGCCTCATTATGTATTTGTTGGAAGAGAGTTTATCAGCAATCTTAAAACGTAACTGAGTGATCATGTGCCATCAAGCTGTTGTTGACTTTTCTAACCTAACTAACTAACCTAGAGAGTTAGTTAGAGCCTGGTGGCGCAGCAGACTAATAGCCTGTTATTAACATTCAGCTGCCTGCAATTACTGCAAATTCGAATCTCCCCAGGCTCAAGGTTGACTCAGCCTTCCATCCTTTCTAAGGTAGGTAAATTGAGGACCCAGTTTGTGGGGGCAATAAGATGACTTTGTATAAAATATACAAAAGTATGAAGGCCTGGCCTGGCCTAAATCTTCCCCCTTTTTAAATGTGGAAATTTTAAATTTTAAAATTTAAATTCGTCTTATTTATAGGGGTATGGGTAAGGCGTTTTAAATTGGGGAGCCATTTTAGATTTAATTCTGTTTTAAACGTATTTTAATTGTTTATATTGTATGTTTTTTAATTTTGGCTGTTCACCGCCCCGAGTCCTTCGGGAGAGGGGGCGGTATAAAAATCTAATAAATAAATAAAATAAAATAAATAAGGCTATTGCTTAACGCATTGTAAACCGCCCTGAGTCTCCGGAGAAAGGCGGCATATAAATCAAATTATAAAAAAACAAAAAACCCTAGACAGACCCAAAGATGCTTTTTTCAAGAGGCAACTGGACTTTCTGGTTTTTTTTTTTTTTGAAGATGTTTCGCTTCTCATCCAAGAAGCTTCTTCAGCTCTGTCTGGATGGGAATGGAAGGATTTATACTCCTTGCAGACAGCTGGCCATTTGCATCCTTTTTAGAGGGTCGTTGAGGCCACTTGGAAATTGTCTGTGTCCTCAGGGCCGCCTGAGTGGTGCAAGTGGATGTGGAGCCTTCTACAGCACAGTCCTTTTGGCAGTTCCAAGAAGGCTCTACTCAGGCGACCCTGAGGACATAGACACACCTCGGAGTTGGACACCCCTGCTGTAGAATGTAGGACGGGGATCAGTACCTGCCAAAGGCCGTCTTTCCGTGTTGATCTCTCGCCTGCTTGTCACTACTCTGCGCGGCGTGGAAGGGTGTGAGCTCTCTGGCCTCCCCCATGTCCTTCGGCTGCAGCAAGAGGTCTGAGGGCGCCTGCCGACTGATGAGGCCCACCAAATTTGAAGATGCCTGGGTCTTGGGGATTTTGAAAGGAGCCATCGCCTATCGGAAAAGAGAGAGAGAGAGGGGAGAGAGAGAGAGAGAGAGAGAGAGAGAGAGAGAGAGAGAGAGAGAGAGAGAGAAAACCTTCCTGAATTTTAAATTATACATAGTCCTCGATGTACGACCACAACCAAGCCCGAAATTCCCGTGGCTGAGCGAGTGTCAGGTTTCGATGTCATCTCAAATAAAATAAATTGCATTTCCAAACAAATAGTCTTTGACGAAATCTTTCATTTTATTAAGCATGACAATCTGTTCCCGATCGTGGCGTAGCCAACTCTGACTTCCTGACCCCCAAACCTTCCCTTTCCGTTCCCCAATTCTCTGCGTCTCATTGGCCGTCTTCCAAATCACTCTCCCCATATCTACTATTTCAGCTCCCAGGAATGTCCCCCCTCCCATCTCATCTCCTAGGGGATATTATCTTCAGGGAAAATAAGTAGGTGAAAAGTCAAGCATCCTCTTGCCAGCTGCCCCCTCTTCTCCTTCTTATGTCAGCACTAGAGTAAATGCAGGTTGAAGTGCTGACAGCGAGACATTTTTTAAAAGTGAGTTTTGGCTCCATTTTACAACTTTTCTTGCCATGGTTGTTAAGTGAAGGGTTTCATTTGTTAAGCTCGTCACAGGGTGGTTAAGGGAATCTGGATTTCCCATGGACTTTGCTTGCCAGAGGGTCACAAAAGGGGATCATGTCAGTGTATAAGAGTTCATGAATTGGAATAGACATGGTAACAGGTCAAGCCAACGGGGACTGTTTGGTGACCTGGAGGGCTCGGAGCCTGGGCGTGGCTTAGCTTGACTGATTTGTATATATGAGTTGCTTTGTCCTTGCAATATAGCCTCTGTATTATATTTGATTCTTTGCTTCTGGATTCTGAGTTCTGGTTCTGGCTTCTGCTGCATGGGTATTGTACACATGCATCATGATTTATATATAAAGAAGTTTCTTTTATACATGAATCCTGCTGAATTCTTTACTTGTGTGCTGGCTGGATTGCTGCAAACTCTAACAGATGACATAACCCTGGGACCGTCATAAATACGAGCCAGTTGCCAAGTGTCCAGATTTGGATCACGTGACCCTGAAGATGCTGAAAGGGTCATGTGAAAAACAGTCGTTAAGTCATTTTTCTCAGCATCGTTGAAACCAGTGGTGAAATGTAAAATTTGTTACTACCGGTTCTGTGGGCATGGCTTGGTGTGTGTGGGGGTTAATATGACTGAGTGGGTGTGGCCAACTTTTTTTTTTAACTTTTAAAACCATTTTTTAAATGCTTTTAAAGCCTCTGACGATCCCAGCTGACTTCCCTGATCGGCAGAGGCTTTTTTTTTTACTTTTAAAAGCATTTTTTCAGCCGAAGAGATTGTAGAAAAAATGCTTTTAAAAATAAAATAAAAAGCCTCTGATGATTACGCGGCTCAGCTGGGCAATGGGGATGGGGAGGGATTTTTGCTATCGGTTCTCCGAACCACCCGTCTCCATCGCTACAGGATCGGGCGATCCGGTCCGAACCGGGAGCATTTCACCCCTGGTTGTAACTTTGACCGGTCACTAAATGAACTGTTGTTAAATTGAGGAATCTCTGTAGCTACATGGACTGGATTCAGGCCTTTTAAAGCTCTTGAAAACAAGAGCTGATTATTATTTAGCTATCACCCGACATCGGTTGCTTGTCGTTGAAGGTGCTGGCCCACATCTCATGTGGTCCCAAATTTGGCTTAGGGTCACTCATTCACACACTCACCGCTATGGTCAACAGCCAACACTCAATCACTTCCCAAAGAACACCATGTGTAGGAAGAAATATCCTTCTGGGTTCAACTCCAAGTGGGGAAAAAGACACTGGAAACATGGAGACTGCTTGGAAAGATGGTTTAATGGTGGACAGGATCACATGGTTTGAGTTCCTGAACAGAAAAGGGCCAAGTCCCTGGGTTTTATGCTCTCTCTGGCTTTGAACTTCCTGGGGCCCCGAAAGAGTATCCTGATTGGTTGTCAGACTCCCAGGGGGTGGGGGTCTTAGCTAGCCTTGCTGGCTGATGTAATCTTCCCAGGTGCCATGGGGTGAGTTTCTGTTGCTATTGTGTTGCAGATGGGTCCTATTGTCAAAGATTGAGTTTCTGCCTCTGGCCCATTAACAAAGGGGGGGGGGGGGAGGAGGCGGCAGGAAGGTGGGAGTTGCTTTGTCTTTAAAACATGTTTCTCCATTTCTCAACCAGGGAAACACAATATTTCTGCCTTTTTAATATTTCCCAAAATATTTCATTCTTCTAGGAAAGGGGTGGGGGCTAACTTCCTACAATGTGGAACACCCAGTTCTTTTATAACAAACAAGAGATCCAGCGAATTTAAAACAACAGCAAAAACTTTGCTGATTACAGTGTACATCGTAATGGTGGGTGTGAGAGGGATTACAGATTAACAGAGTTGGAAGGCACTTTATAGGTCATCTAGTCCAACACCCCCCCCCCCCGGGGCTCAAGCAGGAGACCCTACAGCATTTCTGACCAATGGCAGTTCCAAGACAAATGGATCTTGGAGTCCTAGGGGACAATCCCTTAAATATGAGCCAGCTGTGTGCAGCAGCTGCCAAAAAAGCCAACACAGTTCTAGGCTGCATAAACAGAGGGATAGAATCAAGATCAAGTGACCCTTTGGAATGAACTGCCCCGAGACACGAAATAACCCTGATCTCCGTGCTTTCCGCCATGCCCTCAAAACCCTGATGTTCCAACAGGCGGGGCTAAACATATGAACATGTGAATGTTTTTAAAATGTTATCTAATTTTAGGTTCTATTTAATTGGGCCAAACTATGTTATAATAATAATTTTAATTAGCAATTTTATGATGTTTGTGTATCTATATTTTTCTTGACTGTACACCGCCTTGAGTCCTCTGGGAGAAGGCGGTATAGAAATATAATAAATAAATAAATAAATAAGTGTTAAGACCACTTTATAAGGCCTCGGTAAGGCCACACGTGGAATACAGCATCCAGTTTTGGTCGCCACGATGTAAAAAAAGATGTTAAGACTCTAGAAAGAGTGCAGAGAAGAGCAAACAGGAGGTTTTAAGGGACTGGAGGCTAAAACAGATAAAGGTTGCTGGAACTGGGTATGTCTAGTTTAATAAAGAGAAGGACCAGGGGAGACATGATAGCAGTCTTCCAATATCTCAGGGGCTGCCCCAAAGAAGATTTGGGGGTCAAGCTATTCTCCAAAGCACCTGAAGGCAGGACAAGAAGCAATGGATGGAAACTCATCAAGGAGAGAAGCAACTTAGAACTAAGGAGAAATTTCCTGACAGTGAGAACAATTAATCAGTGGAACAATTTGTCTCCATCACTGGAGGTTTTTAAGAAGAGACTGGACAGCCACAAGTCTGAAATGGTACAGGGTCTCCTGTAACCAGGGGGTTGGGCTAGAAGACCTCCAAGGGCCCTTTCCAACTCTGTTATTCCATTTCATCAGCTCTCTGTCTCACCTACACACACACACTCATCCACACTTACCCACATCCTTCTCAATGAGGCTGCCAATGGGACAGAAGCTGCCAAGTCTGGATCCAAAGGACCGCTCAAAGAGTGGGTGAGCTTCAGGATCTCTTTGGTTCCCCCCAAATCCTTCCTTCGTTGCTTCTCAAGACTGGCCGTTGTGGATTCCAATAGTCTGGGAGGCGTTGATGGGGTTTGGGGAGGGGCTTCCCATGTGCTCAGGCTTAAATCCTTTTGTCTGGGTCAGGTGACTTTCCTTCCTTTGTTGCCTTAACGACTTGGTTCCTTCTTATCTATACTGCCCCCTCCCCCACTCCCCTCCTCAAGGGATCTTGGTGCTTGGCTTCCTGCTTATCTGCCTGCTTGGTCTTTAGGCATGGCAGCTGAAGTCTAGTCCAGGGGTCTCCAACCTGGCAACTTTTAAGACTTGTGGACTTCAACTCCCAGAATTCCTCAGCCAGCTTTGCTGGGAGTTGAAGACTTGTGGTCTTAAAGTTGCCAAGGTTGGAGACCCCTGGACTAGTCTCACAAGTAGAAACCAGGGGACGGCGAGTTTTTGTACTGCCTTGGTCACAAAAGTCAATTGGGCGACTTTGGGCCAATCACCAGGAGACGGTGAGTTCCAGTTCTGCCTTAGGCATGAAAGGCGGCTGGGACTTTGGGTCAATCACCAGGAGACAGTGAGTTCTAGTCCCGCCTTAGGCATGAAAGGCGGCTGAGTGACTTTGGGTCAATCACCAGGAGACTGTGAGTTCTAGTCCCGCCTTAGGCATGAAAGCTGGCTGGGTGACTTTGGGCCAATCACCAGGAGACTGTGAGTTCTAGTCCCGCCTTAGGCATGAAAGCTGGCTGGGTGACTTTGGGCCAATCACCAGGAGACTGTGAGTTCTAGTCCCGCCTTAGGCATGAAAGCTGGCTGGGTGACTTTCGGCCAATCACCAGGAGACTGTGAGTTCTAGTCCCGCCTTAGGCATGAAAGCTGGCTGGGTGACTTTGGGCCAATCACCAGGAGACGGTGAGTTCTAGTCCTGCCTTAGGCATGTAAGGCAGCTGGGCAATTTTGGGCCAATCACCAGGAGAAAGTGAGTTCTAGTCTTAGGCATGAAAGGCGGCTGGGTGACTTTGGGCCAATCACCAGGAGAAAGTGAGTTCTAGTCTTAGGCATGAAAGGCGGCTGGGTGACTTTGGGCCAATCACCAGGAGAAAGTGAGTTCTAGTCCTGCCTTAGGCGTGAAAGCTGGCTGGGTGACTTTGGGCCAATCACTAGGAGAAGGTGAGTTCTAGTTCTGCCTTAGGCATGTAAGACGGCTGGGTGACTTTGGGCCAATCACTAGGAGAAGGTGAGTTCTAGTTCTGCCTTAGGCATGTAAGACGGCTGGGTGACTTTGGGCCAATCACTAGGAGATGGTGAGTTCTAGTCCTGCTTTAGGCATGAAAGCCGGCTGGGTGACTTTGGGCCAATCACCAGGAGACAGTGAGTTATAGTCCCATCTTAGCCATGAAAGCCAGCTGGGCAATTTTGGAGACAGTGAATTCCAATTTACAGAAAACATCTATCTCAACATCAAGCGTCTCCCAATCTCAAGGCCTTGAGGAGAATACAGGCAGTCCTCCACTTACAACCGGTTGCTTAGTGACCATTCAAAGTTATGACAGACACCCCTCCCCCTAAAGGGACTTGTCTCATGCTGCTTGGCCCAAAGTCACCCAGCCGGCTTGCATGCCTAAGGTGGGACTAGAACTCACCTTCTCCTGCTGATTGGCTCAAAGTTACCTTGCTGATTTTCCACTCTAAGGCAGGATTAGAATTCACCGTCTCCTGGTGATTGGCCTAAAGTCACCCCAATCAGCTTTCATGTCAAAGGCGGGAGTAGAACTCACAGTCACTGTGATTAGAACTCACAGTGATTGGCCCAAAGTCACCTAGCTAGCTTTTGTGCTTAAAGCAGGACTAGAACTCACTGTCACCTGGTGATTGGCCCAAAGTCACCCAGCCAGCTTTCAAAGTTAAGGCGGGACTAGAATTCAGAGTCTCCTGGTGATTGGCTCAAAGTCAACTTTGCTGACTTCTACTCTAAGGCAGGACTAGAACTCACAGTTCCCCTAGTGGCGCCTTCACCACGAAACCGAACTGCTTCTCTGCATAGCAGCTTCTGACACTCACCTTTGTGGGAGAGCCAATGATGGTTGGCAGGGGAGTTTTGAAGGGCCAGTCCGAGCTCCGCGGAGATGACCCCATGTGTTTGGTAGGCGATGTCCCCAGACTGACCGGCCGGGTGGGCTGGGGCGAATGGCCATAGCTGCAGGCTGTGTAGGATGGGCAGATGGGATCTGAATGCTGCTTCCGAAGTTTCTGCTTGTTCTGGTAAATGTCCGTCAGGGTGGGCGTGTTTTGCAGTCGAGCTCCTGTCAACAGGAGGGACTGTGGAGACTGGGACTGCGTTGCCGAGGAACCTGGCAGGGAGGAACAGAAATATTATGGGATTCAGGGCATCTGGTCAATAACGCACTTGCATCAAGCATTTTTTCAACCTTGGCAACTGTTAGATGGGGGGGGTCTTTCACTCCCAAAATTCCTGAGCCAATCTGCTTCAAGATGGGTGGACTAAGACCCAGAATACTCAGCTAATCTGCTTTAAGAGGGGTGGACTTCCACTCCCAGAATCCCCCAGCCAGCATTCTTTAAGAGGGGTGGACTTCCACTCCCAGAATCCCCCAGTCAGCATGCTTTAAGAGGGGTGGACTTCCACTCCCAGAATCCCCCAGTCAGCATGCTTTAAGAGGGGTGGACTTCCACTCCCAGAATCCCCCAGCCAGCATGCTTTAAGAGGGGTGGACTTCCACTCCCAGAATCCCCCAGTCAGCATGCTTTAAGAGGGGTGGACTTCCACTCCCAGAATCCCCCAGTCAGCATGCTTTAAGAGGGATGGACTTCCACTCCCAGAATCCCCCAGTCAGCATGCTTTAAGAGGGGTGGACTTCCACTCCCAGAATCCCCCAGTCAGCATGCTTTAAGAGGGGTGGACTTCAACTCCCCTCCCCTTTAGTCTGCGCAGCAGACTAAAGCACTGTTAAGATAGCACCAGCTGCCTGCAATTATTGCAAGTTCAAATCTGACCAAGCTCAAGGTTGACTCAGCCTTCCATCCTTCCGAGGTAGGTAAAATGAGGACCCCGTTTGTGGGGGCAATAAGCTGACTTTGTATAAAAAAGAACACTGCTTTGGGGGGGGGGGAAGCCCTACTAAGCAGGTATATGCAAAAGTATGAAGGCTATTGCTTAACGCATTGTAAGCTGCCCTGAGTCTCTGGAAAAGGGCGGCATATAAATCGAACCAATAAATAAACTCCCAGAATTCCCCAGCCACCATGCTTTAAAAAGAGTGAACTTCAGCTCCCAGAATGCTTTAACATGGGTCGTCTTTCACTTCCAGAATTCCCCAGCTATCGCACTGAAGTGCGGACTTCAGCTCCCAGAATTCCCCAGCCAGCATTCTTTAAGAGGGGTGGACTTCAACTCCCAGAATCCCCCAGTCAGCATTCTTTAAGAGGGGTGGACTTCAACTCCCAGAATCCCCCAGTCAGCCTGACAACTGATGTACACCCATTTTGAAGCATGGTGGCTGAGGGATGCTCTGGGAGTTGGTCCATGTATCTTCAAGTTCCGAGAGTTGGGAACCTCTGATCTGGTCGGATCAGATCCTGGTCAGTGAGAATTCTGGGAGTCGGAATACACCCATCTGAAAGCATGCTGGCTGCGGAATTCTGGGAGCTGAAGTCCACCCACCTTGAAGGCCCAAAACGGGCCATTGCCGGTGTGTGTGTGTGTGTGTGTGTGTGTGTGTGTGTCATGCGGGGGGCATTGCATTATGGATGTAGGCACGCACTTGCATGACCCCCCCCACTTCCCCCCACTTTTGGCACACGACGGTAAAAAGGTTAGCCATCACTGCCCTATATCCATGATGGCGAACCTATGGCACAGGTGCCAGAGGTGGCATCCAGAGCCTTCTCTGTGGACACCCTTGCCATCGCCAGCTGTTCTTCTGGGTTCCGTGGTGTACATGCACGGTGGATAGCTGGTCTGGCGCGCATGTGCACCGGTCAGCTGCTCTCTTCCGGGTTCTGGCACACACATACTCCAGTTTTGGTACTCGGCGCCGGAAAGATTAACCATCACTGCCCTATATCATTCCAGACAAATGGCTGTCCAATCTCTTCTTAAAAACCTCCAGTGATGGAGCATTCACAACTTTTGGAGGCAAGCTGTTCCACTGATTAATTGTCCTCATTGTCTGGGAATTCCTCCTTAGTTCTAAGTTGCTTCTCTCCTTGATTAGTTTCCACCCATTGCTTCTTGTCCTGCCTTCAGGTGCTTTGAAGAATAACTTGACTCCCTCTTCTTTGGGGCAGCCCGAGATATTGGAAGACTGCTATCATGTCTCCCCTGGTCCTTATTTTCATTAAACTAGACATACCAGTTCCTGCAACTGTTCTTCCTATGTTTTCGCCTCCAGTCCCCTAATCCTCTTTGTTGCTCTTCTCTGCATGCAAGAATAATTTCAACAAGTTTGATAGAATAGAATAAAAATATCAATAAGAATAGAATGGTATAGAAATATCAATAAGAATAGAATAGAAATAAGAATAGAACAGAAAAGAAATATCTAGAATAGAATAGAATTATGAATAAGAATAGAATAGAATAGAGTAGAATAGAATAAATAGAATAGAATAGAATAGAATAGAATAGAATAGAATAACAGAGTTAGAAGGGACCTTGGAGCTCTTCTAGTCCAACCCCCTGCTTAGGCAGGAAACCCTACACCACTTCAGACAAATGGTTATCCAACCTCTTCTTAAAAACTTCCAGTGTTGGAGCATTCACTACTTCTGGAGGCAAGTGGTTCCACTGATTAATGGTTCTGACTGTCAGGAAATTTCTCCTTAGTTCCAGGTTGCTTCTCTCCTTGATTAGTTTCCATCCGTTGCTTCTTGTCCTGCCCTCAGGTGCTTTGGAGAATAGCTTGACTCCCTCTTCTTTGGGGCAGCCCCTGAGATATCGGAAGACTGCTATCATGTCTCCCCTGGTCCTTCTTTTCATTAAAGTAGACATACCCAGTTCCTGCAACCGTTCTTCATACGTTTTAGCCTCCAGTTCCTTAATTATCTTTTAATTACCATACTGGATGGGGATCATGGACAAGAGAGTCATTCCCATCCGCTGGTCGTACCAATCCCATTCTTTTTTAAGCCACCCGCTCAAGAAAGGCATAATGAATGTGATGAGAAAAATTAACCGCCACTGATGCGAGGGGGGAGGAGGACCAAGGGAGGAAGAATGCTCTGGTCATCCCAGGTCACCCAAGTGGCTCAAAGAAATCCTTTCATGAGCTACAAAGGGAGGACAACAAAGCCCTCGCAGTCTTTCCCATCAACAGGATGTTACGGCACAAGTCAACTGGGGTGACGGCAGCGGCTTGTCCTCGCAAAGTCCTTCTAAGCGGGCCATGCTCACAGAAAGCATCCGAGCACATGTGCGGCCCAGAAAGACAAGTTCAGGCAAGGAAAGAAATCTCCATCACCCCCATTCCAACATTTACTGATCTCTCTCTCTCTCTCTCTCTCAAATGCCTCTAGGCACTTCAGTCGTACAGAGACGGAGATTGGATGCCTAGAGAAGCCTTGTTTTAGTAGGGTTTTAGTTACCTAGCAACAATCTGTTAGTCATTCAGTCTCCACCTAGCTATAGGTAGATAGGTCTCCCTCATCTATCAACTCTGTCTGTCTCTGTCCGTGTATCCATTGTCTCTCTCTGTCCATCCATCATCCATCCATCTACCCACCTATCTATCCATCTGTCAATCCATCTTGTCATCCATGCATCCATCCATCTTCTCTCATCCATCCATCATCTTCTCATGTCCATCTATCCATCCATCCTTCCTTTTCTCTCATCTATCCATCCATCTTTTCCCACCCACCTCTCCATCCATCCATCCACCCATCTTCTGTCATCCATCCATCCGTTCTTCCTTTTCTCTCATCTATCCATCATCTTTTCCCACCTACCCCTCTCCTCCGTCCATCCATTTGCCCATCCATCATCTTCTGTCATCCATCCATCCATCCATCCACCCATCTTCTGTCATCCATCCATCCATCCATCCATCCATCCTTTTCTCTCATCTATCTATCCATCTTTTCTCACCCACCCATCCCTCTCCATCCATCCACCTGTCTATTTATCCATCTGCCCACCCATCATCTTGTCATCCATCCATCCATCCATCTTCTTCTCATCTGTCCATCCATCCTTCCTTTTCTCTCATCTATCTATCCATCATCTTTTCCCATCCACCCACCCTTCTATCCATCCATCCACCCACCCATCATTTCTCATCTTTCTCTCTCTTTCCTCTGTATCACCTATCATCTCTCTCCCTCTCTTTCTCACATAATACTGGTGGACGTACCATGGCTTGGATGCTGAAAGCCTTGGAGACGTTCTCCATCCCTCCCCCCTTTTACAAAACGGAGCACCCAGACGTTTGAAGATCCAGAACCGAACTGGCCTCTCATCTAACAATTCCTCGCCCTCTGTCTCTTAAGCAGTCGAATTATCTCCACCAGCCTCCTAAACGTGCTTGGGTAAGAAGGCTTCAAAACTCTGGGCAGAGGGACTCTTTGATGTTTCGTACCTTCACAGCCAAAAAGCTGTCCCTTAAAACTCAGATGGGGGGGGGGGAACGGGACAATGAAGAGAAAGTGCTCACCTGAAGAGCTTCGGCCCCTTATTTCGTGCCCTTGCAGCTGCCCGCAACAGCAATGCCCAAGTTGCTCAGGTATGGTACCAACTGGTGGGGAAAAGAAATAGTGAAATTGCTGAGGGGTTCCCCCCCCACACACGAATGCAACCACAGGTAGTCCTTGACTTACAACCACAATTGAGCCCAACATTTCTGATGTTAAGTGTGACATTTGTTAAGTGAGTTTTGTCCCATTTTATGACACAGACAGACAGACAGACAGATATAGATAGATTAGATTGTTAAGATAGAATTCTTTTATTGGCTGAGTGTGATTGGACACAGAAGGAATTTGTCCTTGGTGCATAAGCTCTCAGTGTACATAAAAAGACAAGATACATTCGTCAAGAATCATAAGGTACAACACTTAATGATACTCAAAGGCAGGGGTGAAATCCAGCAGGTCCTGGAGAACCGGTAGCGGAAATTCTGAGCAGTTCGGAGAACTGGCAAATACCACCTCTGGCTGGTCCCAGAGTGGGGTGGGAATGGGGATTTTGCAATATCCTTCCCCCAGGAGTGGGGAGGGAATGGGGATTTTATTTATTTGTTTGTTTGTTTGTTTGTTTGTCAGTCAGATTTATATGCCACCCTTCTCCCGTAGGACTCGGGGCGGCTCACAACAATAAAACAACCCAACAATAGATAAAGATTAAATAATATTAAAAACCAATTTAAAATCCCCAAATCCCCAAAGTTAAAATTCACGGCACATCAGGGAAGTTGCTGAAAGAGCCATGTCTTTAGGTCGGCGTGGAAGGGGCAGAGGTCGGGGGCCATCCAGAGCCCGGTGGGCAACCCATTCCAGAGGGTCAGTGCGACCACAGAGAACGTCCTCATCCTGAGGGCCGCCAGCCGACACTGTCTGGCCGAGGGGACCCGGAGGAGGGCAGCCCTATGTGAGCGCACTGGGTGGTGGGAGGCCGGTAGGAGGGGATCCTGCAAATACCCTAGGCCCATGCCATGAAGGGCTTTATAGGTGAGTACCAGCACCTTGAAGCGGATCCGGAGGACCACCGGCAACCAGTGCAGCTCGCGCAATAGTGGTGTTATATGGGAGTAGTGGGACGCACCCGTAACTACTCGCGTGGCCGCATTCTGGATCAGTTGGAGCCTCCAGGTGCACCCCAAGGGCAGCCCCATGTAGAGGCATTGCAGTAATCCAGCCGAGAGATAATGAGAGCATGAGCAGTATCCTTCTCCTGAACGCCCACCACGCCCTCCAAGCCACGCCCACAGAACCAGTAGTCAAAATATTTGGATTTCACCACTGCTCATAGGGTACAAATAAGCAATCAAATCATACTAGGAAACAATCAATATCAGTATAAATCGTAAGGATACCAGCAACAAAGTTACAGTCATGCAGTCATAAGTGGGAGGAGACGGGTGGTGGGAACGATGAGAAGATTAATAGTAATGCAGCCTTAGTGAATAGTTTGACAGTGTTGAGGGAATTATTTCTTTAGCAGAGTGATGGCGTTTGGGGAAAAACTGTCCTTGTGTCTAGTTGTTCTGGTGTGCAGTGCTCTATAGCGTCGTTTTGAGGGTAGGAATTGAAACAGTTTGTGTCCAGGATGGGGAGGGGTCTGTAGCAGGGGTGGGTTCTAATTTTTTTTTACTACCAGTTCTGTGGGTGTGGCTTATTTTGTGGGCGTGGCTTGGTGGGGAGGGTTTAATGGGACTGGGTAGGCGTGGTCAACTTTTTTTTAATTATTTTTACTTTTAAAAGCATTTTTTCTACAACCTTAAGAGCTTATAGGAAAAAAAATGCTTTTAAAAGCCTCTGACGATCAGGCAACTCAGCTGGGATCGCCAGAGGCTTTTAAAGGCATTTTTTTCCCCTATAACCTCTTCGGCTGAAGAGGTTGCAGAAAAAAATGCTTTTAAAAGCCTCTGACAATCCCAGCTGAGCTGCACGATCATTAGAGGCTTTTTTTTTTTTTTTTACTTTTAAAAGCATTTTTTCAGCTGAAGAAAAAATGCTTTTAAAAGTTAAAAAAAGAAGAAGAAGAAGAAGAAGAAGTCTCTGCTGGGCACGGGAGGGGTGTGTGTGTGCTACCGGTTCTCCGAACCACCCGCCATCGCTACCGGATTGGGCAGTCCGGTCTGAACCAGGAGCATTTCACCCCTGGTCCCTGGCCCGTTTTGGATGCAGGTTAAGTGCAGGGCGCGCACGGAGGCTCGGGGAGGGTGAAAAATCGGAAGTTTTGGAAGTTCTAGAGGGCCTCCGGAGCCTGGGGAGGCTGTTTTTGCCCTCCCGGAGGCTCGAGGAAAGCCTTTGGAGTCCGGGGAGGGCAAAAATGCCCCACCTTCCGCTGTGGTGCAGGAGGCTGACTAGGCCACGGCCACCCAGCAACCAGGCAGAGAACCCTTTGTTAAAATTTTTGAAGCCCACCCCTTTTGCGACCTTCTGACAAGCAGAGCCAATGGGGAAGCCAGATTCGCTTAACAACCGTGTGACTCACTTAACCACTGCAGCGATTCGCTTAACAACTGTGTCAAGAAAGATTATACAAATGGGACAAAACTCACTTAGAAAACGGACATTTTGGGATCCATTGTGGCCGTAAGGACTACCTGTAGAGGTCAAAGAGGTCGCCTGGGGTTTTAAATGATGGATTTTGTGCTGTGTTGGGTCTCACCTAGTGGCGAAGGGGAATACGGCCTCGAAGAGCCCGTGGACAGTCTGCGCCCCACAGTCTGGACAGTGTCAGCCGGCACTGGGGAGCTGGAGCCGGTCTTCAGGAAGCCCAAAGGGCTGGTGTTTGACCGCCGCACCGCCCCAGATCTGAAAGAAGAGAAGAGAAACAAAGTCTGATAAAAAGAAACCTAGAACAGAGGTGGGCAATTATGGCCCTTTTATGACTTGTGGACTTCAATTCCCAGAATTCCTGAGCTAACATGGCTGGCTCAGGAATTCTGGGAGTTGAAGTCCACAAGTTGCCCACCCCTGAACTAGAAGACTAGTGAAGACACCCAGCAGATAACATAGTGAAAATTTTTATTTATTGAAATGACTGCCCATTTGGCAACATCCCGACAGGAGGGTAATATTGAAATGTTTAATGTTTGATTTTAGGACCATTTCCTTCAAAATTGTGGAAACCTCTTGGGGAAAGTGTATTTTTGACGTTTGATGGCTAATCACACCACTTTTTTTTTTTGGAGTGTCAAGATGATCCTATTCCACTGCTGGAATGGCCTGGGAATAGCCCAGACCTGAACCCAATGGAAAATCTAGGGAGCCGACTAAAGAAACTGGTTAGTCAGAAGCGACCCAGCAATAAAACCCAGTTAATAGAAGCCATCATTCAATCTTGGTTTCACATGATAACAGCTGCAGAACTCAAAGACTTGGTTCACTCCATGGGAAGACGTTGTAAGGCCGTCATTCATACTAAAGGTTACCCAACGAAGTATGAACTGACATGGGGATCATTTTTGCATATCTCCTTTTTTCTACGTGTTTCACTTTTCTTCTTTGTACTGTAACTGCTATTCTAATAGCAAATCCTTCTTAAAAGTGATTGCATTACGTTTTGGATTAAATTATCTTTCCATTGATGTATAATTTTATGGTACTACTGCAAAAAAAAGAAAAAAGAAAAAAGAAAAGTGGTGTTATTAGCTAGTTTTAGAAAATACACTTTTCCCAAAAGGTTTCCACAATTTGGGCCACTACTGTACATATACACACACACAGAGTTTGGTCTAATGGTTAAGGCACCAGGCTAGGAAGCAGGTGAGCTTGAGTTCAAGTCCTGTCTTAGCTATGATGAAAGCCCGCTGTGTAACTTTGGGCCAATCACCAGGCGACTATGAGTTCTAATCCCGCCTTAGGCATATAAAGCCAGCTGGGTTACTGTGCACCAATTGCTAGGAGAAGGTGAATTCTAATTCTGCCTTTGCCATGAAAGCCGATTGGATGACTATGGACCAATCATCAGGCGATGGTGAGTTTTAGTCCCGCCTTAGCCATGAAAGCCAGCTGGGTGACTTTGGGCCAATCTCTCTCTACCTTCTATATCTATCTCTTATCTCTTATCTCTTTCTATATCTATCTATCTATCTATCTATCTATCTATCTATCTATCTATCTATCTATCTATCATCTATCCATCCATCCATATACCTTATATCTACCTTCTATATCTATCTCTTATCTCTTTCTATATCTCTATCTATCTATCTATCTATCTATCTATCTATCTATCTATCTATCTATCTATCTATCTATCTATCTACTATCCATCTCTATCTATCTATCTATCTATCTATCTATCTATCTATCTATCTATCTATCTATCTATCTATCTATCTATCTATCTACTATCCATCTCTATCTATCTATCTATCTATCTATCTATCTATCTATCTATCTATCTATCTATCTATCTATCTATCATCTATCCATCCATCCATATACCTTATATCTACCTTCTATATCTATCTCTTATCTCTTTCTATATCTCTATCTATCTATCTATCTATCTATCTATCTATCTATCTATCTATCTATCTATCTATCTATCATCTATCCATCCATCCATATACCTTATATCTACCTTCTATATCTATCTCTTATCTCTTTCTATATCTCTATCTATCTATCTATCTATCTATCTATCTATCTATCTATCTATCTATCTATCTATCTATCCTGTTTCCCCGAAAATAAGACATCCCCTGATAATAAGCCCAATCGGGCTTTTGAGGGCATGCGCTAAAGTAAGCCCTCCCCAAAAATATTTAAATGCAGAACTGGAAATCAGGTAAGACGGCAAGAGGAGCCCCATCTTGCTCTATGCGCCCCAAAATAATAAGACCTCCCTGAAAATAAGGCTTATTTCAGGGTTCAAAAAAAATATAAGAAAGGGTATTATGTTTGGGGAAACAGGGTGTCTGTCTGTCTGTCTGTCTGCCTATCCATCCATCCACCTTTATACCTATACCTATACTTATCTTTATCTATCTATCATCTATCTATCTATCTATCTATCTATCTATCTATCTATCTATCTATCTATCTATCTATCATCTATTCATCCATCCATCCAACCTTTATACCTATCTGTCTATACCTCTCTCTCTCATCTATTCATCCATCCATCTATCCATCTACCTTTATACCTATCTGTCTATACCTATCTCTCTCTCTCTCTCTCTCTCTCTCTCTCTCTCTCTCTCTCTCTCTCCATTCATCCATCTTTATACCTATCTGTCTATACCTATCTTTATGTATGTATGTATGTATGTATGTATGTATGTATGTATGTATGTATGTATGCATGCATCTATCTATCCATCCCTCCCTCCCTCTCTCTCTCTCTATCCATCCATCTCTCTCTCTCCATCCATCCATCCATCCATCCATCCATCCATCCATCCATCCATCTATCTATCTCCTCCTATAATCACAGTTCAGTGCAACAAGGCAAAGTTCTGATAAAGGCCATCCATTCCATTCTAGGAAAATTCTACTTAGAAATTAAAAAAACAAACAAAAAAAAACACAACTTCTGTGTCTACCACTGGTGAGGCAGTACAGCCAGTCCTCTCCTTAAGGCCACATTTGGAATTAGAATTTCTGTTGCTACGCAAGTTGTTTGCTAAGTGACTCACACCCAATTTCATCTTTTTTTTTTTCCTCCCCTGGGGTGTTAAGCAAACCCCTGCAGTCGTTAAGTGAATCGTACGGTTGCTAAGTAACTCCGGCTTGCCCCACTGACTCCGACTGCTGGGAAGGTTGCGTAGGGGGATCCCCTGACCCCAGCATGCTGCGGTTGTCGTAAATACAGGCTGGTTGCCAAGTTCTCGAATTCTGATCACATGACTATGTAGATGCTCAATGGTTGCAAGCGCGAGGACCGGTTGGAAATCACATCGTAATTCTGAACTGTCGCTAAACAAGCAGTTATAGACTGTACAGGTAGTCTTCCATTTAAAACAGTTCGTTTAGCGACTGTTCAAAGTTACGACGGCACTGAGAAAAGTGACTTACGACCGTTTTTCAACACTTACGACCTTTGGAGCAGCCTCCCTATGGTCACGTGATCAAAATTCAGATGCTTGGCAACTGACTCACAGTTATGACGCTGGGGGTCACGTGATCCCCTTTTATGACCTTTTGACAAGCGAAGCCAACGGGGAAGCCCTATTCACTTAACGACCGTTTTACTAATTTAATAACTGTAGGGATTCACTTAACAACTGTTGTTCCGCCAGGCCGGGCTATCAACATAATGATTTTAAATTGGGGTATTTTAAATTTTTGGGGTTTTAAACCGGCCAAATCTATTTAATGATTTTAATTTTTAATCATTGTTGTGTGTTGTGTTTTTAAATTGGCTGTACACCGCCCTGAGTCCTTCGGGAGAAGGGCGGTATAGAAATAAAATTATTATTATTATTATTATTATTATTAAATATCGTAAAAGGGGGCAAAACTCACTTAACAAACGTCTGGCTTAACAACATGAATTTCGGGTTCAGTTGTGGTCGTTAAGTCGAGGATTAGCTGTTATCTGATCTTTGCTGGGGAAGCCAGCCAAACGCAGGTAATCCTCAAGTTACAACAGTTTAGTTTATAGTGACCGTTCGAAGCTACAAGGGCGCTGAAAATAACGACTCATGACCATTTTTCACACTTACGGCCGTTGCAGTATCCCCATGGTCACGTGACCAAAATTTGGATGCTTGGCAACTGGCATGTATTTATGTTGGTCCGTGTGTGTGTGTGTGTGTGTGTGTGTGTGTGTGTGATGTGATCCCCTTTTGCGACCTTCTAACGAGCAAAGTCAACAGGGAAGCCAGATCCACTTAACAACCGTGCGAGTCACTTAAGCACTGCAGTGATTCACTTAACAACGAAGTCCAGGAGGGGAGCAAGAACCTGCGGTGAAGGCATAAAACGAGGCCAAACTCACCGAACAACTGAACACCTGCTTGGCAACGGCAATTTGGGGCTCAAGGGTGGGTCGTAAATCAAGGACTGCCTGTACCAGGGTGATGAGCGGAGAGGAGATCGCGGGAGTAGGGAGGTCTTACCTCGGTGACCCGTGGGGGTTTGAACCGGGACTGGTGGCCGATGTCAGGTTCTGCTCTATGAGCTGGTAGTTCCGTAGCTGAGTAGGGACTGGGATGGGCACAGTTTCGCTCCGGGGGGAGACGGAAGGCTGGCACTGCCTGTAGATGGGAGACAAGGAGAGCTGCAATGAAGAGAGGCAGGCCAACCTCTGGACCGTGAGGAGCGTCACGAAATCCTCTTCTCCGTGCCGGGGGTGGGGGAGACTTTCACGGCTGTGCGCCCGACGGCTCAGACGCCAGTACGAAAGAGACCAGAGGGGTGCCTGCTGCTCATTCACAAGAAGAGGGAATGCTTACAATTGAGGGCTGGCTGGAAAATTTGGTCATGTAATAATAATAATATTTTTTTAAATTTTTTTAAATTTTTATATGCCGCCCTTTTCCGAAGACTCAGGGCGGTTTACAATGCATTAAGCAATAGCCTTTTGTATATTTTTTATACAAAGTCAGCTTATTGCCCCCACAAACTGGGTCCTCATTTTACCCACCTTAGAAAGGATGGAAGGCTGAGTCGACCTTGAGCCTGGTGAGAATTGAACTTGCAGTAATTGCAGGCAGCTGGATGTTAAATGCTACCTTAGTATGAGGCATTAGCCTCCTATGCCACTCAAGCTCATAATAATAATAATAATAATAATAATAATAATAATAATAATAATAATAATAATAATAATAATAATATTTTTTTAAAAAAATATTTTTAATACAAGTAATGCATACAATGCAAACATATACATACACATCTAAATACAAAAAAGAAAAAAAAATTCAAATAATACAGTGCACCCCTACCCCAGGAGACCATTTCCCCCCCCTTATATTTCTTCTTCTATAACAGCTAAAAAATATACAATCTATTCTGAATGTGCCTTTATCCCCTCCAAAACAGCATATATTCTTGAGGAGGTTTATTCCCTTTGCCTTCCACCAACACTGATTTTATAAAATGCCCCCATATAATAATAATAATTGAATTTTTAATTTTTTAATTGAATTTTAAACTGTTTTAAATTGGATTTTAATTTTATGTCATTTTTGATAGGGAACTATACATTTTGCCGTTGTGAGCCGCCCTGAGTCCTCGGAGATAGGGCAGCATATAAATTGCATAAAATAAAATAAAATAATTTTATTGTCATTGTACATGTATACACAGTATTTATTTTATTTTATTTTATTTATTTAATTATTTATTTTTATATGCTGCCCTTCTTCAGGGACTCAGGGCGGCTTACAATGCGTTCATTGTTCATTCATACTTTTGTATATTTTATACAAAGTCATCTTATTGCCCCCACAAACCGGGTCCTCATTTTAGCCACCTTAGAAAGGATGGAAGGCTGAGTCAACCTTGAACCTGGTGAGAATTGAACTCGCAGTAATTGCAGGCAGCTGGATGTTAAATGTTGCCTTAGTAGGAGGCATTAGCCTCCTATGCCACTCAGGCTCCTATTTCTTTGAATATCCCAATTTCGTTCCCAGTATTTAGCCATCACTAATCTAGCTGCCATTATCAAATGTACGATCATTTCTTTTTTTGGCTGTTGTCTCATTTATATCCCGTTGTGTTCCACCAGCAACAATAAAAGAGCCTTGGTGGCGCAGCAGACTAAAGTGCTGTTAACTAGCACCAGCTGCCTGCAATTACTGCGAGTTCGAATATCACCAGGCTCAAGGTTGACTCAGCCTTCCATCCTTCCGAGGTAGGTAAAATGAGGACCTGGATTGTGGGGGCAATAAGCTGACTTTGTATAAAAAAAAAAAGAACACCGCTTAGGGGGGGCCAAAAGCCCTACTAAGCAGGTATATACAAAAAGTATGAAGGCTATTGCTTAACGCATTGTAAGCTGCCCTGAGTCTCCGGAGAAGGGCGGCATATAAATCGAACCAATAAATAAATAAATAAATAAATAAATAAATAAATAAATAAATAAATAAATAAATAAATAAATAAATAAATAAATAAATAAATAATCAAACAAATAAATAAATAAATAATGCAATTCTTGGCAGCGTATCCCAATTTACATTCAATAGTGCTCTAATTTCTCTAAACAGCATGTCCCATATTTTTTGTGCCAAGAATAATAATAAAAAAAAGAGGTCGCAATATAAACATTAAAATAAAAAAGAGAGAGAGAGAGAAAGAGATTGTCTCCTTCTCTTCTTTCTGGTGGTTTTGAGACAGGACGGGCAGGCGCCGAGTCCCGCTTCTCCACTCCCGCCCCCCCTCCCTTTAAAAGCTTTTCAAAACAAAATCTCCCTTTCTAGGAAAACCCACCAGGGAAGAGAGAACAGGAAGTTCAGAAGTTAGGACGCCGAGTTTGTTTATTCAAGGCTCATAAAGTCAGGAGACTTGGGGAAAAGGAGGGGGGGGGGAGAGAGACGGAAAAACACATGATGCAACTTATCCCTGGATAGTCAAAACAAAGCGGGGGTGGGGGAGAAGCACCTGGGCAGAGGGAGGGCACACACCTGCTTGCTTTCGGCGCCTAGGGGCTGCAAATGCCAAGCGAAGGTGGCAGCCTCTGGAAGATGGACGGGCTAAGAATTTGGCCTGTTTCTGTCTCCCTCCCTTCCCAAAAAAATCTCAGTTCAGCTCATTGGCTTCGAACGCCTTCCAGATCACACACACACTTGGGAGTGTAAGAAGCAGGGAAGTCACTTGCAGCCTAGTGACTTCCATTAGAGGAGAAAATTCTGGGATTTTGTGTGTGTGTGTGTGTGTGGCGTACGCTGAGATTTTCAGAAGACAAGGTTAACACGGGTAGTCCTCGACTTACAACATCTCGTTGTCGGGGTTACCCAAAAACACCCCCAACGAAATAAAACTTGTTTTTATTTAAATAAAACAGACCGACACTCATTTAGTAACCGTTTAAAAGTTACAGTGGCGCTGGAAAAAAAATGCAACTTTTTTTTTTTTTAATTTGATTTATATGCCGCCCTTCTCCGGAGACTCAGGGCGGCTTACAGTGCGTTAAGCAATAGCCTTCATCCTTTTGTATATTTTATACAAAGTCAGCTTATTGCCCCCACAAACTGGGTCCTCAATTTACCTACCTTAGAAAGGATGGAAGGCTGAGTCAACCTTGAGCCTTGGAGAGATTCGAACCTGCAGTAATTGCAGGCAGCTGGTCTTAATAACAGGGTGCTTTAGAGCACTGTACTACCAAGGCCCTTTAGGACCATTTTGCACAGTTGCGACCTTTGCAGCATTCCCCGTGATCCATGTCATCGAAATTCGGATGCTCAGCAGCTGGTTTATACTTTTATGACCCGTTGCTCTGTGTCCCAACGTCTGGGGGGGGTGAAAATGGGCTCGTTTCCGGCCTCCGGAGCCCGGGGGAGCCCCTTTTCGCCCTCCTGGAGGCTCAAGGAAAGCCTCCGGAGCTGGGGAGGAAGAAAATGCCCCCCCGCCACCACCGTGGTGCAGGAAGCTGACTAGGCCATGCCACCATGGCCACACTCACCCAGCAACTGGGCAGAGAACCAGTTGCTAAAATTTTTCAATCCCACCCTTGACGGAATAGAAGGGAAGCAATTCAGAAGGTTTATTTGAGGCTTCGGTTATCTCTGTGGGGGCAGTCATGCAAAAAATGCCGCCCCCACCCCCAAAAAAGGACCCTGCCATGACCCCCCTCCAGCACTGGTGTTACAGCCAGGGAGTGAAACCGGCTTGTACTTACCCTCCGCACATCAGGAACTCGCTCGAGGCTCTCCGGCCCACGGTTGCCAGGGGGAGATCGTCTGCAGGGAAAAAGAGACAGATCAAACAACAGCCAAAATTGTGGAAACCTTTTGGGGAAAGTGTATTTTCTAAAACTAGCTAGTAACACCACTTTTTTGGAGTAGTACCATAAAATTATGTATCAATGGAAAGATAATTGAATCAAGAATGTAATGCAATAACTTTTAGGAAGGATTTGCTATTAGAATAGCAGTTACAGCATAAAGAAAAAAGTGAAACACGTAGAAAAAACGAGATACACAAAAATGATCCCCATGTCAGTTAATCCTTCGTTGGGTAAACCTTAGCATGAATGACGGCCTTACAACGTCTTCCCATGGAGTGAACCAAGTCTTTGAGTTCTGCAGCTGTTCTCATGTGAAACCAAGATTGAATGATGGCTTCTATTAACTGGGTTTTATGGCTGAGTCGCTTCTGACTAACAAGGTTCCTTTAGTTGGCTCCATAGATTTTCAATTGGGTGAAGGTCTAGGCTATTCCCAGGCCATTCCAGCAGTGGAATAGGATTATCTTGAATCTCCCCCCCCCCAAAAAAGTGGTGTTTATTAGCCATCAAACCTCAAAAATACAACTTTTCCCAAAAGGTTTCCATAATTTTGGCCACTTACTGTAAACAAGTGGCTTGTCCATTTGTGATACCCCACTCAAGGAACTATCAATTCAGAATTTTGGATAAACAAGCTAACAGAAAATGACAGTCTATTCAAGGAACTATTAAGAATAAACCCAACACTAAGTAGCTAATTCTGTACAATTTCTGGTTGGGCGTTATGGAAATTGTACTCCTTTACATTAAAAATTTGCAAGATTTAAGAATAAACCCAACACTGACAGGGCAAGGCATTAGTACAGGGGTCTCCATCCTTGGCAACTTTAAATCTGGAGGACTTCAATTCCCAGAGTTCTTTGCTGGCTGGGGAATTCTGGGAGTTGAAGTCCACCAGGCTTAAAGTTGCCAAGGTTGGAGACCCCTGCATTAGTATATAAATAGAAAGCAAACCAAAGTCACCTCTAACACTGAGGATGTTACCTAGTTGGGTCACAAAAACATCTGCAAGAAAACTACCCAGCTCAGACAGCATCAAGGACCCCACCGTCTCACTCCTCCTTCCTTTCCTCCTCTTCTTCCTGCCCCCTCCTCCACTCCATAACACCCCCTTCCTTTCAGCACTGATGATGTTACCTAACTGGGCCATGAAACATCTGATAAAACAAAAGACAAAAAAACAATCCAACTCAGAAAACACCAAGGACTCCATAGTCTTCCTCCCTCTCCCCCTCCCTCTTCTCCACTCCATAACCTCCCTTTCCTTCTAGCACTGATGATGTTACCTAAATGGGTTATGAAACATTTGACAAAAAGAAACAACCCAACTTAGAGAGCACCAAGGACTCCATAGTCCTTCTCTTTCTCTTCCTCCTCCACTCCACAAACCCCACCACCTTCTAACGCTGATGACGTTATCTAATTGAGCCAGGAAATGTCTGCAAGGAAACCACGAAACTGAGACAGCACCAAGGACATCCATCCTCCATCCACCCATCCATCCATCCCAGCCTAATCGAGGAACTACCAAGAAAAACTCCCGCTTAACACTGTCAGGGCAAGCAAGCTACGATAAATGAACAGAGAGCAAACCCCACTGCCTTCTAGCACTGATGATGTTACCTAGTTGGGTCATGAAAGGACTGGCAAGAAAACAACCAAGCTCAGAGAGCACCCACCATATCAACTGGGATTGCCTTTGCTAAGTGGGCTGGTCACGTGAGAATTCCTTTAACAACCCTGTTGCTCAGTGGTGAGTTGACCCTCTTAATTAGGGTCATTAAGTGAGAACTACCTGTAGAACAGGGGTGTCAAACTCAAGGCTCGTGGGCCGGATCCGGCTCACGGGGTGCTTAGATCTGGCCCGGAGAGCCGCTCTGGAAACAGCAAAGGACTGGCCCGTGGTGCCTCTGCCAGCTAAAATAGAGCTCGGGGGTGGGGGTGGGGTGTCAGCCCCCCCCCAAGGCTCTGTTTTTGCTGGCAATAAGAGCCTTGGTGGCGCAGCAGACTAAAGCGCTGCTAAGTAGCACCAGCTGCCTGCAATTACTGCAAGTTCGAATCTCACCAGGCTCAAGGTTGACTCAGCCTTTGTATAAAAAAAGAACACTGCTTAGGGAGGCCGAAAGCCCTACTAAGCAGGTATATACAAAAGTATGAAGACTATTGCTTAACGCATTGTAAGCCGCCCTGAGTCTCCAGAGAAGGGCGGCATATAAATCGAACCAATAAATAAATACATACATACATACATCAAACTAAAAAAAGGAGAAATGTTTCCCCTTTTGCATAGGAGCCTGAGTGGCGTAGGAGGCTAATGCCTCCTACTAAGGCAGCAATTAACATCCAGCTGCCTGCAATTACTGCGAGTTCGAATCTCACCAAGGCTCAAGGTTGACTCAGCCTTCCATCCTTTCTAAGGTGGGTAAAATGAGGACCCGGTTTGTGGGGGCAATAAGCTGACTTTGTATAAAATATACAAAAGTATGAAGGCTATTGCTTAACGCATTGTAAGCTGCCCTGAGTCTCCGGAGAAGGGCAGCATATAAAAATAAATAAATAAATAAAAAAATTTGAGCATGCAAGGGACAGGAAAGGAGAAAGGGAAAGAGGAAAGAAAGAAAGAAAAAAAGGGAAGATGAAAAGAGAACCAGGAAGGAAAAAGAAGGAAAGAGGGGAAGGAAGAAGAATGGAGAATGAAGAGGGAAGGAAAAAGAAGAAAAGGAAGGAAGATTATAATGAGAGTGAGTGAGGGTCTCAGGGAAATCCTGCATTAGCTCTTGGCCACTAAAGGTGCCCCCAAGATGACTGACATCGAGCTGACCACGCCCTCCAAGGTAAAACCCAACCCTGATGCGGCCCTCAATGAAAACGAGTTGGACACCCCTGCTGTCGAACAAATGAAGGTATTTTCTTTTTTCCACTGTCCGCAATAAAGCAATTTGATCCTAAACATTCTTTCCAACTGCAATTCTATACACACCTCCTGCTCTGGTTTTTATAAAAATGTTGATTCTTTGAAGGTCTCCTTCTCTACCGAGAGTTCAGAAAAGGAAAGGGTTAAGAAGGCGAGGAACTCAAAGAGGAATGTATTCCTCTGAACTGGCACTTCTCTCCGATAGAGAGAAACAAAACATGTTTTTCATTCCGTTGAATGGGAGATAACTGTGCAAACACAGGTGCCCTGATAAATGAAAAAAAAAAAAGAAAAGAAAAAAAGATAAAAGCTTGGATATTAAAACTTCTCAAACCCTTTACTGGTGTCAGGCCTGGAAGCCATCTTTTACAGCTTTTTTTTCTACTGTGGGAAACTGGGAGGGGGGGATTGTATAGAGCATGGGTGATATGTAGTCAAAATAACATTCTTTTCTCAGAGAGTCAAGGCCACGGTGCCCTGTGTCAGCACTTCAACCTGCATTTACTCTAGCGCTGACATAAGAAGGAGAAGCGAAGGCGTCTGGAAAGGGACGGATGACTTTTCACCTACTTATTTTCCCTGGAGATAATATTTCCGAGGAGATGAGATGGGAGGGGGGGAATTCCTTTGAGCTGGAGTAGATTAGGGGTAGAATGACTTTGAAGATGGCCAATGAGTGCAGGGGAGTGGGGAACAGAAAGGGAGGGTCTTGGGGCTGGATGCCGGTGTTGGCTTCGTTTGGACTCAGGTTAGGATGTCGTGCTCAATAAAAAGGAGTTTTTTCTTCAAAGATTTTGTTTGAAATGTATTTTATTCGAGACAACCACAAAACTTGACACCCTGCAGCTGCCATGAGGGGACTGGGAGGTATCTTCAGTTTTGGATGGTGCATTGATTGGACCATGTGATGGACATGTGGGTGCTGGGTAGGGACTTGAACTTTCTTTTGGGTGGGGAAAACCTGGAAGCTTTCAGATTTGGGTTTTCCCAGATGTGCCAATATGACATCTCCAATAAAATGGAACTTTGAGGAATGCCTAGCCTCGGAGTCTTCTTTCGTTGGGGGTGTTACTTGGAACCCTGACAACAGGGGAATGATTGAAGTCTGGGAAACTTATTATTATTATTAGTCATATTTCTATGCCGCCCACTCTCCGAGGACTCTGGGCGGCTTACACCAAAGACAGTATACTAAATAGCATATTGCCCCCAACAATCTGGGTCCTCATTTTACCCACCTTGGAAGGATGGAAGGCTAAATCAACCTTGAGCTGGTGAGATTTGATCCGCTCATCTGCTGAACTAGCAGTCAGCTGAAGTAGCTGCAGTACTGCACTCTAACTACTGCGCCACCTCTGGCCTCTTGCAGTCAAACAGGAGTGCAGCTTATCAGGTGCTTTGGAGACGAGGGTTTGGCAGCACAAGGAAACAACAGCCTTACGACTTACCGTGTTTCCCCAAAAATCAGATCAGGTCTTATATTAATTTTTGCTCCAAAAGACATTTTGGGCTTATTTTCCGATTAGGTCTTATTTTGGGGGGAAATATAGATACTAAATGCATCCATCTGGCTGACAATCTTAACTGGGGCTTATTTTTGGAGTAGGGCTTATCTTATGCACATCCTGGAAAAAACATGCTAGGGATTATTTTTTAGTTAGGTCTTATTTTCGAGGAAATACGGTACTAAATGCACCAGTGGTGAAATCTAAAATTTGTTACTACCGGTTCTGGGGGCGTGGCTTGGTGGTGGTAATGTGACTGGGTGGGCGTGGCCAATTAAAAAAAAACTTTTAAAAGCATTTTTTCTACAACCTCTTCGGCGAAGAGGTTGCAAAAAAATGCTTTCAAAAGGCTCTGACCATCCCAGCTGAGTTGCCTGATCGGCAGAGGTTTTTTAAAAAGCCTCTGCTGATCAGGCAACTCAGCTTGGATCATCGGAGGCATTTAAAAGAAAAAAAAGGGGTTTTTTTCTTTTAAAAGGCTCTGACGATCCCAGCTGAGCCGCACGATCATCAGAGGCTTTTTTTTTTACTTTTAAAAGCATTTTTTTGGCCGAAGAGGTTGTAGAAAAAATGTAAAAACAAAAGCCTCTGATGATTGTGCGGCTCAGCTGGGCATGGGGAGGGGGGCAGGGATTTTTGCTACTGGTTCTCCAAACCACCCACCTCCATCGCTACTGGATCAGGCGATCCGGTCTGAACTGGGAGCATTTCACCCCTGAAATGCACCCATCTAGTTGATGATCTTAACTGGGGCTTATTTTTGGGGTAGGGCTTATCTTACGAGCATCCTGGAAAAATCATCCTGGGGCTTATTTTGGAGGAAACAGGTTACTAACCAGCCATCAACACCCCAATCAGCATCTAAAAAGCCACACACAGCAGACACCATGTAAATACCACAGACAGAACAGCGCAAAGCACACACACTGCTAGAGAGAACTTCTCTTGAAGATGGGCTCCAGAAGTCCGAAAGCTCGGAAGACAAAACCTCCGGTCCCGGTGACCGACCCAGATTGGATCCTGCAATATGACTCAAACCTGCTACAAAACACACAACTTAACTTTGCCACACTCCTCAGTGGAAGTCAGTTAAAGCGTCAGCAAAGAGAAAACTGAGAATTATGGGAAACAGCTGGTTATTCATAAAGCGGGAATCTTACACGACTGGTCGGAAGAGATGTTGTGTGGAACCAGGACGAAGTCATCGGTGTCGCAGGAGGAATTCTTGCTACTGGTGCTGGCAGAATCTTTGGACACCTGAAGGTAATTCGGAGGTCCCAAGGGTGGAGAGGACAGGTTGTCTTCTTGGATGTGCTGCATATCTGGAAGGGACTGGAGAGAAGATGGAAGAATCTGAGGCAACAGGTTTGCAAAGGCAGGTGGGGAAATTCTACCTATTCTCTCTCGATAGCAGAAGTATTGGCAACTTGGAAGACCTGTGAACTTCAACGCCCAGAATTCCCTAGCCAGCATGTTGAGACTTTGGAAAAAGTGCAGAGAAGAGCAACTAAGATGATTAAAGGGCTTGGAGACTAAAACACATGAAGAACAGTTGCAGGAGGATATATCTCCGATAACCACCTTATATTTTCAATTTACTGACTGGAACTAGAAACTGTATTGGAGGGAACTTCAAGGCCACCCCAACGATGCCCTTGAAGTGATGTCCCAGTGCCTGGAGGCCGTGCGGATCTGGATGGGGAGGAACAGGCTCAGGCTCAACCCATCCAAGACTGAGTGGCTGTGGCTCCCGGCATCCTGATATAGTCAGCTGACTCCATCACTGACTATTGGAGGCGAGTCATTGGTTCCCATGGAGAGGGCGCACAATTTGGGCATCCTCCTGGATATGCAGCTGTGCTTGGAGGAACATCTGACGGCTGTGGCCAGGGGGACTTTTTATCAGGTTCGCCTGATCCACCAGTTGCGGCCCTTCCTAGATCGGGATTCCTTGTGCACAGTCACTCATGCCCTCGTCACCTCTCGCCTGGACTACAGCAACGCTCTCTACATGGGGCTCCCCTTGAAGAGCACCCGGAGACTTCAGCTGGTCCAGAATGCAGCCGCATGGGTAGTGACGCTCCTGCATAACACCCCTCCTGCGTGAGCTGCACTGGCTCCACGTGGTCTTTCGGGTGTGCTTCAAGATGTTGGTCATCACCTTTAAAGCGCTCCATGGCATAGGACCTGGATACCTTCGAGACCGTCTGCTGCCACCAATGACCTCCCACCGACCGGTGCGCTGCCACAGAGAGGGCCTCCTCAGGGTGCCATCGGCTAAGCAATGTAGACTGGTGCCCCCCAGGGGGAGGGCCTTCTCTGTGGGGGCACCTGCTCTCTGGAATCAACTGCCCCCAGAAATACGAAGAATTCAAGACCTCGGTGCCTTCCGCCGTGCCCTGAAGACCTTCCTTTTTCAGCAAGCCGGGCTGGCTTAATGCTTTTTAAATGTTTTTAATATGTTTTGCTATTGTTTTTTAACTTTGGGACCAAATTTATATATTTCTTTTTAAATTGTTTTTAATGTTTGAATTCATGTTTTTTACTTTGGCTGTACACCGCCCTGAGTCCTTCAGGAGAAGGGCGGTCTATACATTTAATAATAAATAAAAAAATAAAAAAAAAAGAAGAAGAAGAGAGGACTTTGAAAGCCCGGGGAAAAAAAGTCATTAAACCAAAGCATTTTTACTTTTGGCCAATGATATGCTTGGACAAACTTAGGTGCCAATGCCGTTTCCGGCTACGATTCAGGGCCTCCTGCATGGCTTGTTTTGACCTAAGATATCCCACAAGGAAAACATGTCCTGTTCACTGAGCTGTCACCCTTGCCCTTAAAGTTCACAAGTAAAGAAGTTCTTCGGTCCAGTTCATGCAATATTTTATTAATATATTTACTCCCATTGATGTGGCCGCCCATTTCATCAAAGAAGCGACCTCGGGCGGTATACAACAAAGCTAAAGGAATTAATAAATACCTAAAATCCATTATCAGGATTAAGGATTAAAAAGACACATTAAAACCATAAAAACAAAGGGAGAACAAAGAAAACAGCAGACGAAGGGATGCTACTAAGAATAAGAACAAAGATACTAGTTCACCTGTCCCCGAGGGTCTGAGGCCTACTGGTCTAACCAAATCTTAAGAGCCGTGGTGGCGCAGTGGTAAGAATGCAGCACTGCAGGCTACTTCTGCTGATTGCCAGCAGTTCGATCCTGACCAGCTCAAGGTTGACTCAGCCTTCCATCCTTCCAGGGTGGGTAAAATGAGGACCCAGATTGTTGGGGGCAAGAGGCTGACTCTGTAACCACTGTAAAAGGCCCTATGGAGCAGTATGTAAATCTAAGTGCTATTGCAAAGGAAGGAAGGAAGGAAGGAAGGAAGGAAGGAAGGAAGGAAGGAAGGAAGGAAGGAAGGCAGGCAGGCAGGCTGGCACAGTTGTTATAATCCAGTATTTCAGGCTAACTCTGCCCACAGCCCTGAAATTCAATCCTGTCCAGCTCAAGGTTGACTCATCCTTCCATCCTTCCGAGGTGGGTAAAATGAGGACCCAGATTGTTGGGGGCAAGAGGCTGACTCTGTAACCACTGTAAAAGGCCCTATGGAGCAGTATGTAAATCTAAGTGCTATTGCAAAGGAAGGAAGGAAGGAAGGAAGGAAGGAAGGCAGGCAGGCAGGCAGGCAGGCTGGCACAGTTGTTATAATCCAGTATTTCAGGCTAACTCTGCCCACAGCCCTGAAATTCAATCCTGTCCAGCTCAAGGTTGACTCATCCTTCCATCCTTCCGAGGTGGGTAAAATGAGGACCCAGATTGTTGGGGGCCATCGGCTGACTCTGTAAACCACTTAGAGAGGGCTATAAAGCACTGTGAAGCAGTATATAATCGAAGTGTGATTGCTTTCGCTATCTGAAAGGGGCTTTCAGAGGCTCAGAAAGTGATGAGGCCAACCTGAGCTCTGGAGAGAGAAGATTCCACAATATGAGATGCCCCTCCAGTAAAGATGCCAAATGTAGAAGAGCAACAAAGATGATTAGGGGTCTGGAGCCTAAAAGATACGAAAAACGGTTGCGGGAACTTGTCCAAGTCTAACAAAGAGAAGGAGTAGAGGTGATATGACAGGAGTCTTCCAATATTTGAGGGGTGGCCACAAAGAAGAAGAGGTCGACTTATTCTCCAAAGCACCAGAGGGAAGGACAAGAAGGAACAGATGGGGTAGGGTAAGGGACGGTAGAGTAGAGTAGAGTAGAGTAGAGTAGAGTAGAGTAGAGTAGAGTAGAGTAGAGTAGAGTAGAGCAGAGCAGAACAGAATTAGACTAGAATAGCGTACAGTAGGGTAGGGTAGAGTAGACCATAACAGAATTAAAGTAGAGTAGAGTACGGTAGAGTGGGGTGGGGTGAGGAGGGGTAGAGTAGAGGAGTAGAGGAGAGCAGAGCAGAGCAGAGCAGAATTAGACTAGAATAGTGTACGGTAGGGTAGGGTAGAGTAGACCAGAACAGAATTAAAGTAGAGTAGAGTATGGTAGAGTGAGGTGGGGTGAGGAGGGGTAGAGTAGAGGAGTAGAGTAGAGTAGAGTAGAGTAGAGTCGAGTAGAGTAGAGCAGAACAGAATTAGACTAGAATAGTGTACGGTAGGGTAGGGTAGAGTAGACCAGAACAGAATTTAAGTAGAGTACGGTAGAGTGGGGTGGGGTGGGGTGGGGTGAGGAGGGGTAGAGTAGAGGAATAGAGTAGAGTAGAGTAGAGCAGAGCAGAACAGAATTAGACTAGAATAGCGTACGGTATGGTAGGGTAGAGTAGACCAGAACAGAATTAAAGTAGAGTAGAGTAGAGTACGGTAGAGTGGGGTGGGGTGGGGTGAGGAGGGATAGAGTAGAGGAGTAGAGTAGAGTATAGTAGAGTAGAACAGAACAGAAACAAAACAGAATGGAATAGGAATAGAATAGAACAGAACAGATATTCTTTATCAGCCAAGTGTGATTGGACACACAAGGGATTTGCCTCTGGTGCATAAACTCTCAGTGTACACACACACAACAACAAAGTGATGTCATAGATCATAAATCATAGTTACAGCGATTCATCATAAGATACAAACAACAAAGTGGTAAGTCGTAAGATACCAACAGGAGACGATAGCAGGAAAGATGAGAAATGAGGGGATAATAGTAATACAGTCCATCACATGGCTGAATTTCTTAGGCCTATGACAGTGTTATGAGAATTAAAAAATGGAAGCCTAATAAAGAGAGATCCCTCCTCCCCCTCCCCAATTCAGAAATACAGAGAACCAATTTTCTTTCCAAATCGGAGCAGGACTTACTGGGGGAGAAGCAAACCGGCAGGAGGGAGAGCTACCACAGGATCCGCCAGAGACTGACCCAGCAGGTGCCGGAACAGGTACAGGACAAGCTGAATGGAGGAGAACAAAAACAAAAACAGGCAGAAATGAAACCACAGACAGGTGGGCTGCAAGAATGAACAATTTCAAAAGGACAATCATCACTCTTGCAGAGTATCCGGACAGGTGCATGCCTCCAGGGAGCTGCAGTCTAGATGAGGGGTCTCCAAACTTAAAACCACTTTAAAACTTGTGGACTTCAACTCCCAGAATACCCCGGTCAGTCCATTCATCTTAAAAGTTGCCAAGTGCTGGCTAGGGAATTCTGGGAGTTGAAGTCCCCAAGTTTTAAAGTGATTAAATTTGGATGGCTGGGCAATTCTGGGAGTTGAAGTCCCCAAGTTTTAAAGTAATTAAATTTGGATGGCTGGGGAATTCTGGGAGCTGAAGTCCACAGGTCTTAAAAATTGCCAAGTGCTAGCTGGGGAATTCTGGGAGTTGAAGTCCACAAGTTTTAAAGTGATTAAATTTGGATGGCTGGGGAATTCTGGGAGTTGAAGTCTACAAATCTTAAAGTTGCGAAGTGCTGGATGAAGAATTCTGGGAGTTGACGTCCACTAGTCTTAAAGTTGCCAAATGCTGGCTAGGGAATTCTGGGAGTTGAAGTCTACAAGTTTTAAAGGGGTTAAGTTTGGATGGCTGAGGAATTCTGGGAGTTGAAGTCCCCAAGTCTTAAATGTTGCCAAGTTTGGAGACCCCTGGTCTAGAGTGTATAAATACTGAAGCAGATATCAAGACAAGGTAGTCCTTGGTTAACAACCGCTCGTTCAGTGACGGTTCAAAGTTACGACAGAACATGGATGAGGGGGCCTTACAACCTTGTAGTTCCAGCCATCCCAGTGGGCCCTGTGGTCAGGTCATCACGATCAGGGCAGGTGGGAATCGGCTGGCACTCATGACGGTTGCAGAGTCTATCGCTGACGTGATTCACTGTTTGTGACATTCCCTGCTGCCTCCCCACAAGCAGGGTCACTGGGGAAGACGGTAGGAAAGACGGTTGTTTGGGGAGGCCTCCCCTACCTGTGCACTTTCCCCCAGGCCCTCTGGGTTCATGACCTGCCAGCCACTCACACATCCACCCAGCAGCAGCCCTGCCACACGCTCTGGCCACTCAAATACAGGTAGTCCTCGACTTACGACAGTTCCATTTAGTGACCGTTCGAAGTGACAACGGCACTGAAAAAAGTGACCTAGGACCCTTTTTTCACACTTAACGACCGTTAAAACATCCCCATGGTCGCATGATCAAAAACTCAAGACGCTTGGCCAGTGACTCGTATTGATGACGGTTGTCCTGGGGTCATGTGATCAACTTTTGCGACCCTCTGACAAGCAAAGTCAATGGGGGGAAGCCAGATTCACTGAACCGCTGTGCCAATAACCTAACAACTGCAGTGATTCACTTAACAACGGTGGTCAGAAAGTCGTAAAATGGAGCAAAACTCACTTAACAACTGTCCCACTTAGTAACAGAAATCTGGGGCTCAATTTTGGTTGTAAATTGAGGATTACCCCTGTAAAAAATAAGCAACCAAACTATTAACCAGGGGTGAAATCTAAAATTTGTTACTACTGGTTCTGTGGGCGTGGCTTGGTGGGGGGGGGGAATGTGACTGGGTGGGCGTGCCCATTGCAGTGTCCCGGGGTCCTGTGATCCCATTTGGGACCTTTTGACAACCAAACTCCATGGGGGAAAGCAGATTCACTTAACAACCAAGTTACTAATTTTACAACGGCAGTGCTTCGCTTAACCAACGTGGCAACGAAAGCCGTAAAATGGGGCAAAACGCAACGAATTTCTTGCCGAGCCACCTAAATTTTGGGCTCAAGCGTGGTCGTTAAGTCGAGGGCTACCTGTGTTTGAAATCAATCAAGGTGAAAACAGACAAATCCGTCAACAGGCCTGATTTTATCCTCCCATCTCAGGGGTGGGCAAATGTGGCCCTTTTAGAACCTGTGGACTTCAACTCCCAGAATTCCTGAGTTTAGTTTAGTTTAGTTTTAGTTTTATTTGATTTGTATACTGCCCTACTCCCGAAGGACTCAGGGCGGTGAACAGCCAAAGGATAAAAAACATAAATACAAATACATAAATACATTTTTATTCCATCAGGCTGGCCTGGCCTAACTGTTTCCCTTTTTTCCCTTTTTAAAATGTAAATTTTAATTCGTTTTTAATTTATTGGGGTGTTTTAAATCTGTCTTCGGCCAAATTGTTTAATTCGATTTAATTCAGTTTTAAATTTTGTATTTATGTTTTTTATCCTTTGGCTGTTCACCGCCCTGAGTCCTTCGGGAGTAGGGCGGTATACAAATCAACTAAAACTAAAACTAAAACTAAAACTAAAACTAAAACTAAAACTAAAACTAAAACTAAAACTAAACTAAACTCAGGAATTCTGGGAGTTGAAGTCCACAGGTTGTAAAAGGGCCACATTTGCCCATCCCAAAGGCCTACTAAAGGAAAGATCTCGGTGTTTCATCCATGCCTTACGGAAAGCTCAAAGGGTCAGTCGAGAAGGGCATTTTGGCTTACATTTTTTGACTGTCGAAACCTGATCCAGGAACGGGTGACCGAAGAAAGCTTCTGTAAGAGAAAAAAAAAAGGAAAAACACCACAAACTTTGAGTTTAGAAATTGCCTTTACAATCAAAGCCCGCTTGTGGCTAAGAAAGCATTCATACACGGTTAGGGCAAGGTTTCCAAAGGCAGAGACATAAAAACTTAGCCCGGGATTTTAAAAGAGGGCATTGCCCACTCCTTTGGCTTCGCGCAGTGACCGGCCAGTGATATTGAGTGATCTGTGGCAGAGATGGAATCTCATCTGGTGTCTTGTGACTGTCACTTCCCAGCAGGTGGGAGATGCCGTCCCGAAGCATTCAGAGAAGATCAAGCTGGAGAGGTTTCTATTTATTACATCGGTGTTTCCTAATGTCAGCCATTTGCAGATGGGTGGACTTCAACTCCCAGAATACCCCATGCTGGCTGGGGTACTTTGGGAGTTGAAGTATACCCATCTGATCTGAGGCAGGAAATCCTTAACCCACTTAAAACGCGTATGAACTTTATAAGAACAAAGGAATAGCGGGATTTAGAATAGAATAGAATAGAATAGAATAGAATAGAATAGAATAGAATAGAACAGAATAGAATAATAGAGTTGGAAGCAGGATGGATTTGATTTAAATCGAGTTGATTTAAATCACAATTTAAATGATTTAAATCACTAGTAAAAAGGCTTGATTTAAATCATAATTTTTAAAGAGCAACTGTCATCTCTGCTCCTCCTTTGACCCGCTGTTGACTCACCGATAGTCCCAGTGTTGCAGAATATACAGCCTCCTGCTACATAACTAAGCTCCGTTTTTAATGCTGAAGAAACTAAATTATTTATGTATCTTAAATAGAAAACTATCTTACGATAGATTTTTACCCCAAAAGTTTTTTTATTAAAATAAATTTGATAAAAATAAAAAAAAAATCCGATTTAAATAAAAAAAAGAAATCCGATTTAAATCAAAAAAATCTGATTTTTTTGATTTTTTTTTTTTTTAAAAAAATCATTGATTTTTATCCACCCTGGTTGGAAGGGACCTTGGAGGTCTTCTAGTCCAACCCCCTGCCCAGGTAGGAAACCCTACACCACTTCAGACAAATGGTTACTCAATCTCTTTTTAAAAACTTCGAGTGTTGGAGCATTCACAACTTCTGGAGGCAAGTAGTTCCACTGATTCATTGTTCTCACTGCCAGGAAATTACAGTCATTCGTTTAGCGACCGATGTTTGAAGTTGCAACCGCACTGAAAAAAGTGACATACAACTGGTCCTCACACTTGCAACAAACGCAGTCATGTAATCAAAATTTTGGCATGTGTTTACGACGGTGACAGAGTCCCACGATCCCCATTTGCGACCTTCCCGGCCAGCTTCCAGCAAGTCAAGTCAACGTGGGAAGCCGGATTTGCTTAAGGACCGTGTGATTCACTTAACAACTGCAGCAGTTCGCTTAACCATGGCAAAAAAGGTTCTAAAATCGGATGCAATTCACTCAACAACCGCAACAGAAATTCTGCTCCCAATAGCAATAGCACTTAGACTTACATACCACTGCATAGGACCTTTTACAGCCCTCTCTAAGCGGTTTACAGAGTCAGCCTCTTGCCCCCAACAATCTGGGTCCTCATTTTACCCGTCTTGGAAGGATGGAAGGCTGAGTCAACTTTGAGCCGATCAGAATTGAACTCCTGACTTTGAGCAGAGTTACCTGCAATACTGCCTTATAACAACTGTGCCACCACAGATTCCTTCCTTCCTCTTTTATACAGAAGGAACACTCAGAATAATTTTCTTTCTTTCCTTCCTTCCTTCGCAATAGCACTTAGACTGATATACCACTTCACAGTGCTTTTACAGCCCTCTCTAAGCAGTTTACAGTCAGCCTCTTGCCTCCCAACAATCTGGGTCCTCATTTTACCCACCTCGGAAGGGATGGAAGGCTGAGTCAACCTTAAGCCGGTCAGGATCGAACTTCCGGGCTGTGGGCAGAGTTTAGCCTGCAATACGGCCTTCTAATCGCTAGAGCCACCATACCTGTTAAGTCAAGGACTACCTGAACTATGGTGATTTCATTTCAAGGGACTCACCGTCACACGCTGCCTGTCCTGTCCTTAATTTCATGAAGGGCGAATCTGTGCAGAGGCAGCTTTCTTGCCAAGACTGTTTTGCCTCCATTTGAGATGGGGAAGACTATCAACTCTCCTCCCAGAGGACTCTCTGCCCTTCTGAGCTGCTGAAGGGCGGGAATCAGAATCGATCAAGAGGGCATCTGGATTACGGTCAGAAACTGGCAGGCTTTTACCATAGGTGGTGCATCCTGGGGTTTTTTCTCCGGCTCCGTCACTCAAAATATGTGTCATAACCGCCAATGTGTGACACTCGCCGGCATGCATTTATTGAGCTTTTCAACCCCCGGTAGGCCAACCATGGATAAATGCAAGAAAAGAAAAGTTTCGGAAGAAAACAGAATGTTTAATTTAACTACATGTGCTAGTTTTGTGGCCGCTCAAGAAATAGTCAGGCACGGGAAGTTTTGTGGCTCCCGGTGTTTTCTTTTCTGTGGGAAACGGGTCCAAATGGCTCTTTGAGTGTTTAAGGTTGCAGACCCCTGGCCTACGGATTATGGGAGCGACGGGGCGCTCACATATGACACCTCTCCTGCGTGAGCTGCACTGGCTCCCGGTGGTCTTCCGGGTGCGCTTCAAGGTGTTGGTGACCACCTTTAAAGCGCTCCATGGCTTAGGGCCGGGGTATTTGCAAGACCGCCTTCTGCCGCCAATAGCCTCCCACCGACCAGTTCGCTCGCACAGAGAGGGCCTCCTCAGGGTGCCGTCGGCCAGACAGTGCCGGCTGGCGACCCAGAGCCTGCTCTGTGGCAGCACCTGCCCTCTGGAATGACCTGCCCCCTGAGATACGCACGATATCAGACCTCCGGACTTTTCGTCGGGCCCTGAAAACACACTTATTCCATCTAGCCGGGCTGGCTTGATCCCATCCTCTCAGTTTTTAATTCAATTCGGTTTTAATTGGGTTGTTTTAAATTTTGGGCCAAAATTATTTAATTGTTTTTTAAACTGTTTTTAAATTTTAGATGCTATGTTGTATCTCGGCTGTACACCGCCCTGAGTCCCGTAGGAGAAGGGCGGTATAGAAATAAAATAAAATAAATAAATAAATAGAGAAAAGGAGGACTGGGGGACAGACGGACATGAAAACAGTATTCCAATATTTGAGGGGCTGCTACAGAGAGGAGGAAGGGGGTCAAGCTATTTTCCAAAAGCACCTGAAGGCCAGACAAGGAACAATGGATGGAAACGGAACCAGGAGAGATTCCAGTTAGAAATAATGAGAAATTTCCTGACAATGAAAACAATCAACCGTTTGCCACCGGAAGTTGTGGGAGCTTCATGACTGGAAGCTTTCAAGAAATGACTAGACAGCCGTTTCTCAGAAATGGTATAGGGTCTCCTACTTGAGTAGGGGGTTGGACTAGATGACCTATAAGGTCCATGGGTATGTCTAGTTTAATGAAAAGAAGGACGGGGGGGGGGGACGGACATGATAGTAGTCTTCCAGTATTTGAGGGGCTGCCCCAAAGAAGAGGGGGTCCATCTATTCTCCAAAGCACCTGAAGCAACAGGACAAGAAGCAACGGATGGAAACTAAACAAGGAGAGTGTCAGCGTTTCAGAAAACCCCCAGCTCCAATTAAAAACTCTGAAGCAAGCATTTTTCAAAGTTCTATTTACTAGAATACGTAAACTGGCACATGTGGGAAAACCCGAATCTGCGAGTTCCGGGTTTTCCCCTCAGTAAGTCAAAACCCCAAGTCCAGCCCCTGCACCCATCAGTCTGTCATCATCCGTCCCAACGTGAGCCATCCCTGCAACCGCTCCTCCTCCAGATGCATAAACACCATGACCTTGAGAATGTTATTATGTCTAACTACATTCACTCTCCTAAATCCCCCCCCCTTCCTACTTTCCCAAGCGCAAGAAGTTGGCAGCATGGAAGCTTCTGGTGCTAATATGGCTTCCAAAGCTGACAAGAGAGAAGCAACCAGAGAGTAGCAACTAAAACATGAAGAACAGTTGCAGGAACTGGGTATGTCTAGTCTAGTGAAGAGAAGGACTAGGGGAGACATGATAGCAGCCTTCCAATATCTCAGGGGATGCCCCAAAGAAGAGAGAGTCAAGCTATTCTCCAAAGCACCTGAGGGTAAAACAAGAAGCAACGGGTGGAAACTAATCAAGGAGAGAAGCAACCTGGAATTAAGGAGGAATTTCCTGATGGTTAGAACTATCACCAGTGGAACCACTTGCCTCCAGAAGTTGTAAATGCTCCAACACTGGAAGTTTTTAAGAAGATGTTGGATAACCATTTGTCTGAAGTGGTGTAGGGTTTCCTGCCGAAGCAGGAGGTTGGACTAGAAGACCTCCAAGGTCCCTTCCAACTCTGTTATTCTATTCTATTCTATTCTATTCTATTCTATTCTATTCTATTCTATTCTATTCTATTCTATTCTATTCTATTCTATTCTATTCTATTCTATTCTATTCTATTCTATTCTATTCCATTCCATTCCATTCCATTCCATTCCATTTTCTATTTATTTATTTATTTTATTTTATTTTATTTTACTTTATTAACCTAGTTATCTTCGAGACCGCCTGCTGCTACCGACAACCTCCCATCGACCCGTGCGCTCCCACAGAGAGGGCCTCCTCAGGGTGCCATCAGCCAAACAATGTAGGCAGGTGACCCCCAGGGGGAGGGCCTTCTCTGTGGGGCACCTACCCTATGGAACCAGCTGCCCCCAGAGATAAGGAGAATCCAAGACCTTGGTGCCTTCCGCCGTGCCCTTAAAACTTTCTTTTTTCAGCAAGCCGGGCTGGCTTAACATATTTTTAAATTTTTAATTGGTTTGTCATTTTAAACTGGGGCCAAATTAATATATATTCTTTTAATTGTTCTTAATGTTTGTATTGTATGTTTTTATCTGGCTGTACACCACCCTGAGTCCCTTGGGAGAAGGTGCGGTATATAAATTTGAAATAAAATAAAAATAAAAAAATAAATTTTATTTTATTTATATACCGCCTTCTCCAACAGGACTCAGGGCGGTGAACAGCCAAGATAAAACATAACATATAAAATTTAAAAGCAGTTTAAAAGACATTAAATAATTTTGGCCCTCAATTTAAAACAACTCAGTTAAAACCAATTACAAATTAAAACCGAAGGGATGGGATCAAGAATAGAATAGAAGGTTGACTCAGCCTTCCATCCTTCCGAGGTAGGTAAAATGAGGACCCGGATTGTGGCGGCAATAAGCTGACTTTGTATAAAAAAGAACACCGCTTAGAGGGGGCCGAAAGCCCTACTAAGCAGGTATATACAAAAAAGTATGAAGGCTATTGCTTAACGCATTGTAAGCCGCCTTGAGTCTCCGGAGAAGGGCGGCATATAAACCGAACCAATAAATAAATAAATAAAATAAATAAAATAAATAAATAAATAAATAAATAAATACATACATACATAAATTAAATTAAAGTAAATAAATAAGTAAATAAATAAATAAATAAATAAAGTGGGGGCAAAACTCCCTTAAGAAATGTTTAACTTTAGCAACAGAAATTTTGGGCTCGTTTGTCGTCATAAGTCAAGGACTAGCTGTACTCTTAAGATTCCTTCTGCTGTTAAAACTTTAAAAATGGACAAAGGAAGTTGGTGTTGATTCGAGAGAGCTCCCACCCCCTCGAAAACACCCGCAATCTACAACTGCGTTAACTCTTTCATTGGGTGAGGGGTATCCAAAAGGACACAGAAACACCCACACGGCGTGCGTGTGGCCGTGTGCAACGTTTTGTTGGTCTTATGTTGGCAACAACTGGCAGTTGGAAAACTTCCCTCCAAGTTCTGCTCTTCAACAAACAAGAAGAGCGTTCACCTTTTAACCTTCCAGGTGGGACGATTAAGTCATCCTTTTATTGACAAAAGGTTCCTTGGAACTTCGCAGGAAAAACAGTGTGTGTGGTTTTGTGTGTGTGTGTGTGTGTGTGTGTGTGTGTCAATGATTATGGGGCGGATGCTCTCCACACGCCTCCCATAAACCTCCCCCATTAAAAAAAAAAAAAAAAGCTTTGTGTTTTTCTGCTGCGAATTGTTGGCGGAGGATGATTAAACAAAGCTTAAATCAAGGTGTATTGGCAAAGCAAACAGCAAGGGCTAAAACCGAGGGCACATCGGCCAACTGGAACATTTGAAATCCCTGGAGGACATCCCTAGGAAGAACAGGTTGTTCTGAAATCCAGACGGAACAGTCTTGAAAAAAATCTATGCCGGAAAAATACAGCCGCCGTTACCTGGGACGAGAACAGAGCGTCCCGGACGATGAGCTTGCAAGAACCAATGGAGCGATCGCTTTAAAAGGGCTCTAAATATTTCTTATCTTACTGATTAAACTTCCACTGGACCGGTGTCCTTGTATCTCAAGATTGAGCAAGGATTTTTTTCCACCTTTGGCTTCCAAATATCGGCTGGGGTTTTTTTTTCTTTTTCAATCTAGCCGCCAACTACTTTAAAATGTGGGTAATCCTCGACTTACGGCCACACTTTCGGTTGCTAAACAAAACCAGCTGTTCAAGGAGAGCTCTGCCTCATTTTTACAAACTTTTCAGGCTACGGTTGTTCAGCGAATCGCTGCGGTTGTTAAATTAAGTCACACGCTTGTTAAAGCGAATCGGGCTTCCCCCGTGGATTCGGTTTGTCAGGAGGTCGCAAAAGGGGATCACGTGACACGCCCCCACTCTTCGGGACACTGCGACCGTTGTAACGATGAATCAGTTGCCAAGCGGTCGAATGGGGGACGACGATGGGGGATGCTGCAATTGTTATAAGTGTAAAAAAAACGGTCATAAATCACATTTTTCAGTGCCGTTGTAAACTCTGAATGGTCCACTAAACAAGCTGTACCATCCTTTTTCAGATGATGATCAAGAATGGGGAAGAGGGAAGTGTGTATGGTTAGTTAAAAGGTAAAGGTTCCCCTCGCACATCTGTGCTAGTCGTTCCTGACTCTAGGGGGCGGTGCTCATCTCCGTTTCGAAGCCGAAGAGCCAGCGCTGTCTGAAGACGTCTCCGTGGTCATGTGGCCGGCATGACTCAACACCAAAGGCGCACAGAACGCTGTTCCCTTCCCACCAAAGGTGGCCCCTATTTTTCTACTTGCATTTTTAACCTGCTTTCAAACTGCTAGGTTGGCAGAAGCTGGGACAAGTCACGGGAGCTCACCCCGTTACGCAGCACTAGGGATTCGAACCGCTGAACTGCCGACCTTTTGATCGACAAGCTCAGAGTCTTAGCCACTTAGCCACCACGTCTGATTTGTTAATGGTGTTCAAAACTAGACAAAAGCCGAGCTAAGCAGTTAATTCTGATTTTCCTACGTCGACTGAATGAGACCGGAAAGGCTCAGGCTGGTGCATTGGTTTCAGGGAATGCTTTGGGGGAAACGTCTTCCCAGCAGATGTGCTGACGGCAAAAATCTAAATTTAGAAAATGTAGAGAGAGCCAGTTTAGTCCAGTGGTTAAGGCACCAGGCTAGAGAGCAAGAAACTGTGAGTTGAAATCCCACGTTAGTCATGAAAGCCAGCTGGGTGACTTTGGGCCAATCACCAGGAGACGGGGAATTCTAGTCCCACCTTAGGCATGGAAGTCAACTGGGTGACTTTGAGCCAATCACCAGGAGATGGGGAGTTCTAGTCCTGCCTTAGGCATGAAAGTGGCTGGGTGACTTTGAGCCAATCACCAGGAGACGGTGAGTTTAGTCCTGCCTTAAGCATGAAAGTTGGCTGGGTGACTTTGGGCCAATCACCAGGAGACGGGGAATTCTAGTCCCACCTTAGGCATGGAAGTCAACTGGGTGACTTTGAGCCAATCACCAGGAGATGGGGAGTTCTAGTCCTGCCTTAGGCATGAAAGTGGCTGGGTGACTTTGGGCCAATCACCAGGAGACGGTGAGTTTAGTCCTGCCTTAAGCATGAAAGTTGGCTGGGTGACTTTGGGCCAATCACCAGGAGACGGGGAATTCTAGTCCCACCTTAGGCATGGAAGTCAACTGGGTGACTTTGAGCCAATCACCAGGAGATGGGGAGTTCTAGTCCTGCCTTAGGCATGAAAGTGGCTGGGTGACTTTGGGCCAATCACCAGGAGACGGTGAGTTTAGTCCTGCCTTAAGCATGAAAGTTGGCTGGGTGACTTTGGGCCAATCACCAGGAGACGGGGAATTCTAGTCCCACCTTAGGCATGGAAGTCAACTGGGTGACTTTGAGCCAATCATCAGGAGATGGGGAGTTCTAGTCCTGCCTTAGGCATGAAAGTGGCTGGGTGACTTTGGGCCAATCACCAGGAGACGGTGAGTTCTAGTCCTGCCTTAGGCATGAAAGTGGCTGGGTGATTTTGGGCCAATCACCAGGAGACGGTGAGTTCTAGTCCTGCCTTAGGCATGAAAGTGGCTGGGTGACTTTGGGCCAATCACTAGGAGACGGTGAGTTCTAGTCCTGCCTTAAGCATGAAAGTTGGCTGGGTGACTTTGGGCCAATCACCAGGAGACGGTGAGTTCTAGTCCTGCCTTAGGCATTAAAGTGCTGGGTGACTTTGGGCCAATCACCAGGAGACGGTGAGTTCTAGTCCTGCCTTAAGCATGAAAGTTGGCTGGGTAACTTTGGGCCAATCACCAGGAGAAGGTGAGTTCTAGTCCTGCCTTAGGCATGAAAGCTGGCTGGGTGACTTTGGGCCAATCACCAGGAGACGGTGAGTTCTAGTCCTGCCTTAAGCATGAAAGCTGGCTGGGTGACTTTGGGCCAATCACCAGGAGGAGGTGAGTTCTAGTCCTGCCTTAGGCATGAATGCTGGCTGGGTGACTTTGGGCCAATCACCAGGAGACGGTGAGTTCTAGTCCTGCCTTAAGCATGAAAGCTGGCTGGGTGACTTTGGGCCAAACAGCAGGAGACTGTGAGTTCTAGTCCTGCCTTAGGTATGGAAGTTGGCTAGGTGACTTTGGGCCAAACACCAGGAGATGGGGAATTCTTATCCCGCATTAGGCATGGAAGTCGACTGGGTGACTTTGGGCCAATCACCAGGAGAAGGTGAGTTCTAGTCCTGCCTTAGGCATGAAAGCTGGCTGGGTGACTTTGGGCCAATCACCAGGAGACGGTGAGTTCTAGTCCTGCCTTAAGCATGAAAGTTGGCTGGGTGACTTTGGGCCAATCACCAGGAGACGGTGAGTTCTAGTCCTGCCTTAGGCATGAAAGTTGGCTGGGTGACTTTGGGCCAATCACCAGGAGAAGGTGAGTTCTAGTCCTGCCTTAGGCATGAAAGCTGGCTGGGTGACTTTGGGCCAATCACCAGGAGACGGTGAGTTCTAGTCCTGCCTTAAGCATGAAAGCTGGCTGGGTGACTTTGGGCCAATCACCAGGAGACGGTGAGTTCTAGTCCTGCCTTAAGCATGAAAGCTGGCTGGGTGACTTTGGGCCAATCACCAGGAGGAGGTGAGTTCTAGTCCTGCCTTAGGCATGAATGCTGGCTGGGTGACTTTGGGCCAATCACCAGGAGACGGTGAGTTCTAGTCCTGCCTTAAGCATGAAAGCTGGCTGGGTGACTTTGGGCCAAACAGCAGGAGACTGTGAGTTCTAGTCCTGCCTTAGGTATGGAAGTTGGCTAGGTGACTTTGGGCCAAACACCAGGAGATGGGGAATTCTTATCCCGCATTAGGCATGGAAGTCGACTGGGTGACTTTGGGCCAATCACCAGGAGAAGGTGAGTTCTAGTCCTGCCTTAGGCATGAAAGCTGGCTGGGTGACTTTGGGCCAATCACCAGGAGACGGTGAGTTCTAGTCCTGCCTTAAGCATGAAAGCTGGCTGGGTGACTTTGGGCCAATCACCAGGAGAAGGTGAGTTCTAGTCCTGCCTTAGGCATGAATGCTGGCTGGGTGACTTTGGGCCAATCACCAGGAGACGGTGAGTTCTAGTCCTGCCTTAGGCATGGAAGTTGGCTGGGTGACTTTGGGCCAAACAGCAGGAGACTGTGAGTTCTAGTCCTGCCTTAGGCATGGAAGTTGGCTAGGTGACTTTGGGCCAATCACCAGGAGATGGGGAATTCTAATCCTGCATTAGGCATGGAAGTTGGCTGGGTGACTTTAGGCCAAAAACCAGGAGACAGTGAGTTCTAGTCCCCTCTTAGGCATGAAAAAAGAGCCATCACCATTTTTCATACAACTGATGCTGCCTCCCCAGAGTCACGTGATCAAAATTCAAATGCTTGGCAACTGGCTCATGTTTACGACGGTTGCCGTGCCCCGGGATCATGTGATCCCCTTTTGTGACCTTCTTAATGGGGAATCCAGGTTCACTTAACAACTGTGCCCCTAACTTTACTGCAGCAATTCACTTAACTTCTACGGCAAGAAAGGTCACAGAATGGGGCAAACCATTCCCAGTTAACAACTGTCTCGCTTAGCAACCAAAATCTGGGGCTCCATTGTGGCCGTTAAGTCGAGGACTACCTGCAGGTACAAATGTTTTAATGAAATCCATTCCAATTCCCAGACAAAGGTTGAACAACAAAGGCAAGAGTTCTAAATGCCCTTCTTTTCTCTCTTCCCTCCCCACCCTTCCTTCTTTCTCTGATGTTTGTTGAGTCACGTCTTTCTGAGAATTTGTTTTCAACCGAGAACAAAGTTTACTCAATTCCAGGCAAAGTGAAATATGGGCAAAAGGAGAGAAAAAAACAAAACAAAACAAAACAAGCCCATTCTTCCCCGCAGGCAATTAAAGTCAAATTGGAGCAATTGTTTTCCATCTCCTGGGCATCAGCTGATTGGCGACGGAACACAACTTGAGTTGGCAACACGACGATGTCGTCAGAAACTTTCCCAGACAACAATCGCAAGAGCCAAGAAAGATGTTAAAGAGACGTCAGCGCTATAAATAACTTGGCAAAGCTATTTTCAGAACTGGTTTTGTTCTAGCAATTTATATTCCCCCCCCACCCCCCGTTATTATTAATCATTAACGCAACGGGTCCGACTTTACAAGCTGCCTACAGCTTGTTCCTGCTTTCAAATGTGACTTAAAAGAAATAAAATGCAGCCTTGGAACGCGGCTGTGCTTCTAAGAAATTCAGGATTATCTAAGCATCTCACGCTGTTTACCAGCCACCGTCCTTAACTGGAAGCCTTCCAATCAACCGTCGCCGGGCATGGCTGGGCATTGAACCAACCGCTGAGCCGAAGTGACAAACCCAGGGGGGGAAATTGCCCATTCTGTGGGTATTGGCTTTTTAATGCCAATGTCTGTCAATTAGAGCTCAAAAAAAAAAAAAAAAAAAAGGAAATAAAAGGAAATGCCATCAGGAAATCAATCCAGATGGATTGAAAGAGCCTAGCCCAGATAATAAAACCCCCATCCGGCTAGGTGCAGGGCCAAACAATAGGCTTGGAAGTCACTGAGAAAGGATCTACTACTTACTTTTTATAATTGTCTTCTAGTGGATAGAATAGAATAGAATAGGGTAGGGTAGGGTAGGGTAGAATAGAATAGAATAGACTACGGTAGGGTAGGGTAGAATAGAATAGGAGTAGGGTAGGGCAGGGTAGAATAGAATAGAATAGAGTACGGTAGGGTAGGGTAGGGTAGGATAGAATAGGGGTAGGGTAGGGTAGGATAGAATAGAATAGAATAGGGTAGGGTAGGGCACGGTAGAATAGAATAGAATAGAATAGAATAGAATAGAATAGTATAGAATAGAATAGAATAGAGTACGGTACGGTAGAATAGAATAAGAGTAGGGTAGGGCAGGGTAGAATAGAGTAGGGCAGGGTAGAATAGAATAGAATAGAATAGAATAGAATAGAATAGAATAGAATAGAATAGAATAGAATAGGGTGGGGTGGGGTAGGGTAGAATAGAATAGAAGTAGAATAGGAATAGAATAGCTTTGTCACTTTGAATGTACACTAATTGGATTACATCAAAAATGAAATTTCGTTGCTTGCAGCTCTTAAAGAGTCCAATTTTACACTACATAAACATGACAAGGAGGCCAAGACATATAAAGAACGGTTGCTGGAATTGGGTAGTCTAACAAAGAGAAGGACTAGGGGTGACGTAATAGCAGTGTCCCAATATCTCAGGGGCTGCCACATTTGGTGGTCAAGCTATTCTCCAAAGCACCTGAGGGCAGGACAAGAAGCAAAGGGGGGGGGGGAAGGGAACTAATCAAGGAAAGAAGCAACCTGGAACTAAGGAGAAATTTCCTGCCAGTGAGAAAAATTGATCAGTGGAACAGCTGCCCTCTAGAAGTTGTGAATGCTCCAACGCTTGGAAGTTTTAAATAAGAGATTGGGCAACCGTTTGTATGAAATGGTGTCGGGTTTCCTTCCTGAGCAGAGGATTGGACTAGAAGACCTCCAAGGTCCCTTCCAGCTCCATTCTGATTGATTCTGTTCTCTATTCCTATTCTAATGAGCCCTGGTGGTGCAGTGGTTAGAGTGCAGGCTACTTCTGCTGACTGCTGGCTGCCTACAATTTGGCAGTTCAAATCTCACCAGGCTCAAGGTTGACTCGGCCTTCCATCCTTCCGAGGTGGGATAAAATGAGGATCCAGATTTTGTTGGGGGCAAGAGGCTGACTCTGTAAACCCCTTAGAGAGGGCTGTAAAAGCACTATGAAGCCGTATATAAGTCTAAATCAGGGGTGAAATCCAGCAGGTTCTAACAGGTTCTAGAGAACCGGTAGCGGAAATTTTGAGTGGTTCAGAGAACTGGCAAATACCATCTTTGGCTGGCCTCAGAGTGGAGTGGGAATGGAAATTTTGCAATATTCTTCCCCCAGGAGGGGAGGGAATGGAGATTTTGCAGTATTCTTCCCCTGAAGTGGGGTAGGAATGGAGATTTTGCAATATCCTTCCCTTGCCACGCCCACCAAGCCATGCCCACAGAACCCGTAGGGGAAAATTTTGGATTTCACCCCTGGTCCAAATGCTATTGCTATTCTATTCTAATTCTAATAAACTATTCTTTTCTTAAGTCAAGCATTGTTTCTATCTAAAGGTTCAACTTGTGGGAAGTCTGACATCCAGGGGTCATCTGATCACCAAGCAAAGTCAGAGGGGAAGCCAGATTCACTTAGCAACCACGTTCCTCACTTAACAACGGCAGTGATTCACTCAACTATGGTGGCAAGGAGGTTCATAAATGGGGAGCCCCCCCCCCCCCGCAAAATTCACCTAACAACTGCCTCTGCCTAGCAACAGAAATATTGGGCGCCATTGTGGTCGAGGATTCCCTGAACCGAGTCTATTGTCAGACTTCGATGCTATCTCAAAATAAATGAATTTCCAAACTGCCAATCTTTAAGGAAATTTTCTCTTTATTCGAGTACAGCAACCGGATCATGGCTCGTGCGGCCAGGACTGAGCTTTGCCCCCCAATCCCTCCGTTTCCGATCCCCAATTCTCTGCTTCTCATTGGCTATCTTCCAAGTCACTCTTCTGACTTCTTTTCTCGTCAGTTCACAGGAATGTTTCCCCCCCTCTTCATTTCCAAGGAGACCGAGCTTCAAAGGGATTTAGCAGGCAAAAGTTCAGGCTTTATCTCCCTTTTCTATGTCAGCGCTCTATGTCAGCGCTGAGACGCTGACATCTATAACACGAGGCAGGTGATTTTGCCACTAACGGTAATTATTCTGTTCCAATTTATTTTAATTTTTTAATCCCGGTCTGTCTGGTTGGTTCTGGGCTGGCACTGGGGGCGAGGTGGATTGGGGAAGGGCTTACGCTACAAGCTGTTCCGTTTTACTTTGCTCCCTCTCCCATTGTCCTACTTGGGAGGCAGCTGTCGGAAAGCGTCCCCCTTGGGCGTTATGTTTGGGGTAAGCGGAAGGGGCTGCGAAGCGCCAGCCAAGCCTCGGGATGCAATGACCCTGCAGAGAGCTTTAGATCCGATTCCAGAAAGATCCTTCAAAGCACGAATCGGCATCTGTCTGCAAGTCCTTCAAGCCACAACAGCTGCGTCAAAGGACGGCCTCGCACGAGCCAGAGAAAGGACACTGTTGCTTTCAGAAGTTGTCGACGGGAGCTAAATTTGTCTCCCGCAACAAGTGCGCAGGGTTGTGACCCAGGCCCAAGTAGGTAGTATCAGACACAATCAGTTCTAAAGAAACAGACTTCATTAGAACAGCTGAGAATTAACTCATTCTCACCGTAGTCCAAACTAATTCAAAACAAATTCTTCACAACACAATTCTTCAGCCTTATCACCAACCTTGGTCTAATTAGGCAACCTGCCAAAGGCTTCTCTTGGCAAAAGTTCAGGAGCAGAAGACGCCGACAAGAAATAAATGCAGAAAGACAAGAAACAAATCTGTCAACGTTGTTTTCCGACAAAGAGGCCAAGAGCCCTTGCTGGTCTTTTCAGCCTTACTGGAGGGGCCAATCATCTCCTGGCCTTACTCCCGAGTCGTCCCTTTTGCTTTAGCTGCTCTTGCCTTCTGGCAGCTCTTCTCATGCGTGCACTAGGAACAGGCTCCTCCTGTTCCTCTGCCTCTCTACTGTCAGCCTCTGGGGGCTCCGGAGTCCACGCATCACTCCCCGATGGCCCTGGCCCCATCTCTGCCTCCGACGCAGAGCCCTCGTCCGGGCCTTCCCCAGCCTCCCGGACTGGCCCATGGTCCTCCCCAGCCTCTTCACTGTCCGCCAGCTCTGCAGGCTGCTGGTGGACCACAACATGCAGTCAGAAGCACCTTTTCTATAGAGATTCTCATTGGTGGGCTGCTGTCGGTTCGTTGTTACATCCTTCGTTAACAACTTTGTTGTTACATCCTCAAACCCTCACAGCTTCAATCTCAAACTGTCCACCGTGAACCTCACCCCATTCCTAAGAGGTCTGTAAAGGGGGCGCTCATAAGCGCACCAGCGAGCCTACCGTCCCTGTCCTACTACTCCCATTTATTTGTATTCATTTCTTTCGTTCATATCCACGTTTATATTTATACCTATCTTGTACATGTTTGACAAACTAATAAATACAAATACAAATAATAACCCCAACAAAGAAGAGCCTGTAGTACAGTGGACTAAAGCACTGTTATTAACACCAGCTGCCTGCAATTACTGCGAGTTCAAATCTCACCAGGCTCAAGGTTGACTCAGCCTTCCATCCCTTTCAAAGGTAGGTGAAATGAGGACCCAGATTGTGGGGGCAATAAGCTGACTTTGTATAAATATACAAAAGTATGAAGGCTATTGCTTAACGCATTGTAAGCCGCCCTGAGTCTCCGGAGAAGGGCAGCATATAAATTAAAGCAAAAAACAAAAACAAACAAACAAACAAACAAACAAAAAACAGGAAAGGTTGTCTCAAATGCTGGCCAGCTCAAGTTGACCTTTCCTGCAACGAACGAAAACTTCCACAATCCATCAATTTGAGCTTCTTTGTAAAAGTCACACTGCCCTATTCGTTTGAACGGATCACTGCTCCGATTGCAAACCGGATCGGACACCGTGTGTGTGTGTGTGTGTGGGGGGGAGAAATCAGTTCTCTTTCCCTACTGGAAAGAAAGAAAGGAAAAAAGGAAAGAAAAGAAAAAAAAGAAAGGAGAGCTTTTTAAAAAGCATCCCAGATCTTTTACTCACCAAAGTCCATTCTGTCTTTCTGGTTTCTCTGAAGCAAGTTCAGAAGCAAATCGGACAAGTAAGCTGAGGTTTCCCTGGGGATGCTAAAAGCAAAGCAAAAAAAACCAAAGCAAAACAAAAAAGGCAAGAGTTTTAGGGTATTTTTCGGAGTATAAAACGCACATTAGTTTTGGGGGAGGAAAAAAAAAATTTTTTTGCCTCTGCCTACTAGCATCCATCGGTATTCATCTGGCTAGCATCCTTGCAGCAAACAGCCTGGTCAGCTTCAGCATGTCATCACAGCCTGAATTAGCACAAACAGCTGATTGGCGGTTGGATTGGCCTCTTGGAATACCACCAATCAGCTGTTCCAGGCTGCGGGGATCACCAGAGCCTATCGCCGCCTCCTTGCATCATGTTTTGGCCTACGCACATCGCGTTTTTGGCCTCCGCACGCCCCAATTTTGGCCTCCATGCATTGCATTTTCAGCCAGTTCCAGGCGGCAGGGATTGCCGCTGATCCCCGCCGCCTGGAACTGCTCAAAAATGCGGCGCACGGAGGCCAAAAATGCGACACACGGAGGCAGCGATGTGCTGTGGCGATCCCCACAGCCTGGAAAGGGTCTAAAACGGGGCGTGTGGAGGCCAAAAACATGACGCATGGAGGCCGAAATTGGCGGGTGGGTGGGGGCTGGCGGGTGGGCAGGGCTTCCGTAACATTCGGTGTATAAGACGCACCGCAATTTTCACCCATTTTTTGGGAAGGGAAGTGCATCTTATACTCCGAAAAGTACGGTATGGTGGCAGCTTCTCCTGAGGTTCGAAGCCATCCAGATGGGCTGGAATACCATGCCATCCTGCAACTACCTGGAGGGCACAGCTACCTTGGGGGGGGGGCGGCAAGGCTAGGACAGACAAAGGCATTGGAACCGGTTGCCACAATTGAGGGGAGGTCAACCTTACCTCGGGATGAGGTTCCTGTTCTTCTCGTAAAACATTCGCAGATCCTGAGGACTATTCGCCTGAAGAAAAAAAAAAAAGAGAGATTAATTTAGATTATATAGGTCGTTTATAGAGGTTGGCTTCACTCAATACCCGAAACCAGACGGTGGTTTGTTTGGTTCTGATATTGCACAACAGGGCTTAGCAACCACAGTGTTTATTTTAGAAAGTTTATGAGGATGATTAGCAGAGTCCTGGAACCAAGGGAGCAGCAAATGGGGAGTCCGTGTCAGGGCAAGCTGCTTGTGTATCAACAGAGAGCAAACCTCACTCCCTACTAGCACTGATGATATTACTTAAGTTGGGTCATGAAACGGCTGCAAGAAAATAACTCTGGTGGAAGAGCTCTGGTGGCTCAGCAGACTAAAGCACTGTTATTAACATCCGTTTACATCTGCTGCCTGCAATTACTGCAAGTTCAAATCTCACCGGGCTCAAGGTTGACTCAGCCTTCCATCCTTTCTAAGGTAGGTAAAATGAGGACCCAGTTTGTGGGGGCAATAAACTGACTTTGTATAAATATACAAAAGTATGAAGGCTATTGCTTAATGCATTGTAAGCCGCCCTGAGTCTCCGGAGAAGGGCGGCATATAAATCAAATTTAAAAAAAAAAAACCAGGCTCAGAAAGAACGAAGAACCCACCATCCATCCATCCATCCATCCACCTCCCACAACAGTTAATGAAGGAACCACCAAGGACACCCTATCAACACTGACAGAGCAAACCAATAGTATATATAAAAAGAGAACAAACCCCACTCCCTTCTAGCACTGAAGATGTTACCTACTTGGATCATGAAATGTCTGTAAGAAAAGAAGCAAGCTCAGAGAGCACCAAGGACCCCGCAGTCCTCCTCCTTCTCTACTCTTCAAATCCCATTCCCTTCTAGCTCTGATAATGTTACCTAGTTGGCTCATGAAACGCCTACAGGAAAAGAAGCAAGCTCAGAGAGCACCAAGCACCCTGCAGTTGCCCCCCTCCCCTTCCTCTTTTTCTTCTTCATAAACCCCATTCCCTTCTAGTACTGATGATGTTACCTAGTTGGGTCATGAAATGTCTACAAGAAAAGAAGCAAGCTCAGAGAGCACCAAGCACCCTGCAGTTGCCCCCCTCCCCTTCTTCTTCTTCATAAACCCCATTCCCTTCTAGTACTGATGATGTTACCTAGTTGGGTCATGAAATGTCTACAAGAAAAGAAGCAAACTCAGAGAGCACCAAGGACCCTGCAGTTGCCCTCCTCCTCCTCTCCCTCCCCCCTCCTCCTCTTCCTCCTCCTCTTCTTCATAAACCCCATTCCCTTCTAGCACTGATGATGTTACCTAGTTGGGTCATGAAATGTCTACAAGCTCAGAGAGCACTAAGGACCCTGCAGTCGCCCTCCTCCTCCTCTCCCTCCCCTCCTCCTCCTCTTCTTCATAAACCCCATTCCCTTCTAGCACTGATGATGTTACCTAGTTGGGTCATGAAATGTCTACAAGAAAAGAAGCAAACTCAGAGAGCACCAAGGACCCTGCAGTTGCCCTCCTCCTCCTCTCCCTCCCCCCTCCTCCTCTTCCTCCTCCTCTTCTTCATAAACCCCATTCCCTTCTAGCACTGATGATGTTACCTAGTTGGGTCATGAAATGTCTACAAGCTCAGAGAGCACTAAGGACCCTGCAGTCGCCCTCCTCCTCCTCTCCCTCCCCTTCCTCCTCCTCTTCTTCATAAACCTCACTCCCTTCTAGCACTGATGATGTTACCTAGTTGGGTCATGAAATGTCTGCTAGAAAACCACCAAGTTCAGAGCACCAAGAACCAACCAACCAACCATCCATCCATCCACAACAGTCTAACCAAGGAACCACCAAAGAAACCCCAACAACACTAGCAGAGCAAACCACTAATATAGATGAAAAGAGAGCAAACCCCCTTCCCTTGTAGCGCGGATGATGTTGCCTAGCTGGGTCATGAAACGTCTGCAAGAAAACCGCCAAATTCAGAGAGAGCCCCCAAGGACCCCCTCTCATTTCAACCCCGCCCCGCCAATATTCTCCTTCGGTCTTCTCCTCTTCTCTGCGCCTACCTGAAAGGGTGGCTTCCCAACCAGGCACTGGTAGATGACCGTGCCTATACTCCACAGGTCGGCTTTAGCATCGTAGTGTTGGGACATGATCACTTCCGGTGCCTGGAAAATGAAAAGGAGATTGAGTAGCAGAAGGGAGGGAGGGAGGGAAAGTGGCAGCCGTGGGAGGGGCCAGCGCTCAGGGGACAGGTGTGCTAAGCTAATGCAGGGCAGGGAGGGAAATATTACACTTCCCACAATCTTAGCAAAACAACCCAATTTGCATCCCCTCCTCCTGCTCATCCACCCCTTCCCAGCAACCAGGGTGGATAAAAATCAATGATTTAAAAAAAAAAAAATCAGATTTTTAAAAATTTAAATTCGATTTTTTTGATTTAAATCGGATTTTTTTGATTTAAATCAGATTTATTTTAATAAAAAAAAACTTTTGGGGTAAAAATCTATCGTAAGATAGTTTTCTATGTAAGATACATAAATAATTTAGTTTCTTCAGCATGAAATGGAGCTTAGTTGTGTAGCAGGAGGCTGTATATTCTGCAACACTGGGACTATCGGTGAGTCAACGGTGGGTCAAAGGAGGAGCAGAGATAACAGTTGCTCTTTAAAAAATATGATTTAAATCGAGTTGATTTAAATCAAGCCTTTTTACTAGCGATTTAAATCATGATTTAAATCGCGATTTAAACCAACTCGATTTAAATCAAATCCACCCTGCCAGCAACCTTATCTAGCTTTCACCAGGTGGGGTTAGAGCAGTGTGTCTCAATCTCAGCGAGTTTAAGACCTGTGGACTTCAACTCCCAGAATTCCCCAGCCGGCTTAGCTCTACCTACAGCCGAAGGAAACCAAGAAAGACTTCACTCACCATATACATCGGGGAGCCGCAGAGGGTGGCCGCCATCATGTTGCTCTGGAGGTAACGGGCGAACCCAAAGTCAGCTGCTTAAAGAAAAACAGACCATAGTTGAGCTCTCAACTTCTGTTAATAGCAGAAGAAAAGAGTTGGAAGGGACTTTGGAGGTCATCTAGTCTGACCCCCCCCTCGCTCAAGCAAGAGGACCTAGGCAGGCATAATGCGGCCCAATCTTTCCCAATCTGGGACCTCCAGAGATCTGTGGCTTTGACTCCCACACAATAGGTCAGGGAAATAACACTTGGTATATCCAGCTTTGGATGGAAACCATTTCTGGACTTTGTGCTTGGGACAGAAAAAAACCCGAACTCTTGATGCTCGGTTTTACTGATTAATATAGTTATAGATTTAATGTAATTAATATAGTTATAGATTATATACAGCGTTCTGTGCGCCTTTGGCATTTAGTCATGCCGGCCATATGACCACGGAGACGTCTTCGGACAGCGCTGGCTCTTCGGCTTTGAAATGGAGATCAGCACTGCCCCCTAGAGTCGGGAACGACTAGCACATATGTGCGAGGGGAACCTTTACCTTTACCTATAGTTATAGAAATAGCTTGTTAAGTTGGTGAAGTAAAAAGTTGAGGTTGAAATTATATTTTGTACTTTACTGCTGTAGGAAGTTAGCACCCACCCTTTCCTGGAAGAGTGAAATATTTTAGGAAATATGAAAAAGGCAGAATATTATATTTCCCTGGATGAGAAATGGATAAGCATATTTTGAAGCAGCTCCCATCTTTCTGCCCCCCACCCTTTGTCAATGGGCCATTAAGGTCTGGGCTAGTCTATTCTACATAACAAAGATCTACCTCCTTCAGGCAGAGCCATAGTAGGAATTGCCAAAGATCCAACAAAGATAGGATTAGCCCTCTACACAATATCAGCAGAAACTCACCACATGTGACCTGGGAAGCACATGTGACCATCAGCCAGCAAGGCTAGCTAAGACCCCCACCCCCTGCGAGTCTGACAACCAATCAGATTACTCTTTCTGGGCCCCAGGAAGTTCAAAGCCAGAGAGGGCATAAAACCTGAAAAACTCGCTGTATCTGCCCTTTTCTGTTCAAGAACTCAAGCCATGTGATCCTGTCCACCATTAAACCATCTTTCCAAGCAGTCTCCATGTCTCCAGTTTCTTTTTCCCCACTTGGAGCAGAACCTAGAAGGAGATTTCTTCCAACACTGCCTTGAAAATAACTGGAAGTCAATCCTGTTTTTTCTTTTCTCCTGCACCTATACCTCTCTTCCCCCTTTCTTATTTTTCGACCATCTCCATCTTCATTTTCATTTTTTTTACATTATGCTAGTTTTTAATAAAATCCTTTCAAGAAAGGAAAGGACATTTGGTTAGGATGGATGCCATAATACCAGGACTTCTTCACTTAATGACTCCTTCCAGCATCTCCCAAGCTGGTGCACTGAGAGTGTGTGGAATCACTAGAGGTGATTCTCAGCCGGCTATGAATTGCGTGTATGATTGATGGAAGCAGTTCAAGTATGCGAACAAGAGTCTGCCTTGTTCAAATCCGTCTCGAGGTGAAACATTAATTCTGACCGTGGGGAAACGTCAGCCAACTGTGCAAGCTGCAGGTTGTAGTCAATCAGAGCTAACCTTTAATGCAATGATGGAGAACCTTGGAGGCTTGGCACGCCACAAGTGTTCTGATCTAGGCTTCCCCAAAAAAGCACAAAGCAGAATCCTGGTCCCGACAAAACCCCTTTTATTAAACAAACGGTGAATTCCTCTCGTTCACCTTCAGCAAAGTCTTTGAATTTAGTCACCGACTTTATCTGGCTTGGAGAGCTGCCAGGCCGATATCTTCAAAACTTGGAGAGTCACAAAACAATTAAACGAACTAATTGTCTCCTGCAAACTCCACTCCCCTTTCGCTCCTCTTTTATTCCCTCTGGGAGGGGCCCTTCATCGTTCACCTGGGGCCTTACTCCCAAGTCGACCCTTGTTCTTTAGCTGTTCCCTTTGTCGGGCAACTCTGCGCATGCGCACACTGGGAACAGGTTCCAGCTGTTCTTCTGCCCCACTGATGTCCGACTCCGAAGGCAGATAACTGGCATACGGCCGTGGCCCCCTCTCTGCCTCCGACGCAGAGCCCTCATTAGAGCCTTCCCCAGATTCCAGGACTGGTCCAGGTTCTTCCCCAACCTCCTCACTGTCTGAATCTGCTGCCAGCTCTGCTGGCCGCTGGTGGGCCACAACAAGAAGTTAAGAAAATGACTATTTTGACTCTGCTAGCATGTCACACCCTGTCCACTTAAGGCTTTTCCGAACTTCTCCCCTCTGGAAGTCACGTGAGAGTACCCTGCTCTTGTGGGGCCTTACAAAATAGTGCAAAAATGCTTGCATAATTTTTGGATGCCTTATTGCCATGATGGCGAACCTATGGCACGCGGAGCCATATTAATGGGCACGCCAGCTCAGCTCTGGGGCACATGCGTGCGCCGGCCAGCTGATTTTTGGGCCTTCTGGGCCCACCAGAAGTAGGGAAACAGGCTGTTTCCTGCCTCTGGAGGGCCTGGGGGTGGGTGGGTGGGGAAGGCCCGTTTTTCTTTCTTACCTGGCTCCAGATCCTCTCTGTGTATCTGGGAACGGCGAAAACAGCCTTTCCCACTCCCTTGGAGGCCCTACGGAGGCTGAAAGGGCCCATTTCCCCACTCCCGATGGGACAGGAAGTGATGTTTTTTCCTGTCCCCAGCCTCCAGAGACTCCTAGAGAGGCTCCTACAGACTCCTAGAGAGGCTCCTAGAGAGGTTCTGGAGGCTGGGGACAGCAAAAAATGTCACTTCCTGTCCCACCGGGAGTTGGGAAATGGGCCCTTTCAGCCTCCGTAGGGCCTCCAAGGGAGTGGGAAAGGCTGTTTTTGCCCTTCCCAGATACACACAGAGGATTTGGAACCAGGTAAGAAAGAAAAATGGGCCTACCAGGCCATCATGTGCCAGGAGCGGGGGGGGGGGGGGAGGGGGGTTGCACACATATGCGCGTGGGCACATGCGCGCGTGACCCTCCCCCGCCCCCCTCTCCTGGCATGCGATGGCAAAAAGGTTAGCCATCACTGCCTTATTGGTTCTGTGAGAGTAAGGATGTCTTGTGCAGTTTCACAAGGATCCAGAGACCTGGGGGTCTAAGACAAGTCACTGAAGCTAACTCAGCACAGCCAACTTGCCATGGGACTGTTCAACGCTGCATTAATCATTTCATTCAGTTACTTTTATTATTGGTGACCACGTTTTCGTCGAAATTATTGCAGGTCTTGTATTTCGGGATTGACTTTATTATTATTATTGGCCACGGTTCCGTTGAAATGAAGTTAACTTTTGTATTTGTTGAATTCTCCCATGATGAGTCGGCCGTGGTGAGTTGTTAAGTTGTTCCAGAAGCAACTAGACTTCCTTGGTTTTCTTTGAAGACGTTTCGCTTCTCATCCAAGGAGCTTCTCCAGTTCTGAGTGGATGGTGGGGAAGGGAAGGATTTTATACTCCTTGCAGACAGCTGGTCATGTGCATCCTTTTAGAGAGTCGTTGAGGCCACTTGGAGATTCATTTGTGTCCTTAGGGATCACCTAAGTAGTGCAAATGGATGTGGAAGGGGAGGGTGGGAATGCTTGGGGGAAAGCGAAAGTAACTGCTGTATCTCCCTGAGACACCGCTTCAAGGTCACACAGCTGGGAAAAGAAAGCAGGTAGCTTGAAGTGACCATCCCGAAAACAACTTGTTTGAACCTGATTGGTGATGGTAGGTCAGCGATGGGAGGCAGTTATGGAAGGGAAAAGTTGAATTTAGGGATTCTGGCACACAATGATCCAGTTCCGGTTATGCATTACTACAATACACCTGACTTCTAATAAAATTATACCTTCCTCAACAAATGGAGCCAAGGATCATTTCTGTTTAGAGATTTAAGTGTTGGCAGGTCTGAGAAGCCCACTGTGGCTTTGCAAAGTAACTTTTGAGGAGGAGCTCCTTATTCATTCTACAAGGAGCCCGTGCCGAGCAATCGGTGGTGACTTGCCTATCTTGACGCGGATGCCGCTGACATTCGATTTCCTGCGACTGGCGTACGACAGCAGGATGTTCTGCGGCTTCAGGTCCCTGTGGATGATGCCTTTGCCGTGGAGAACGCGCATGGCAGCCGCGATCTGCTGCAGGAAGACCCGGATGGTATCCTCGCTGAGCGTTCCTTTGGCTGGGAGAAGGGGCGGAAAGAGGGTAAAATTATTTCTTTAACTGCCTTCAGCATTTCCAGCGCTTCCTAAATGCAGGTGGGCTGTTCAGGGAATGATGGGATCCGGACCTCTAAATCAAGAGTTCCTCAACCTTTCTGGGTTGGTGGATGTAGTGGGGTGATGGATAGGGGATGATTTTGTGGGAGGGGCAAGCGCATGTGTGTGTAAGTGCCATCATTTGCGGCGAGACTCGTGCGAGTATGGCCGCAAGTGCTTGTGACGAGCCTCATGCAAGTGGGGGCCGTGAGTGCCTGCATGGGGCTCGCGCGAATGGGGCTGGGCACACGCCAGTCACTTACATGGCACGGTGGCCATTAGCTTGTGGCCTGATAGTTGGGACATAGCGCACAGATTAGGGAGCCCTGCTCTAAAAACAAGCATTTCAAAAGATTGCACTCTGGCTGGATTCTCCTTGATGCAATAGTTTTCGACTTCTGAACATAACTAACCCCAAAATTTATGTTGCTAAGCAAGACAGTCGTAAAGTGAGTTTGCCCCATTTTAGGGCCTTTCCTGCCACACAGTTTAAGTCAATCACTGCAGCTGTTAAATCAGTAAAGGGGTTGTGATGTGAATCTGGCTTCTCCGCTGAATTGGCTTCTCGACCTTTAGTTGAGGAGATTTCTGCACAGAGAATTTTAGCAATAAATCAACTTAATTGAACCTTCGTATGTGGACCTGATCTTTCTCGCCTGACGAGGCCATAAAACATGCAGTTTATCAGGCAGCTCTAGCTAAAGACGTCTAGGCTTTGAATGAAGCCCAGCCAGGCACGTCTGGCTCATGTGATGGACTTTGACTTCTATACTGAAATAACAGCAAGGGACAACGAAAATGGGAGTCAAATCCTGTATATCTGGAGAGGAACATATTTTCTAGAACAATACAGGTCATATCTCGACTTATGATTACAATTGAGCCCAGGGTGGATAAAAATCAATGATTTTTTTTTAAAAATCAAAAAAATCGGATTTTTTTGATTTAAATCAGATTTTTTTGATTTATTTTTTTTTTAAAAAATTGATTTATATGCCGCCCTTCTCTGGAGACTCAGGGTGGCTTACAATGATTTATTTTAATAAAAAACTTTTGGGGTAAAAATCTATCGTAAGATAGTTTTCTATTTAAGATACATAAATAATTTAGTTTATTCAGCATGAAATGGAGCTTAGTTACGTAGGAGGCTGTAGATTCTGCAACACTGGGACTATCGGTGAGTCAACGGCGGGTCAAAGGAGTAGCAGAGATGACAGTTGCTCTTTAACAATTATGATTTAAATCGAGTTGATTTAAATCAAGATTTAAATTGTGATTTAAATCAACTCAATTTAAATCAAATCCACCCTGATCCTTAGTAAAAAGAACCCTTTGCTTTAACCAAATGAAGGTTTCTCTTTCCTAAGGGATCAGACTGTGGCAGCTCTGACCACAACTGCCTTGCTTTAGCAATTGAAATTCTGGTTCTTACTGGACTCGTAAGTCGAGGACTACCTGAACTGACTACCTACCTTGAATTTAATTAAAAAAAAAAAAAGTTGTACAGGTAGTCCTCGATTTACAACAGTTCGTTTAGTGTCCGTTCAAAGTTACAACGGCACCGTAAAAAAGGAACATGACCAATTTTCACAGTTACAACCTCTGCAGTCACGTGACAAAAATTCATAAGTTTGGCAACTGGCTCATATTTATGACCTTCGCTATGTCCCAGGATCATCTGATCCCTTCCGACAAAGCAAAGTCAGTCAAGAAGCAGTTTCGCTTCACAACGGCAGTGATTCAGTTAACAACTTGAAAGGTCGTAAAACGGGGCAAAATGCAGTTAACAAATGTTTCCCCTTAGCAACCAGAAATTTTGGGCTCGATGGTGGTCTTAAGTCGAGGACGACCTGCGTTAGGCCAGAAATTTTGTAGCCCGACACCCTGCTTTTTCTCAGTGTCCCAGAAGGCCACGCTGGCTTCTGAAGGGCACACAACATCACTCGCACCTTCCCACAACAGCTGTGCAATGATGCTCAAAGTCCCAAAATAGCTACCTTGAATTTTACAGTTCACTGGACCCTTAAAAAGTATTTCTCCTTAGTCTCCAATTCCTCTTGGGGGGGGGGGAATGATTCCTTTCCAAAAGTATGATCCCTCCCACTCCAGATCATACAGCAAATGTCCGGCACCAGGTCTCCAGAAATCAAAACAAAGGCAGCTGTCTATTAGGCCCAATTACAGGTACCGTATTTTCCCAAAAATAAGACCCTGTGTCTTATAATTTTTTTGAACCCTAAAGTAAGTGCTTGGCCTTATTGCCATCTGCTCAAAGGCCCGATTGGGATTTTTTTTTTTTTTTAATTTGATTTATATGCCGCCCTTCTCCGGAGACTCAGGGCGGTTTACAATGCATTAAGCAATAGCCTTCATCCTTTTGTATATTTATACAAAGTCAGCTTATTGCCCCCACAAACTGGGTCCTCAATTTACCTACCTTAGAAAGGATGGAAGGCTGAGTCAACCTTGAGCCTGGTGAGATTCGAACCTGCAGTAATTGCAGGCAGCTGGTCTTAATAACCAGCTTAATAACAGGGTGCCTTAGACCAATGTACTACCAAGGCTCTTATTATCAAGGGATGTCTTATTTTGGGGAAAACAGGATAGTCCTCAACTTACGGCCACAATTGAGACAAAATTTACGGTATTTTTCGCACTTTAACAGTGGTTCTCAACCTTCCTAATGCCGCGACCCTTTAATACAGTTTCTCATGTTGTGGTGACCCCCAACCATAAAATTATTCCTAAAACCATTGAAAATATGTGTTTTCCGAAGGTCTTAGGCGACCCCTGCGAAAGGGTCGTTCGACCCCCAAAGGGGTCGCAACCCACAGGTTGAGAACCACTGCACTATAAGATGCTCCGGATTGTAAAACACACCTAGCTTTTGGGGAGGAAAACAAGAAAAAAAAAAATCTGCCTCTACCTCCCAGCAATTTGCCTCCTTGCAGCAAAAAAGCAAACAGGCTGGTCAGCTTCAGCACAGTCTGATTTAGCACAAGCAGCTGACTGGTAGTTGGATTGCCTCCCAGAATACTGCCTATCAGCTGTTCCAGGCTGCGGGGATCGCCACCGCCCATCGCCGCCCCCACCCATCGCCACCGCCATACACCCCATTTTCAGCTTCCATGCGCCCTGTTTTCGGCCTCCGTGTGCCTTATTTTTGGCCCGTTCCAGGGCAATCCCCACCGCCTGGAAAGCGCAGAAGCCAAAAATGGGGCGCGCAGAGGCGGTAGTGATCACAGCCTGAAGTAGCAGATCAGCGGTATTCAGATGGAGGCTGATCCAACCGCCAATCAGCTGCTTGTGCTAAATCAGGCTGTGCTGAAGCTGACCAGGCAGTTTGCTGTAAGGAGGCAAATTGCTGGGAGGCAGAAGCCGGCTGGTGGGCTTCGGCAACATTCGCTGTATATGGCGCACAGACATTTCCACCCACTTTTTTGGGGAGGGGGGGAAGTGTGTCTTATAGACCGAAAAATACGGTATGTTGCTAAGTGAGAAATTTGTTAAGTGAGCTTTGCCCCCATTTTACGGCTTCCCTACCCCCCCGAGGCCCTCCGGAGGCCGGAAATGGCCCGTTTCCCGACTTCTGGTGGGACTGGAAGGCCCGTTTTTTGCTCTCCCCAGGCTCCAGAGGCTTTCTAGGAGCCTGGGGAGGGCGAAAACGGCCTTCCCCAGCCCCCTGGAGGCCAGATACAGTCCGTTTCCCAACTTCCGGTGGGCCCAGAACACCCAAAAACCAGCTGGTCACGGCACGTATGTGTGCTGGAGCTGAGCTAGGGCAACGCTCATGTGCCCACAGATATGGCTCCGTGTGCCACCTACGGCACGCGTGTCATAGGTTCGCCATCACGGCCCTATACCATTGCAGACAAAAGATCGTCCAATCCCTTTTTTAAAAAAACCTGAGCACCCACAACTTCTGGAGGCAAGTCGTTCCCCTGATGAATTGTTCTGTCAGGAAATTTCTCCTGACACTTGACCATTATTGCAGGTAAAGAGCAGGAAATTGTTACCTTGCAAGTAATCTGCTAGGTCTCCACCGTTGCAATACTGCGAAAGAGAAGAGGAAGGAAGGACCACTATCAGAAGGGATGAAGACTATACACTTGATCTATTTGATCTAAAACCCCTCCGCACGTCCCATAAATTTTAAATTTTATATACTGTTTTTATGTTTTAATATTGTATTGTACAGTGCCCAGACTCCTACTGTGAGGGAGATGGGTGGTTGCAAAATGTGGTAAATAAAATCAAAATAAAATATACATCTACTGGTTCAGAGTATAGTATAGTATAGTATAGTATAGTATAGTATAGTATAGTATAGTATAGTATAGTATAGTATAGTATTAGTATTAGTATTAGTATTAGTATTAGTATTAGTATTAGTATACTATAGTTTAGTATGGTATAGTATAGTATTAGTATACTATAGTATAGTATAGTATTAGTATACTATAGTTTAATATGGTATAGTATAGTATAGTATTAGTATACTAGTTTAGTATGGTATAGTATAGCATTAGTATTAGTATACTATAGTTTAATATGGTATAGTATTAGTTTAGTTTAGTATAGTATTAGTATACTATAGTTTAGTATGGTATAGTATAATATTAGTATTAGTATACTATAGTTTAGTATAGTATAATTTTAGTTTAGTTTAGTTTAGTATAGTATAGTATAGGTATACTAGAGTATAGTATAGTATAGTATAGTATAGTAGAGTAGAGTAGAGTAGAGTAGAGTAGAGTATAGTAGAGTAGAGTAGAGTAGAGTAGAGTAGAGTAGAAGAATATAATAACAGAATAGAATATTGTGTTTCCCCGAAAATAAGCCCACTCCAAAAATATTTAAATGCATGCGCATTCTGTCTGCTTAGGGTTAGGGAGACAGAGCTGGAAATCAGGTAAGGCGAAAAGAGGAGCCCCGTCTTGCTCCACGCGCCCCAAAATATTAAGACCTCCCTGAAAATAAGGCCAAGCGCTTATTTCGGAGTTCAAAAAAATATAAGACACGGTCTCATTTTCGGGGAAACACGGTAGAATAGAAGAACAGAATAAAATAGAAGAATAGAATAGAAGAATAGGAATCGAAGAATCAAATCGAATCGAAGAATCGAATCGAATAAGAGAGTCAGAAGGGACCTTGGAGGTCTTCAAGTCCACCCTCCCTGCTCAGGTAGGAAACCAAATACCATTTCAGACAAGAAGTTCAAGAACACCCAAAGCACCCAGACTGGTTTCCTTGCTTGTCTAAAAATTCTTTTATCTTGATTTTATTTTCAGAATATGGGGGGGGGGGGAGATCTTCTGCTTCTCCCTGGCACTGCATGCTGCATTAACATGCAACCTTAAATATAAATCATGTTTCTAATCCCAGACATAACCCAGCAAAATGACAAGAGACTCTGGAAATTATAAAAAAAGAACGGGACGCTTGCGTGTCAGGGGGGTCGACACGCACGGCTGCTTCTCCAGGCAATGGGACTGCAGTCTTACATCCCGCAGTTGACGATTTCACAATCCAGGGGGAAAAAAAAAAAAAAAAGAAGCGTTTGCCAATGGAAACACTGTGTGCATTTTTATTTATTTATTTTGCACAATTATTCACACCCACTGCAGATACAGTGTGGAGAGAATCATAAATATTTTTGACGCTTTTATTTAACGGAACTCGCCGAGTACCGAAGGTTTAATAGTAAGAGAGAAATCAGCAGCCTAGCTTTTTAGTTAGCAGAAAGAAGTCAGTTGGGTTATGGACCGGGAGATGTAGCTGAGCCACACACAAAAACTATATTTATCTCTTGGCGAATTGATGGGACTTAAAAAGTGTTCCTCAGAAAGAACAGAGAAAGGGGAAAAAAAAGAAAAAAAGAAAAGCAGGTTAAACAATAAGCCACCAAAAAACCCCCCAGAAGGTATAAGGTTTATTTTAGGTGTGGATTCTAGCTAATTAGCTCATTGATGAGGACTTCTAAGTCTGAAATAATTAGAAATAGTGGAAATAATTCTGGAAAAATATTCGGTAGTCATTCCCTCTCCCCAGCCCCAACTAGCTAATATCCACACCCCAAAACAAACCCAATGCCTTTCTTCCTTTTGCCTGATGCATCTGAATGCACCCAACTGTCACCTGTATAGATGCACAATTTTGCAATGCACCGCACTGCACCAGCTCAATTGGGCGATACCGATGGCAAGCTTAAAAAAAGCCATCTTTTTTTCCAAGGGCTGAAATTTAACAAGGCTGCCACGTGTGCAGACTTTTTTAAAAAAAGGAGCAGCATGATGAAAATCTGATTTTCTTTCCTGGGCTATTTAAACCTCTGACCGTTCTCCTTCTTGGGCTATTGCTAGTTGGACCCCCATTTCTTATTTCCTTCACATACACACACACACTCATTATATATATTTTTTCATTTGAGAGCAGGCATCAGAATTTCATTTTTATGTGACAATTGTGTACAGAGGAAAAATGACAATAAAGATTATTTCTCTAAATTCTCTTTTCTCTAAAGTCTGGCATGACATGCTGTCCCCCTCTCCTTTAATCCACAGGCACACATTTCTTCTGTGGGGTCCTTGATGCTCTCTGAGCTGGTATTTTTTTTCTCTCTCTCTCTTGCAGACGTTTCATCGCCCAGCTAAGTAATACCATCAGTGCTAGGAGGAGGGAGTGGGGTATGCTCTCTGTTTACGACTTGTCGGTGTCGGTGGGTGTATTCTTGGGGGTTGATTCATTAGGCTGCGGTTTACTGTGAGCTTGCTTACCTGAGTTGGTAGTTCCTTGATTGGGGTATTGCCCTGACACTTGTATATACCATATTTTTCAGACTATAAGACACACTTTTTTGTCTCCCAAAAGGGGGTGAAAATGTCTGTGCATTTTAGACTGAATATTGCCGAAGCCCCACCCACCCGCCATTTTTTTGCCTCCGCACGCCCCATTTTCGGCCTTTTTCAGGCCCATTTTCGGGACTTTTTTCAGCCCATTTTTGAGGCTTTTTTCGGCCCATTTTCAAGGCTTTTTTTGGATGATTTTTGAGGCTTTTTTTGGCCAATTTGTTTGGGAAAAAATGGCCTGAAAAAAGCCTCAAAAATGGGTCAAAAAAGCCTTGAAAACTGGCCAAAAAAAAAAAAAAAAGCGCCTCGAAAAGGGGCAGAAAAAAGCCTCGAAAAGAAGTTGAAAAAAGCCTCGAAAACTGCCCCCCCAAAAAAGGCCTAAAAAACAGACAGAAAAAAGCCTTGAAAATGGCCCGAAAAAAAGCTGGAAAAGGCCCGAAAATATGGGGGGCGTGGAGGCCAAAAACGTTTTTTGTCGATTTCCTCTTCTAAATTTCAGTGTGTCTTATAGTGCGAAAAATACGGTAAACAGAGAGCTAACCCACTCCCTTTAGTCCTGATAATGTTACCTAGTCGGGTTATGAAACGTCTGTTTGTTTGAGTTGGTATTTCCTTAACTGAGGTGTTGTTTAAAGGCTTGTTGTTGGTCTACTGTTAATCTTGGTGATCATTTTGGCTTCTCTGGGTACTGATTGCTGGAGGAGGTGTTTTAGTCCAAGTAAACAATGTTTATGTCAGCCCTGAGATGGCCGAGCTGAGGCCATTTTCTTTTTCTGCTTCAGTGCTGACACACACTGGAGCTGTGGATAGGAAGGAGAGGGGGGGGGAGTAGAGATAGCTGGGGGGCTGTAGCCAAAATAAAGACTGCTTTTCCATGGGAGCCAAGGACATTCCAGCAGGGGTTCAGGAGGAGGAGACTGAGATCACCTAGCAACAGTACTGTATGCTGATTGGACAACGTGACTATTTTGGGAAAGTGGCAAACTTTCACTTTTAATAAGGTGAAAATTGAGGGAACTTTAGAGTCGGTTTTCACCAGCTTTGTGCCAATATATATCCTAATAAAATGAGGAACTTTCCTGCCTTGGAGTTCTCTCTGCTATGGATGTATTACTTGGAACCCTGACAATTTATTGTAAACATACCCTAATCAAGGAACCACCAACTCAGACAAACAAATAATATATAAAAGCCTAATCAAGAACACTCCCACCAACACTAACAGGCAGGGTGGATAAAAATCAATGATTTTTTTAAAAAAATCAAAAAAATCAATGATTTTTTTTTAAAAAATCAAAAAAATCAGATTTTTTTTATTTAAATCGGATTTTTTTGATTTTTATCGAATTTATTTTAATAAAAAACTTTTGGGGTAAAAATCTATCGTAAGATAGTTTTCTATGTAAGATACATAAATAATTTAGTTTATTCAGCATGAAATGGAGCTTAGTTACGTAGCAGGAGGCTGTATATTCTGCAACACTGGGACTATCGGTGAGTCAACAGCGGGTCAAAGGAGTAGCAGAGATGACAGTTGCTCTTTAAAAATTATGATTTAAATTGAGTTGATTTAAATTGTGATTTAAATCAACTCGATTTAAATCAAATCCACCCTGCTGACAGGTCAAGCCACTGGTATATAAGCAGAGAGCAAACCCCACTTCCTTCTAACACTGATGATGCTACCTAGCTGGGTAATGAAACGCCTGCAAGAAAACCGCCAAGTTCAGAGAGCACCAAGGACTCCACAGTTCAACCCTGAATATTCTATTTTATTGGTAGCACATTTCCTTAGCTGTTCTAGGTTTTGCAAGGCAATGTATGGGTGAATGAAAAAAAAGAGGACTTTTACTTCTGTAAATATAGAACATCAAATACTAACCCACATATATTTTATAGCATAAATCACATAACACTATGCATTGGAACCCAAATCTTGTGGATCAAAAATATTTTGGGGTGGATTTTCTATGGTACTGTACATACAGTAGTGGCCAAAATTGTGGAAACCTTTTGGGAAAAGTGTATTTTCTAAAACTAGCTAATAACATCATTTTTTTTCGAAGTAGTACGATAAAATTATATATCAATGGAAAGATAATTTAATCAAGAATGTAACACAATTAACTTTTAGGAAGGATTTGCTATTAGAGTAGCAGTTACAATATAAAGAAGAAAAGTGAAACACATAGTAAAAATGAGATATACAAAAATGATCCCCATATCAGTTAATATTTAGTTGGGTAACCTTTAGCATGAATGACGGCCTTACAAGGTCTTCCCATGGAGTGAACCAAGTATTTTACTTCTGCAGCTGTTATGTGAAACCAAGATTTATTATTTATTTATTTATTTATTTTTAAAATTTTTATACTGCCCCCTCTCCCGAAGGACTCGGGGCGGTGAACAGCCAAGATTAAAAAACATACAATATAAACATTAAAATACATTTAAAACAAAATTAAATCCCTAATGGCTTTCCCCAATTTAAAACCCCTTACCCATAAAATTCACCAATAAAAATTTTAAGCCAGCCCGGCTTGCCAAAATAGAAACGTTTTCAGAGCCCGGCGAAAGGTTCAGAGGTCTGGGATCAGTCGTATCCCTGGGGGTAGCTCATTCCAGAGGGCGGGTGCCCCCACAGAGAAGGCTCTACCCCGGGGGGTCGCCAGTCGACATTGCCTGACCGACGGCACCCTGAGGAGGCCCTCTGTGGGAGCGTGTTGGCTGGTGGGAGGTTATCGGTGGCAGAAAGTGGTCTCGTAAATAACCGGGCCCTAAGCCATGGAGCGCTTTGAAGATGAGAATCAGTACCTTGAAGCGCACCCGGAAGACCACTGGAAGCCAATGCAGCTCGCGCAGGAGAGGTGTTACATGGGAGCGCCATATTGCCCCCATAGGTACCCGCGCGGCTGCATTCTGCACCAGTTGGAACCTCCGGGTGCTCCTCAAGGGGAGTCCCATGTAGAGAGCGTTGCAGTAGTCCAGGCGGGAAGTGACAAGGGCATGAGTGACCGTGCATAAGGAGTCCCGATCCAGAAAGGGGCGCAACTGGCGTATCAGGCGAACCTGATAGAAAGCCCCCCTGGCCACGGCCATCATATGCTCTTCTAAAGACAGCCGTGCGTCCAGGAGGACACCCAAGTTACGCGCCCTCTCCGTGGGGGCCAATGTCTCGCCCCCAACAGCCAGCAATGGCACCAGCTGGCTATATCGGGATGCCGGCAACCACAGCCACTCGGTCTTGGAGGGGTTGAGTCGGAGCCTGTTCCTCCCCATCCAGACCCGCACGGCTTCCAGGCACCGGGACATCACTTCAAGGGCATCGTTGGGGTGGTCTGGGGTGGAGATGTACAGCTGAGTGTCATCAGCGTACAGATTGAAGGATTGTTTCTATTAACTGGGGTTTATTGCTGGGTTCTTCTGACTAACAAGTTTCTTTAGCCGGCTCCATAGATTTTCAATTGGGTTAAGAAGGTCTGGGCTATTCCCAGGCTATTCCAGCAGTGGAATAGGATTATCTTGAAACTCAAAAAGAAAAAAGAAAAAAAAGAGTGATGTTATTAGCCGTCAAAACTCAAAAATATACTTTCCCCAAAAGGTTTCCACAATTTTGGCCACTACTGTATGTACTAAATTTAGAACAATTCAGGGGGTCCCTACCTGGTTTTGGGGAAGCTGGGGAGGATGACAAAAGGAAAAATAACTCAAATTTAGCCACAAAGAAATTCAAATCATAAATATACACACCTCCATTACGAGAAAGACAGAGTTGGGCATTTCCTGAAAGAAAGGAAAAAAAGAAACATCTCATTAAAGAAGAATAATGGAAGCTTTCTTACAATAAATAATTCCTTTTCACCCACCCGCCATTGATCTATCTTGGAGATATTTACGGCATTGACCACAAAAAGACAGAAATTTATTGTTCGGAGATAATCAGTTTTGATTTTGAAATTGGCACGATGCTCAGCTTTCAAATACAGCTTTAAAAAAGACAAGCGTAGACAGTCATAGATGTGGATTTTGCATTACAAACCACCAAAGAAACAATTATAATTGGATACAGAGCAGTGGCGGCACAGTGGTTAGGAATGCTGTATTGCAGGCTGACTCTGCCCACTGCCAGGAGTTCAATCCTGACCTGCTCAAGATTGACTCAGCTTTCTGTCCTTCCGAGGTGGGTAAAATAAGGTCCCAGATTGTTGGGGGCAAGAGGCTGACTCTGTAAACCGCTTAGAGAGTGATGTAAAAGCACTGTGAAGCGGTATATAAATCTAAGTGCTATTGCTATATAATTTTATATCTGGCAGGATTGTGCAGTTCTTTGGATCTATGGTGCTTTGGAATAACTGAAGGCGATTTCATACCAATTTTTTTTTTGGCAAGTCCGTAACCCAAATTCATTTTTTTCTTCCCGGGACTGTGCTACAATTGTAGTGGGCATTTACACAACTCCAGTAAAAGACAACATAGCTGCTTTAAGAAGTTGGAAGCTAGGCAGTGGAAGAGGGTAGAGGTGGGAGAAATATCTAGATTGAAAAGCCAAGAAGTAGATAGAGATAAAGATCCAAGAGAGGAATATGGGAGGCAAGTCAAAAAAAAAGCATAGCAATTAAAAGTATTGAAGCGGGCAAGAGACGATGGATAGATGATTTCCTTGATGAGGGTGTGACATTGTCCAGATGAGGGTTATATCAGTCGGATCTGATGCTGGCTGAGTCATAACTTTTGACCACTCCCCTTGCTCCGCCCCTTTCATGCCCAGTTTAGACTCAGTCGGCCTGAGAGAAACATCTCCTACAGATCTGGCTATACAGCCCAGGTCTGTTCAATATCACAGAATTGTAAGTCTTTTTGACCACCTTTTTATTTCTATAGCTTAAAATTGTTACTTCCCCTTTAAAATTTTTTCCCCCCCTTCTATTGTAGCCTGCCGGTTTTGCTTTGCTAGAGCCTCCTAAGCTGCAGGCTTTGCTTCGCTCCTGGCGGCGGCCATTTTGAAAGCCCCATTTTAAAAGGGAACTTTTTTCCTTTTTCTTTTTCCTGTCTTTTTTGGGGGGGATTTTTTTGATCTATCCCACCAACGATTGTTTAAGGGGCCCTAGACCACAATACCACCAACAATAATAGCAATTACCTAATTTTAAGGGAAATTGCCAAATCGGGCCGCCGCCCACCCTACAGCGATCCCAAAACCGCTGATCAGCTGTAGAGCGGTTAATTGAAGCCCCGCGGCAATTTTAAAAGGAAATTTTTGCCGCTTTGCCACCAACGAGTCTGCAAGTTTGGGGGGGGCAGCAAGCTTCTTCTTGCCTCCCCCTGTGGCATTTCCAGCCAGTATTTTTATTTTTTTCTCTTTGTGGCTGGGGGGGCGCTGAGGAGGTCCGTTTCTAGGCTTGCCTAGACAGATACCTCCAGAGCAGAGTTTTCCTCCTGCTCAAGTGTGACCTGGCAGCCATCGTGCTTAACGCCAGAGTCATTGCCATCTCAAATTTCAACCACGTGGTGAAACTGAAACCAAAAGCTATTTCTCCAGTCGACATCGTGGTCGCAGTGAGTATACTAAAGATGGCGGATCGCTCTTCCCATGGGGAGGAAAATACTATGTACACTGGGAAGAAATCAACTTCCAAACGTAAGCACCTTTCTAAGCCTGAGGAGAAGGATTTAGCAAAGAGGCATAAATCTCTAGAAAAGCAAGCTAGTGAAGTGCCTGCAACTGAGCCTGATAAGGGGACCCCCCCCCCATCTACCCCCCCTCCTCCCATTTCAACTGTTAGCCAGGCCTGGTCTTCGGAGGGAGAGGGTAATGTTCTTCAACAAGACCAAAGCAATTTGCAAAACCCCTTTGCAAGTCAATTAATGACCCCTGCAACTCCTGTATTTGGTGGGCCTGCAGCTGCAGCTGCTTCAACAGGTGAATCCTCTATGCCTGTGCTAACCCCCGAAGATCTTTTAAAAAATGTGCCAGAAGGATTGAGAATTCTGATTGAACAGGCCATTGCTTCTAGAATGGCAGCCAATATTCATGGTCACCACTCTGGCTCTGCTATTTCAGAGCGATCTGCCCGTATTAGAATTTCTCCTGCAGTCAGTCTTACTGGCTCTCATTCTCCTGCAGCCTCCAGAGTTAGTGAAGCCTTTGTGTTTGAGGAAGAGAGACATTCTGACCTATCAGATGATGAGGGGATAATCCAAGATCAACCTGCCTTTACAGGATTATTTCCCCCCAATAAATTCAAGTCTTTATTGCATAAGGCTCGCTTAACAGCCGCCTTAAAGGAAGATGAATACTTTCAAGAGATGCAGGAGGCTCAAAAGGGTGGACTACAGGGACCCTTTTCTGAGCCCCCCCCTCAACTTTGTTATGTACCAACTCCACAACTGTTCATAGACGTGGTAAAGAAACAGTGGGCTGGGCCTGCAACCATGGCATCTGCACATGGTTCAGATAAGAAATATTATGCTGTTGCTCCAAAGTTTGCTCAACTCTTGCAAGTTCCACCTGTAGACAGTCCTGTAGCGGCCCTTTCCTCTTCTTCTTCATACGTAACTGGGGATACTTCTGAAGGTCTAAGGCCAGAAGACAAAAAGTTAGAATTTCTGTTTAAAAAGAACCATCAGGCCTCGGCATGGGCAATTCAATCAGCTTCATCAGCCTCATTTTTTAATAGAACTACCATCCTTTGGCTTCAACAGTTACAGGCAAGGGTACCCCCCAGTGAGGTTCGCCTTCATCAGGATATTAATAAAATCATTGCTGCCACTCAATTTTCGGCTGATGCAACCTTGAATTCAGCCAAATTTGCATCCAGAGCCTTAGCCTCTACAGTTTCAGCCCGCAGGATGCTCTGGCTTCGCCAATGGCCTGCTGACCTTAAGGCCAAATGGCGCTTGGCTGCAGCTCCATATTCTGCAAACAGACTATTTGGGGAATCACTTGACCCTCTTCTTGTAGAGACACGGGACAAGCGAAAAATTTTGCCCTCAACATACAAACGGGCTGAAGGAAGACCCTCTCCATATTACAGAAGGCCTTCCTTTCGTTCCTACCCCCAGGGAGGCCCCTCCAGGCAGGAATATCTTCAGGGATCCTATCGATCCTCGGACCGTCAATATTTTCGGGACAGGAGCAGACAATTCCAGCCCAAACGGTCCTTTCGGGGTTCTGGTTTCCGCCAGTCCCGCAGTCGTAAGTGACTCACTACCAAATCCTCCAGTAGGGGGTCGCCTGTCCCTCTTCGCGGACAGGTGGGAAAGGTCATCTTCAGACCTTTGGGTTCTTTCAGTTGTAAAATTCGGCCTCCCCCTGGAATTTCTCTCCAGGCCTCCAACCCGCTTTCTTCAATGTCCAACTTCCAAAAGCGAATCCAGACGTCAATTAATGAACCAAGCAGTTCAGCACCTACTACAGATTCACGCCATAGAGGAGGTCCCCCACGATCAATGGAAACAGGGGTATTATTCCATCCTGTTCGTAGTTCCAAAGCGGTCAGGGGGGTGGAGAGCCATTCTGGACTTAAAAAATCTCAACTCATACATAGTGTATCGCAGATTCAAAATGTGTTCACTAACCTCTATTCTTCAAGGGATTCGTCCCAACGATTTTCTAGTTTCCATAGACCTCATGGAGGCTTATCTTCACATTCCCATCCTGCCAAAGCATCGACAGTATCTCCGATTCAGCTATGCAGGAAAGCATTTTCAATACCGGGCTCTTCCCTTCGGACTGGCATCTGCACCAAGGGTCTTCACAAAGGTCCTGGCGGTGGTGGCGGCTCACCTGAGACAACAACCGGTAAGGATCCAGGCTTACCTGGACGATATTCTGATTCAGGCTCACTCTCAAGAGCAAGCCTTACACGACCTACACCTCACGATTCAAACCCTGAACAACCATGGGTTCTTGGTCAACTACAAAAAAAGTCAGTTAGTGCCAGTCACCAGGATCACCCATCTTGGCGCCATCATAGACGCAGCCCAGGGGACCGTCTACCTAACCTTGGAACGACGGTCAGACATCAGGGACCTAGTAGCTCTCATTCGCAGAACTCCATCAGTTCCATTGGCCACTCTATCCAAGCTCTTAGGCAAGATGGTCTCCTGCGTCCAGATCGTCCCATGGGCACACCTTCACGCTCGCCACTTGCAGTGGTTCCTGCTTCCTTTTCAAAAGAAACGCCAAGCTCACACCATGTTAACAGTCAAAGTTCCACTCTCAGTCAGGCGATCGCTAGGTTGGTGGACATCGCCTTCTCTCGACAAGGGGTGTCTCTTCATGAATCACGACCGACTTGTACTCACTACAGATGCCAGCCTTCACGGATGGGGGGCTCATCTTGCATCACACGTGGCTCAGGGCCGTTGGTCTGCATCAGACCTCGCCAACCCTATCAACTGGCTGGAGCTGAAGGCCATTCGTCTCGCTCTCACGCACTTTCACCGGTTCGTGCAACACCGTCATGTTCTGGTGTTGACAGACAATATGGCGGCGAAGGCACATGTCAACCGTCAAGGGGGCACCCACTCAAAGCGCCTCATGGAGGAATCATTTCGCCTGGGCAAGTGGGCAGAACAACACCTCCTCTCCATCAGAGCGGACCACATTGCGGGGTCGGAAAACACACAGGCGGATTTCCTGAGCAGGACAGAGGTGGACAACAGCGAGTGGCAGATTCATCCCGACATATTTCATCAGATTTGCAACAGGTTCGGCATCCCAGCCATAGATCTCTTCGCCACACACCTGAACAATCAGCTTCCTCGCTTCTTCTCGAGGTTCCCGACGCCAGGGGCGGAAGGGGTCAACGCTCTCCGTCTCACCTGGCCGCCGGGTCTTCACTATGCCTTTCCACCGCTGCCTCTGATTCCGGCCCTGATTCGGAAGGTCATCGCCGACAGAGCAGAAATTATCCTCGTGGCTCCCCACTGGCCACGCCGTCCGTGGTTCGCAGACCTGGTCAGTCTCTCCACATTTCACCCTTGGAGGATTCCACCAGACGAGATTGTACTGCGTCAGGGGAACCTTCTTCATCCGGACCCTCAGTGGCTCCAACTGACTGCATGGCGCTTGAAGGGGCCCGTCTAAGGCAGGACAATTATTCAGATAGGGTGATTCACATTGTTCAAGCCTGCAGACGTAAATCCACAGTCAGACTCTACAATATCTCCTGGCTCGCTTTTTATAGGTGGTGCCGTTCCCGGCAGATAGATCCTGTTTCAGCCTCACCTGCCCAGATCTTGGAGTTCCTCAGAGATGGGTTTGACCGTGGTCTGGCCCATAGTACCCTTCGGAGACATGTGGCGGCTCTGTCTACGGCCTTGTCCAGTCCATCCGGCCGACCACTCACTCAGCACCCTGTGATAAAAAAGTTCCTGCGAGGAGCCAGGCTCTTGCGGCCCTCCTCGATTCATAGATACCCTACTTGGGATTTGCCCAAGGTCCTTAACGCTTTAACTGAGACTCCCTTTGAACCCCTCCGCACGGTTCACCTTCGCTTTCTCACCCTTAAGGTGGTTTTCCTTATAGCCATAACTTCAGCCCGTCGCATTTCGGAGCTGGCAGCCCTCTCAGTTAGGGAGGATCTCTGTGTTTTCCGGCCGGACACAGTTAATTTGAGATTGGACCCTTCCTTTATTCCCAAGGTTAATTCCCCCTTTCACAGGGCCCAAGAGGTTATTTTGCCCAATTTCTGTTCCCGGCCCTCTCATGCCTTGGAACGAAGGTGGCATACCTTAGATGTACGGAGGGCCCTAAAGATTTATATCAAAAGGACTGCTCCCTTCAGGAAGTCAGAGGCTTTGTTTGTTTCCTTTTTGCCAGGCTCCCTAGGGCTCAAAGTCTCTTCTGCCACAATTGGTAGATGGATCAGGGCTTGCATCGCCTCGGCATATCAGGCCCAGGCGATTCCTGTTCCCAATAGCATTACTGCCCACTCCACTAGGAGTGCTGCTACCTCAGCAGCTTGGGCAACTCAGGCCTCCCTTGAGGAGGTATGTAGGGCAGCCACCTGGTCTACCCCCTCGCCATTTATTCGTCATTACAAGATAGATACCTTTGCTTCTGCTGAAGCGTCATTTGGCAGGAGGGTTTTGCAGCAGGTGCATCGTGCGAGGGTCTCTCCAGGCCCTTCGACATCCCGCCCTTGAGACAGCCAAATCTTTGGTATGTCCCTCATCTGGACAATGTCACACCCTCATCAAGGAAATTGGGCATTGGTCTTACCTTAAATGCCAGATTTCTTGAGGGGGGTGACATTGTCCAGCCCCTCCCTCTGTCTCAGTGCCTGTACAGTTTATTGTTCTTGTTCAGTAGTTTTTTTCCAGTTGTCCCGTTGGACCGAATTACTTCCTCCTGATAACGGTGGTTCCTGTTGGAGATACTTCTGGTGGCCTTCCTTCGTCAAAACTGAGCATGAAAGGGGCGGAGCAAGGGGAGTGGTCAAAAGTTATGACTCAGCCAGCATCAGATCCGACTGATATAACCCTCATCTGGACAATGTCACCCCCCTCAAGAAATCTGGCATTTAAGGTAAGACCAATGCCCAATTTCTCCTTTTTGTTGTTGTTCTGACTTGCTTTTATTTTTCTCTCTTTCTTTGATTTTTTTTAGGTAGGTGACATGATTAGAAGTTAGGTAGGATAGAAAGAAAACGTTTTTTTAAATAAAGGGTGACATTTATTTATTTATTTTATTTAGCGTATGGCTGGTCCCACACAATATTAAAACACTTCATTTTTACAGGTTAAAACAATTAAAACAATTTGAAAAAAAGCAGTAAGAAAACCTAAGAGGAAAACAGAAATAACATTTCAGAGTTTAATGTCGAGTTCGGAGATCCAGTCAGTAGCTGTCGTTGTTACGCAGAGGAAGTCCCTAAAATCTCCTGGATATCTTCTGTTAGAGCATTCCCTCACTATATGTTGGATAGTCTGTCGAGGAGCCCCACAATCACACTGCGCTGAAGGTGTCTTTCCCCATTTATACAAGGAGTCGGCACACACCCCATGAGTCGTTCTAATTCTATTGTATGTCACCCATATGTGTCAGGGTAGATTAATATGCTCAGAAATAGAAGCAGAAGAACTGTTGTGGCTCCGACCCCCGAGCCCGTCTTATCGGAGGAAGGTGGCTCCGAAAGGGAAGGAGAGGAGTTGGCCGGGCCTCTCTCTCCAGGACCCTCCTCTCTGGCAATGCCTCAGGTGTCTCCCGACGGAGAAGAGATTGGCCAGGAGCCAGGTATCCCCGAGCAGTTGCAGTCGGACAGTGACGGAGATGAGTCTTGGCTGGATCCACGCCAGCGTCGGAGAGATAAGCGCACGCAACAGAAAAGGAGGCGTGCCAGAGATTAGGCTGAGTCCCTGGACCACACCCCACAGGGTATAAAAGGGAGTGTGGTGGCCAGTCAAGCCTTGTGATGAACAAAGCTGAAAGCTTCCACGCCATTCTGCATTGCCGGACTTTTGCTATGGGCTTTGCTGGATTATCTTTGGACTTGATTGACTCTGTAATTATTGAACATTTTACTTTGATGTACCAGAAGCGGAGAGAAGTTCTCTCCTCCCTTCGTAAGTAAAAGACTCTTGGCAGGCAGCCACTAGGTTGCTGCCAAGTTCCGTTATCAAAAGGGAGTTTCTTGTCGGCTGGTTTGGTTTTTAACTCTTGGACATCTGTTGGTGTGCGTGTGTGGGACGGGGACAGAACAAGAACACCAAGACTGACGCTGAAGATGTTACCCAGCCTGGTAGTGAAACGTTCGGGAACCAAACCCACAAGCTCGGAGAAGGAACCTTTACCTTCATCCTACACCTGAGCTACAGATATTTGCCACTTTTGCAAAAAAAAAAAAAGAAGCTTCCTTAAGGCAGAGAAAGTTTCTTCTACAGCAGGGAGTGTCAAACTCAAGGCCCGTGGGCTGGATCCGGGCCCGGGAGGTGCTTAGATCTGCAGCAGCACCGACCACAAGGATGCCGTGACGGTCGTAAGTGTGAAAAACGGACCCAAGTCCCATTCCTCTGTGCTGTGGTAACTTCCAATGGTCACGAAACGAATGGTTGTTAAGCCGAGGACTTCCTGTATTAACTTTGGAGTAAGGGATCAAAACCCACCGGGGGCCTTGAGATGTCATGTGGCTGTTATGTACTATCACCTGCCTCCCGGTTACTCATTGATAAAAAGTAAACAGCTCGTGGGAAGGCTGCTGGGACGGCCTTCAGCTCTCCCACTGGCAAATGGGGCTCCCCCAGTAATGACACAACTCTTAACTTAGCTGGAAAAACCACCCGAGGGGGGGGGATTGTTTGCATGGAAACACACATCCTTTTTCACCGAGTTATGTCCTCGCTTTGCAAACACAGCCCTTGGACTTAAGCGTCCTCAAACGTCCTATTCTGAATTTCATCATCATCAGCCAAATTATTTAATTCGTTTTATTCTATTTTAAATTTTGTATTTATATGTTTTATTCTATGGCTGTTCACTGCCCTGAGTCCTTCAGGAGTAGGGCGGTATACAAATTCAATAAAATAAAATAAAAAAAAAATAAAATCGTTTTAAGCCATGGTTTACCCACCGCAGGATGAAGGCCGCTTCCGCCCGTTTCCAATCCATACAGGTAGTCCTTGACTTACTCAATTGTGGTCATTAAGACGAGGACTACCTGTACAGTCAGGTAGTCAACTGGGCCCCAACTGGACCAGTTTCCCCAACTGAGCCCGCCCAATGAAACAAACAAAACGTTCAAAAATTAATATATTTACAGCAGTGGTGGGTTTCAAATTTTTTTACTACCGGTTCTGTGGGTGTGGCTTGGTGGGCGTGACAGGGGAAGGATACTGTAAAATCTCCATTCCCTCCCCACTCCATGGGAAGGTTACTGCAAAATCCCCATTTCCTCCCAATCAGCTGGGACTCGGGAGGCAGAGAATAGATGGGGGCGGAGCTAGTCAGAAGCGGTATTTATCGGTTCTCCAAACTACTCAAAATTTCCACTATCGGTTCTCCAAAACTGGTCAGAACCTGCTGAAACCCACCTCTGATTTACGGTATGTACTACCAAGCACATCTAAATTATATTAAAGTAACGAAAATGCATTTACAATCATTTACAACTGAGCAACCCCTAAGGTTTGGGAATTGAAAGTTGAAAAATTTGACATTCCCTAGCCCACCATTCTCTGTCTTGTTTTAGGTCTCTTTCGTGGACGCTATGGATCCAGTGGGATCCATTCTGTGACCATTTTATCCAGTGCGCAGAATGGATTCTGAATTTATTGGCCGAAAAAGATGCTATTTGCTTTTCACCAAATGCTTGACTGACTATCCTGCAGGAATAGAATAGAATAGAATAGAATAGAATAGAATAGAATAGAATAGAATAGAATAGAATAGAATAGAATAGAATTTTTTATTGGCCAAGTGTGATTGGACACACAAGGAATTTGTCTTGGTGCATACGCTCTCAGTGTACATAAAAGAAAAGATACGTTCATCAAGAATCATAAGGTACAACACTTATTGATAGTCATAGGGAACAAATAAGCAGTCAAATCATATTAGGAAACAGTCAATATAAATCATAAGGATACCAGCAACAAAGTTACAGTCATACCAGTGGTAGGTTGCCCCCGGTTCTATAGAACTGGTAGTAAAACTGGCGGGAGGCTCCGCCCACCGACCATGACATCACCAAAACGCTTCTGTGCATGTGCAGAAAAGCCCGCTGCAAACCAGTAGTAAAGGTAAGTAGAACCCACCCCTGAGTCATACAGTCATAAGCGGGAGGAGATGGGTGGTGGGAACGATGAGAAGATTAATAGTAGTGCAGACTTAGTCAATAGTTTGACAGTGTTGAGGGAATTATTTGTTTAGCAGAGTGATGGCGTTCGGGAAAAAACTGTCCTTGTGTCTAGTTGTTCTGGGGTGCAGTGCTCTATCGCGTCGTTTTGAGGGTAGGAGTTGAAACAGTTTATGACCAGGATGCGAGAAGTCTGTACATATTTTCCCAGCCCTCTTTTTGACTAGTGGAGTTCTCCATGGAAGGCTGGTTGGTAGCCATGGTTTTTTCTGCAGTTCTAATCATCCTCTGAAGTCTCTGTCGGTCTCGTTGGGTTGCAGAGCCAAACCAGACAGTTATGGAGGTGCAGATGACAGACTCAATAATTCCTCTCTAGAACTGGATCAGCAGCTCCTTGGGCAGTTTGAGCTTCCTGAGTTGGCGCAGAAAGAACATTCTTTGTTGTGCTTTTTTGATGACGTTTTTGATGTTGGCTGTCCATTTTAGACCTTGCGATATGGTAGAACCTAGAAATTTGAAGGTTTCTACTGTATTTCTGGACCACTGTTCTTATCTTTGGCCAGGCTGCTCCGGAGTGACTGTTTTAAAAAAGGTAGTTCTCGACTTACAACCCATTCATTTAATGACTGAAGTTAGAACGGCACTTTAAAAAACAACAACTGTCTTATGAGCATTTTTTTTCACATGTAGGACCGTTGCAGGATCCCCCGTGGTCGCGTGATCAAAATTCAGAACGCTTGGCAACTGGCTTGTATTTATTTATTATTTATTTATTTTGTCACATTTCTAGGCCGCCCAACTCCCAAGGGACTCTGTATTTATGACAGCTGCAGTGTCCCAAAGTCACGCGATCCCTTTTTGCAACCTTCTGACCAGCAAAGTCAATGGGAAAAGCCAGATTCACTTAATAATTGCGTGACTAACTTAACAACCGAAGCGATTCACTTAACAGCTGTGGCAAGAAAGGTCGTAAAAGGGGGCAAAACTCACTTAGCTCTTCTTGCTGAGCAAATAGCAATTTGGGGCTCAATTGTGGGTCATAAGTCGAGGACTAACCTGTAGGCCAAAGAACCTAGAAGACGTCCGTGACCTATTCTTCTGGTTAAATGTCAATAGGTAGGTAAATTATATATAAACCTATATATCTACGGGACCGCCTGCTACCACCAATAGCCTCCCACCAGCCAGTACGCTCCCATAGAGAGGGGCTCCTCCGGGTGCCGTCGGCCAAACAATGTCGACTGGCGGCCCCCAGGGGCAGAGCCTTCTCTATGGGGGCACCTACTATCTGGAATGAGCTCCCCCCGGAGATACGGAGGATCTGGATCTGCGCACCTTCCGTCGCGCGCTCAAGACTGTCTTATTTCATCAAGCTGGCCTGGCCTAAATCTTTTCCCCTTTTAAATGTAAATTTTAACTTGTTTTTAAATTATTGGGTATTTTAAATTTGTCTCAGCCAAATTATTCAATTCGTTTTTATTCTATTTTACATTTTTGTATTTATGTGTTTTATTCTGTGGCTGTTCACCGCCCTGAGTCCTTCGGGAGTAGGGCGGTATATAAATCCAATAAAATAAAAAATAAAATAAATAAATGAATAAATAAACCTGTCTGGAGTTGCGCCATGCATTTCTCTAAAAATAAACCACTCTGCCCCTAAAGCGAAGCAGAAACAAAGGGCCCAATAACCAGGCATAATCTGAATTGCAAGGTCTAAAAAGAAGAGAAAGAGCTTACATAAGTGTTCTGAATAATACCACTCGCTGCAGAGCCCCATAAGAGAATACAAGCTCCGGAGTTTTATTTCTAATGAGGCCTCTGGCTTTACTCTCCTTTATTGGAAAAGAAAAATTAAAAAAACAGACGAGACTCAGCAGAGAAAAGAAGGCAGAGAAGGGAGGCCACTGCAGGATGCAGCTGAGGCCAGCAAAATGCATGTATAGGCAGCTGACAAAGGAACAATACAAGCATGCACAGGGGTGGGGGTGGGGGGGTGGTGGCACAGGATCAGTGGTTAATTCCAGGGGGTGATGGAAGGAACGTGGTGGCCCGCCCTGGGATGAGGCTCAAAAGGGTCTCCTAAACGGGAGGCCCAGCCATCAGCTGCTCATGACAGGAAGGGTCCAGTGAGAGCATTTAGACCACTCTATTCCCTTTCCTGAACAGCCCGGCGTACTAGTCTACAGTGTCCCCTCATGACCGACAATTTATGTATTTATTTGTATCCTGTCCTTATTATTTCTTAGAAATAACCCATATCCACCATGCCTTTGTCCTATTTTCCCCAAAACAACAACCCTGTGAGATGGGTTGGGCTTAGAGTGTGTAACTGGGCCAAAGTCACCCAGCCAGCTTTCATGCCTAATGGCGGGACTAGAACTCACTGTCTCCTGGTGATTGGCCCAAAGTCATTCAGATGACTTTCATGCCCAAGGCAGGACTAGAGCTCACCTTCTCCTAGTGATTGGCCCAAAGTCACCCAGCCAGCATTCATGCCTAAGGAGGGACTAGAACTCACTGTCTCCTAGTGATTGGCCCAAAGTCACCCAGCCAGCATTCATGCCTAAGGAGGGACTAGAACTCACTGTCTCCTAGTGATTGGCCCAAAGTCACCCAGCCAGCATTCATGCCTAAGGAGGGACTAGAACTCACTGTCTCCTAGTGATTGGCCCAAAGTCACCCAGCCAGCATTCATGCCTAAGGAGGGACTAGAACTCACTGTCTCCTGGTGATTGGCCCAAAGTCATTCAGATGACTTTCATGCCCAAGGCAGGACTAGAGCTCACCTTCTCCTAGTGATTGGCCCAAAGTCACCCAGCCAGCATTCATGCCTAAGGAGGGACTAGAACTCACTGTCTCCTGGTGATTGGCCCAAAGTCACCCAGCCAGCATTCATGCCTAAGGAGGGACTAGAACTCACTGTCTCCTAGTGATTGGCCCAAAGTCACCCAGCCAGCATTCATGCCTAAGGAGGGACTAGAACTCACTGTCTCCCGGTGATTGGCCCAAAGTCATTCAGATGACTTTCATGCCTAAGGCAGGACTAGAGCTCACCTTCTCCTAGTGATTGGCCCAAAGTCACCCAGCCAGCTTTCATCCCTAAAGTGAGACTAGAACTCACCATCTCCTGGTGATTGGCCCAAAGTCACCCAGCCAGCATTCATGCCTAATGGTGGGAATAGAACTCACCGTCTCCTGGCAACTGGCTCAAAATCACCCAGCTGGCTTTCATGCCTAAGGCGGGACTAGAACTCACCTTCTCCTAGTGATTGGCCCAGTCACCCAGCCGGCTTTCATGCCTAAATTGGGACTAGAACTCACCGTCTCCTGGCAACTGGCTCAAAATCACCCAGCTGGCTTTCAAGCGTAAGGCGGGACTAGAACTCACAGTCTCCTGGTCTCCATCCTAGTGCCTTAAACACTAGACCAAGCTGGCTTTCTCTGCCTCCTGAACTGCCTGAAAAGTCAATATCAATCAGAATATAGCTGGAAGGGACTTTGGAGATCTTCTAGTCCCGTGATGGCGAACCTATGGCACGCATGCCACAGGTGGCACACGGAACCATGTTGCCTGGCACGCCGGCTCAGCTCTCAGCCTCTCTAGGAGACTCTGGAGGCTGGGGACAGCAAAAAAGTCACTTCCTGTCTAACCGAAAGTTGGAAAACGGGCCCTTTTGAGCCTCCGGAGGACCTCCGAGCGGGTGGGGAAGGCTGTTTTCGCCCTCCCCAGATGCATAGAGAGGATCTGGAGCCAGATGAGAAAGAAAAACAGGGCTACTGGGCCATTGCGTGCCAGAAGGGGGGTGGGGCAGGACACATAGAATTATGGGTGTGGGCACACACGCACGTGAACTTCCCCCGCCTTCCCCACTTCCTGGCACGCGACAGCAAAAAGGTTAGCCATCACTGTTCTAGTCCAACCCCCTGCTCAAGCCGTGGCCTATACAAATATTCAGACAAGACAAATAATAAATAATAGACACATGGTCCGAATAGTTGGGATCAAACTGAGAAAAAGAAGAAAAGCCAGAAGAAAAAGGACTCAAATCCAAACCTTAGAGGCAGGCCCAGAGTTCAAAGCTGAGCGGCCAGCCAGAGAACATCAAAAAAGACCTGGAGTTGTACAGCAACACCAGCCCGCCCACACAGATGTCCTCAAGATGCCCTGCATGCTATATTTATTGTTACTATGGGGGCAGCAGTAAAAACTTTGAAAGGGAGCCAATGGGATTAAAAAAATCCCACACGCTGTATGGAGGAGGATGCCTGTAACCTGACCAGTAACTAACACAGTGGAGACTAATGCTGTATTTGTTTATTTAGTCATGATTATGTAGGGTATATTGGAGGTGGTGACTTTTTGAGAGCTGCAGGCAACGGAATTTCATTTTAATGTATGCCGATTAGTGTACATTCAAAGTGACAATAAAGCGGTGGCTCAGGGGCTAAGACGCTGAGCTTGTCGATCGAAAGGTTGGCAGTTCAGCGGTTCGAATCCCTAGTGCCGCGTAACGGGGTGAGCTCCCGTGACTCGTCCCAGCTTCTGCCAACCTAGCAGTTCGAAAGCAGGTAAAAAATGCAAGTAGAAAAATAGGGACCCCCTTTGGTGGGAAGGGAACAGCGTTCCGTGCGCCTTTGGCATTGAGTCATGCCGGCCACATGACCACGGAGACGTCTTCGGACAGCGCTGGCTCTTCGGCTTAGAAACGGAGATGAGCACTGCCCTCTAGAGTTGGGAACAACTGGCACATATGTGCGAGGGGAACCTTTACCTCTATTCTATTTCTACTCTGTTCTACTCTGTTCTACTCTGTTCTATTCTATTCTATTCTATTCTATTCTATTCTATTCTATTCTATTCTATTCTATTCTCTCTTCTCATTGCTATTCTACTCCTCTACTCTACTCTACTGTAAAACAAAAGGGCCCCCATTAGTCCAGGAAAGCAAAATAAAGCAGCCACAGCAGAATTAATCTTACAGGCACAGTCAGTCCTTAGCTTACGACCACAACTGAGCCCAACATTTATGTTGTTGAATGAGAAATTTGGTGAGTGAGTTTGTCCCGTTTCACGCCACATTGGTTAAGGGAATCACTGTAGTTCTTAAATTAGTAACAAGGTTGTTAAGTGAATCTGGTTTCCCCCCTTGACTTGGCTTGTCAGGAGGTCGCAAAAGGGGATCACGTGACCCCAGGACACTGTAACCGTCATAAATACGAGTCAGTTGCCAAATGCCTGAATTCTGATCACGGGGGATGCTGCAATGGCCCTAAGTCACTTTTTTCAGTGTTGCTGTAACTTTGAACCAGGAGTGAAATGCTCCCGGTTTGGACCGGATCGCCCGATCCAGTAGCGATGGCGGCGGGTGGTTCGGAGAACCGGTAGCAAAAATCCCTCCCCCCCCATGCCCAGCTGAGCCGCACAATCATCAGAGGCTTTTTTTAAAAAACCTTTAAAAGCATTTTTTCTACAACCTCTTCGGCCAAAAAACTGCTTTTAAAAGTTAAAAAAAAAAAAGCCTCTGACGATCGTGCGGCTCAGCTGGGATCGTCAGAGGCTTTTAAAAGCATTTTTTAAACAACCTCTTCAGAGATTATAGAAAAAATGCTTTTAAAAGGTAAAAAAAAAGCCTCTGACGATCCCAGCTGAGTTGCCTGATCATCAGAGGCTTTTAAAAGCATTTTTTTTCACAACCTCTTCGGCTGAAAGTTAAAAAAAAAAAGTTGGCCACGCCCACCAAGTCACATTACCCCCACCACCACCAACCCACGCCCACAGAACCGGTAGTAACCAATTTTACATTTCACCACTGCTTTGAACGGTCACTAAATGAAGGGTTGTAAATCCAGGACTACCTTTATCAGCAAAAGAAATGTGGCATGATTTCCTCAACGGGCGCCTCTTCTTTCTTTTAAGCACGGTGCATCTTGACAAAAGTGCTCTTTCTATTTGCTGATGGGCTGCCATCAGCTCTGTGGGAAAACCAGCTTCCTCACTGAACGCTTGGTAACAGCAATCACTCCTGACTCAATCAATCAATTAATCAATCAATCAATCAATCAATCAATCAACCACTGGTTAATTGTTTTCACTGTTAGGAAGTTTCTCCTTAATTCCAAGTTGCTTCTCTCCTTGATCAGTTTCCATCTGTTGCTTCTTGTCCTGCCTTCTGGTTCTTTGGAGAATAAGCTGACCCCCTTGTCAGGTTTCGATGTCATCTCAAATAAACTGCACTCCCAAGCAATTAATCTTTGCTGAAATATTCCATTTATTAAGTACGACAGATCTGGCCCCGACTTCGTCGTAGCCAATACTAACCCTCTGACCCCCAAACCCTTCCCTTTCCGTTCCCCAATTCTCATCTTCTCACTGGCCATCTTCCAAGTCAGTCTCCCCAGCTTCTGACCTCACCCCACAGGAATGTCTCCCCTCCCATCCCATCTCCTAGGGGATATTATCTACAGAGAAAATAAGTAGGTGAAAAGTCAAGCCTCGTCTTTTTATGGCAGCATCAGAATGCTGATACCCCTCCTCTTTGGGGCAGCCCCTCAAATACTGGAATACTGCTAACATGTCGTCGTCCCCCCCCAGTCCTTCTTTTCTCTAAACTAGCCAAACCCAAATCCTGCAACCGTTCTTCATATATTTTTGTCTCCAGGCCTTTAATCATCTTAGTTGCTCTTCTCTGCACTTTTTCCAAAATCTCTACACCGTTTTTGTAGCGTGGTGAGCAAAACTGGATGTGATATTCCGGGCGTGGCCTTACTAAGGATTACTAAGGACTCGGTTTTTATTTCGGCCGATTGTCAAAATTATTGCAGCTCAGAATCGGTGACTGATCTTTGCCTGCACCTCTTCCCTCCCGAGGCCAGCCTCTTTTCATGTTAGGATTTAACAGTTTTCAAAAAGAGGAACTGTCTTATTATTGATCCAATCTGCGCTGAGAGTGTTTGTTTTAGAGCGATTTTTCCCCCCCGAGCAGCAGAAGAGAGTAAAACCGCAGTGAATATTTATATAACACGGTTCTTAAAATATTTTTGAATCCAAAGTCCTGAGAATCGGGACGTTAAAACATGTTGTTCTAAAGCAGTGGCATCTCTCACACTTTCCTTTGCCAAGGATTTAAAAAAAAAAAAAATCCATAAAAATTACTGGGTGTATTTTTTGGCCCGAGATAAATGCTAGCCACAGATGGATTCTTAACAACCAAAAACTGCCTCAGTTGTGGATGCTTCAATGAATAATCAAAAATGATTGACATGTGGAGACAGTTCATAACTGCCTGTTACTAGAGCATATCTTATTTATTTTTTATCCCACTTTTATTATTTTGTAGCTAGCTCCATACATAATGCTCCTTCCTCCTCCTATTTTCCCCACACAACAACCCTGTGAGGTGGATTGGGTTGAGAGTGTGTGACTGGCCCGTAATCACCTAACTGGCTTTTACAGGTAAGGTGGGACTAGAACTCACAGTCTCCTGGTGATTGGCCCAAGGTCATCCAACTGGCTTTTGTGCCTAAGGCGGGACTAGAACTCACAGTCTCCTGGTGATTGGCCCAAAGTCACCCAGCTGGCTTTCATGCCTAAGGCGGGACTAGAACTCACTGTCTCCTGGTGATTGGCCCAAGGTCACCCAACTGGCTTTTGTGCCTAAGGCGGGACTAGAACTCAGTCTCCTGGTGATTGGCCCAAGGTCACCCAGCTGGCTTTCATGTTTAAGGCAGGACTAGAACTCAAGAGTCTCCTGGTGACTGGTCCAAAGTCACCCAGCCAACGTTCGTACTTAATGCGGAACTATAACTCACCGTCTCCTGGTGATCGGCCCTAAATCAAGCAGCCGGCTTTTACACGTAAGGCGGAACTATAACTCATAGTCTTGTGGTGATTGGCCCAAAGTCACTCAGCCAGCTTTTACACCTAAACTGGGACTAGAACCTTAACACTTGCATTGGTATGACACCAACCGATTCACCAATTAGACATTACAGGTGGCAATTTTTCTTATTTTGTTGCCTGCTATTATTGTGGGCACTTCTAAAATGAGGAACTGAAAGGAAGCCATGGCTGCTAGCCAATCACCTCAGCATCCTGTTTTGCCCATTTCAGGTATCAAGAAATGTTGTGGTCTGTCTGTCTGTCCATCCGTCCATCCTATCATTAATTTACCTACCTACCTACCTACCTACCTACCCATCCTTCCTATCTATCTATCTATCTATCTATCTATCTATCTATCTATCTATCTATCTATCTATCTATCTATCTATCTATCCTCTATATCTATCTATCTATCTATCTATCTATCTATCTATCTATCTATCTATCTATCTACCTACTTACTTACCTACCTACCTACCTACCTACCTACCTACCTACCCATCCTCTATATCAATCATCTACCCACCCATTCTCTATATCCATCCATCCATCCATCCATCCATCCATCCATCCATCCATTCATTCATCCATCCATGGACCCCTCACATCCTGGACATAAACTGTTTCAACTCCTACCCTCAAAACGACGCTATAGAGCACCGCACACCAGAACAACTAGACACAAGGACAGTTTTCCCCCAAACACCATCACTCTGCTAAACAACTAATTCCCTCAACACTGTCAAACTATTCACTAAGTCTGCACTACTATTAATCTTGTCATCGTTCCTATCACCCATCTCCTCCCACTTATGACTGCATGACTGTAACCTTGTTGCTGGTATCCTTATGATTTATATTGATATTGTTTCCTGATTGCTTATTTGTAACCTATGACTATCATTAAGTGTTGTACCTTATGATTCTTGGTGAATGTAGCTTTTCTTTTATGTACACTGAGAGCATATGCACCAAAGACAAATTCCTTGTGTATCCAATCACACTTGGCCAATAAAAAATTCTATTCTATTCTATTCTATTCTATTCTATTCTATTCTATTCTATTCTATCCTATTCTATTATTCTATTCTATTCCTATTCTATCCCTCCCTCCCTCTAATCTATCTATGACTTTCCTTACTTTATTAAAGCATTAATTACAATCCATTCCTACTTTCCCAGGATGAGAGCCAAAAGGGGGAAAACGCTTACTGTTCCAAATTACAACCCTGTAAGTTGTCCTTGACTCCTTTTTCAAAAGGAGTTCACTGTCCTGACAATTTATTTTGTCTATCCGAGGTTGAAATTAACCCACTTTTGCTGAAGTTGGCCAATGGGCTTTGGGTTAATTATTCCAGCAAGGCCAACGGCAGACTTTGGGGCAGTTGACGATTCTGTGCCAATATTTACAGATGTGCAGATTTTTGACTGGACTACAGTCCGGCTTACGATGAGCAGCTGACTTTTAACATTGGATGCCAAGGGTTCAAAACAGGAGCTTCTCAATCTACAGGCAATCCTCGACTTATGACAACTGAGCCCAAAATTTCTGCTGAACAGAACAACATTGAAACATGTGTTAAAGTGAGTTTTGCTCCATTTTACCACTTTTCTTGCCACAGTTGTTAAGTTGAATCGCTGCAGTTGATAAGTCAGTCACCCGGTTGTTAAGTGAATCCGGCTTCCCCATTGACTTTGCTTGTGAGAAGATCGCAAACGGGGATCACGTGATCTTGGGACATAGCAATGGTCATAAGTATGAAACAGTTGCCAAGCACTTGATAACATGATCATGGGGACTGCTGCAATCGTCGTTAAGTATGAGGATTTTTTCCAATGCCGTTGTAACTTTGAACGGTCACTAAATGAACTGTTCTAAATCGAGGACTACCTCTATTTCAGTCCTGTAATTTACAACTGTATTCTTCTCAAGGAGTCCTTTACAGGATCCAGCAGAATACCTTTCTAGAATCAGGTGCCCTCCAGGTCTGTTGGGGTGACTACAGATAGTCCTCGACCATTTTTTCACACTTACGACCATTCCAGCATCTCCATGCTCACGTGATCAAGATAAGAGAGCCTTTTCTGCCATGGCCTCTGCCTTTTGGAACATCGTGCACCTTGATGAAAGCTAGCTGGGTGATTCTGGGCCAATCACCAGGAGATGGTGAGTTCTAGTCCTGCCTTAAGCATGAAAGCCAGCTGGGTGATCTTGGGAAATCACCAGGTGATGGTGAGTTCTAGTCAGGGTCGATAAAAATCAATGATTTTTTTTAAAAAAATCAAAAAAATCAGATTTTTTTTATTTAAATCGGATTTTTTTGGTTTTTATCAAATTTATCAATTTTATCAAATTTAACTTTGGGGGTAAAAATCTATCGTAAGATAGTTTTCTATTTAAAATAATAATTTAGTTTATTTAGCATGAAATGGAGCTTAGTTATGTAGCAGCATGAGGCTGTATATTCTGCAACACTGGGACTATCGGTGAGTCAACAGTGGGTCAAAGGAGTAGCAGAGATGACAGTTGCTCCTTAAAAATTATGATTTAAATCGAGTTGATTTAAATCAAATCCACCGTGGTTCTAGTTCTGCCTTAAGCATGAAAGCCAGCTGGGTGACCTTGGGCCAATCACCAGGTGATGGTGAGTTCTAGTCTCACCTGGCCATGAAAGACTCTTAAGTGTCTCCTTCAGGAAGTCGACCAGAAGAATGAAGCAGGAAGGCCTCTGAGAGACAAACGGGGTGAGGGTGGGGACTCTTGCTGACACAACCCACAAACTAGGGACAAAATCATACCACTGAAACTCATCACAGCTCAGTTTTGATGACACAATCTCAACCCACAGAGAGATTGGGAGTTGAGGGGGGGGGGCAATGGGAATGATTGGCCTCTAGTTCCTGCTCCCAGACTTTTCAAAAAAGAAAAGAAGTAAAAACACACCATCAGCCGTTCCGACAGCCTTTGTGCTCTCACAGGAGGCCAACCCAGCTGGACACACCTCGCCTGACAAGTGAATTCGTCCCAGAGAGGCTCTTGAGGAAATATCAATTTCTGCACACAGTTTCTTTCCAACCCACACATTCTCCTGGGCAAACGTCCTTTAAATTTGACTTTAGCGATTGTCATCAGCAAGGGCGGGCGTGCAAAACGAAAACTTTCTTCCCCTTAAAATGCTAACTAGAAACTTAGGGGCACTTGGGAAAAGAGAGAAGCCTCCTTTTCCATTCCCTCTCCCGTCCTTCCCGATTATTTCAGCATTTTATATAGAGATCTTTCCACTAGTAGTAGCACGGAGCCTCCTAAAATGCAAACATTACGGAATCTGTTGAAGAAATAATAATTTAATATGTTTTTCAGTGTTGTACGCTGCCCAGAGGAGTTAGGAATTTGACAAACAAGGCCTCTACAGCGATGTTTCTTCATCTTAGCAACTCCTTTAAGACGCGTGGACTTCAACTCCCAGAATTCCCCAGCCAGCTCACGCTGGCTGGGGAATTCTGGGAGTTGAAGTCCACGCGTCTTAAAGGAGTTGCTAAGGCAGAGAAAAACAGGGTGACGTCATTAAGTTTGTGCTGTGTAAACACAGCTGACGGGCAAAAAGGGAGGCCAGCCTTGGCGGGAATCCTCTTTTAATCGTTTTAGCAGACGTTTGGTACAATGGATGGTACGTTCGGCAGCTCAATTTTTCATGGGATTTTCTCTCTTTCTTTTGGTAATTTGTTATCATCTCAAGAAACGGCGTAAATCTCTGCACTGTCTACTTTGTAATTCAACACGTTTCCCCACTCCAGTCCATTATAGCACCTCTGTAACAGGCTGTCTGTCTGTCTATCCGTCCATCCCTATCTAATCACCTACCCACCTATCTTCTGCATCTATATACCTATCTGTCTATCTCTTATCTACCTGTATCTATTTATCTCTCTTCTCTGTTTCTCTATCTACCTACTTTTTATCTATATTTATACCTATTTATATCTTTCTATCTTCTGTCTGTCTGTCTATTCATCCATATCCATCCATCCATCCATCCATCCATCCATCCATCTCTATCTATCTATCTATCTATCTATCTATCTATCTATCTATCTATCTATCATCTATCTATCATCTATCTATCTTCTCTCTCTCTCTCTCTCTCTCATCGCATCTATCTATATCCATATCTATCCCCTATCTATCTATCTATCTATCTATCTATCTATCTATCTATCTATCTATCTATCATCTATCTCTATCTATCTATATCATCTCTCATCTATCTATATCTATCTATATCTATCTATCTATCTATCTCATCTCTCATCTATCTATATCTATATCTATCCCCTATCTCTCTCTCTCTCTCTCTCTCTCTCTCTCTCTCTCTCTCTCTCTATCTATCTATCTATCTATCTTTCTCTATCATCTCTCATCTCTATCTATCTCCTATCTATCTATCTATCTATCTATCTATCTATCTATCTATCTATCTATCTATCATCTATCTATCTATCTATCTATCTATCTATCTATCATCCTATTCTACCTATCCTTATTCTATCTATCCATCTCTAATCCTTATTCTATCTATCCTTACTCTCTCTCTCTCTCTCTCTCTCCTTTTACTTTTACATAGTAGTATAAAGTAGCCATTTCTATCTCAACTAATCAATCTAATCGGTAAAACCCAAAATCAAAGTTTCATATTTTTTTCCCACCTCGTGCACGAAGTCCAAAAGTGGTTTCCAAGCAGAAACAAAATTGCATTTTTCTCTTTAATCAAAACAGTCCATTTGGCCATCTCTGCTAACATCATCAACTTTAGCAGCCATTCGTCCATGGTGGGGCTCAAAGAGTCCTCCCATTTTTGTGCATAAAGTAATCTTACTGCCCTCAATATATATAATAACATCAAAGTCCAAATTTACTTCCCCCCCCCCCCAAGTAGGGATTTACTGGCATTTAATTAATCTGAAGAAAAAGACAGAAGTGACACAGAGATGTGGGCCCTTAAGGGCAGCTTCTTACAGGAAAAAGGGAAAAGGAATCATGTCCCCTAATTAGATTTGGAAGGAAACATGATTTCTTTTCCTGGGGATCTGCAGGTGTCAACTTTATAATTAAAGGTGAAAAAGAAACAAGGAAGAAGGAAGAAGGAAGGCACTTTGTAGTCCAGGATTAAAAGTAGAAAATTTTATATGGTGCACTCGAATACAAACACTGCTGGACTGGTTTTTCAAATTAATTGGTGCTTAGTCTTCCTATGCCCTATTTCTCAAACTATAACAAGGATATTGTGAAATACCTTCAAAAAAGGAGACTAAATAGGAGCACACAAAACTCCACGAGAAATGAACGGATTTAAATGGATAAAAAGCAAGTTTATTAAAACTTGGGGGGAGGGGCTTTTTAGTAAACAGGGTGGATAAAAATCAATGATTTTTTAAAAAAAATTTAAAAAAATCAGATTTTTTTGATTTAAATCGGATTTGTTTTAATAAAAAACTTTTGGGGTAAAAATCTACCGTAAGATAGTTTTCTATTTAAGATACATAAATAATTTAGTTTATTCAGCATGAAACAGAGCTTAGTTACGTAGCAGGAGGCTGTATATTCTGCAACACTGGGACTATCGGTGAGTCAACAGTGGGTCAAAGGAGGAGCAGAGATGACAGTTGCTCTTTAACAATTATGATTTAAATCGAGTTGATTTAAATCAAGCCTTTTTACTAGTGATTTAAATCATGATTTAAATTGTGATTTAAATCAACTCGATTTAAATCAAATCCACCCTGTTAGTAAAGTTTAATAATAATGAATAACAGAGTTGGAAGGGACCTTGGAGGTCTTCTAATAAAATAAATAAAAAATGGAATGGAATGGAATGGAATGAAATGGAATAGAATAGAATAGAATAGAATAACAGAGTTGGAAGGGACCTTAGAGGTCTTCCAATCCAACCCCCTGACCAAGCAGGAAACCCTATACCATTTCAGACAAATGGTTGTCCAATCGCTTCTTAAAAACCTCCAGTGATGGAGCATCCACAACTTCTGGAGGCAAGCAGTTCCACTGATGAATTGTCAGGAAGTTTCTCCTTCCTTCCAGGTTGCTTCTCTCCTTGATCAGCTTCCATCCTTTGCTTCTTGTCCTGCCTTCAGGGGCTTTGGAGAATAGGTTGACCCCCTCTTCTTCCAGAATAGGTTTTCAATGAGTGTCTATTTTATTACCCTGTTGTCCAACTGTTCGTGACATTTTTGAGAAGGTAGAGAAACACTACTTTGGCCTCTTTCCTTGACCCTAAACACACAACAAACACACACGTTTAGGGTCAAGGAAAGAGGATAAAGCATGCTGCATCCAGTTTTGGTCGATGCAAGAGTGCAGAGAAGAGCCACAAAGATGATTCAGGGACTGGAGGCTAAAACATATGAAGAACGGTTGCAGGAATTGGGTATGTCTAGTCTGATGAAAAGAAGGACTCGGGGAGACATGATAGCAGTCTTCCAGTATCTCAGGGGCTGCCCCAAAGAAGAGGGAGTCAAGCTATTCTCCAAAGCACCTGAAGGCAGGACAAGAAGCAATGGGTGGAAACTCATCAAGGAGAGAAGCAACCTGGAACTAAGGAGAAACTTCCTAACAGTGAGAACAATTAATCAGTGGAACACCTTGCCACAAGAAGTTGTAAATGCTCCATCACTGCCAACAAAACTAATGCAGTCCCAGGCTGCATCAACAGAGGGATAGAATCAAGATCACGTGAAGTGTTAAGACCACTTTATAAGGCCTTAGTAAGGCCACACTTGGAATACGGCAGTCAGTTTTGGTCGCCACAATGTAAAAAAGACATTGAGGCTCTGGAAAGAGTGCAAAGAAGAGCCACAAAGATGATTAGGGGACTGGAGGCTAAAACATATGAAGAACGGTTGCAGGAACTGGGTATGTCTAGTCTGATGAAAAGAAGGACTAGGGGAGACATGATAGCAGTGTTCCAATATCTCAGGGGCTGCCCCAAAGAAGAGGGAGTCAAGCTATTCTCCAAAGCACCTGAAGGCAGGAGAAGAAGCGACGGGTGGAAACCAATCAAGGAGAGAAGCAACTTAGAACTAAGGAGAAATTTCCTGACAATTAGAACAATTAACCAGTGGAACTACTTGCCTCCAGAAGTTGTGAATGCTCCAACACTGGAAGTTTTTAAGAAGAGACTGGACAGCTGTTTGTCTGAAGGGGTGTAGTGTTTCCTGCCTAAGCAGGGGGTTGGACTAGAAGACCTCCAAGGTCCCTTCCAACTCTGTTATTCTATTCTATTCTATTCTATTCTATTCTATTCTATTCTATTCTATTCTATTCTATTCTATTCTATTCTATTCTATTCTATTCCTATCTCTATCTAGCTGTATCTATGTATATATCTATGTGTATCTATCTATCTATCTATCTATCTATCTATCTATCTACCCACCCACCCACCATCCATCCATCCATCCATCCATCCATCCATCCATCTATCCATCCATCATTTTAGTAGTGGTCAGAACACAACCGCCATTCAATTGGAGAAAGTGGAGACAGCCAGCTTGCTGGCTGGGGAATTCTGGGAGCTGAAGTCCACAGACCTTCAAGTTGCCAAGGCTGAGAAACCCTGGGGTAAAGCGAAGCTAAATTGGAATGAGAAACGACACTTGGAAAAGTGAGACTCAAAGCCAAGTGTTAGCACTTCTATTCCTACCCCAAGAAATGCCATAGATACCAAAGAAAACCAGCGTGGATGCTCAGCAATTCGGGGGGGGGGCATTTAAAAGAAGAAAAAACAAAGGATTTGAGGGATTCGGCTCTTAAAAGATTCGCCTCTGCTTTGCAGACTACGTATTGTTTATATTTATTTGATTTTCACGGCTGCCAATCTCGACAAATGAGCGTGGGCGGGGTACGTCATAAATATTAGCCCCGTGTTGTCAAGTATCTCAACATGGAAAAGTCATTCAGCCGTATTTTTGTCGACTGCGCCGATACCAAATGATTTATACTACTGTACGTTCAAACCGCCTGCCAAGTCTCGTATTTTATTACAGGCATGGCAGAGCTCTGACGCTCGCACACATCCTTTCCGCTGTAAAAAAAAAAGCTATTCATTAAGTCAAGAGCTGGAAAGGTTGACCAAACCTCCAAGTCTTGTTGGCATGGTCACCAAACAGGAAAAGCTTCACGGCAAAACGTTTGCCAAGCCAGCACACCTATTCAACGATCCAGGAACGAGACAGGGGCAAGTCGCATTTCCGAAGAAGAAACTGCGGTTCTTCCTTCCTTATTAGAATTTCATGCAGAACTGGGAGGAGGAAGAAGAAAATCCTCGGGCTAAAGGAGGAAACACATTTTTGAGCAAACGTTGAGAAGAATCAGTGACAGGATTACAGGGTTGGAAGGGATCTCGGAGATCTTCTAGTCCTGGGATGGCGAACCTGTGGCATGCAGGGCCGTATTAACAGCTGGAGTGATTCACTTAACAATGGTGGCAAGGAAGGTCGTAAAATGAGGATAAATAATTTCACAACTGCCTGGCTTAGCAGCGGGAATTTTGAGCTCCACTGTGGCCGTAGGTAAGAGCCTTGGTGGCGCAGCAGACTAAAGCACTGTTAAGTAACACCAGCTGACTGCAATTATTGCAAGTTCAAATCTCACCAGGCTCAAGGTTGACTCAGCCTTCCATCCTTTGGTAGGTCCCTATCTAGATCGGGACTCCCTACACACAGTCACTCATGCCCTCGTTACCTCTCGTCTGGACTACTGCAACGCTCTCTACATGGGGCTCCCCTTGAGGTGCACTTGGAGGCTCCAACTGGCGCAGAGTGCGGCCGCGCGGGTGGTGATGGGAGCGACATGGAGTTCCCATGTAACACCTCTCCTGCGCGAGCTGCATTGGCTCCCGGTGGTCTTCCGAGTGCGCTTCAAGGTTCTGGTTATCACCTTTAAAGCGCTCCATGGCTTAGGACCTGGTTATTTACGGGACCGCCTGCTACCACCAATAGCCTCCCACCGGCCAGTACGCTCCCATAGAGAGGGGCTCCTCCGGGTGCCGTCGGCCAAACAATGTCGACTGGTGGCCCCCAGGGGGAGAGCCTTCTCTGTGGGGGCACCTACGATTTAGAACGAGCTCCCCCCGGAGATACGGAGGATCCCGGATCTGCGCACCTTCCGCCGCGCGCTTAAGACTTTTTTATTTCATCAAGCTGGCCTGGCCTAAATCTTCCCCCTTTTTAAATGTGGAAATTTTAAATTTTAAATTTGTCTTATTTATAGGGTCATGGGTAAGGCGTTTTAAATTAGGGAGCCATTTTGGATTTAATTCTGTTTTAAACGTATTTTAATGTTTATATTGTATGTTTTTTAAATTTTGGCTGTTCACCGCCCCGAGTCCTTCGGGAGAGGGGGCGGTATAAAAATCTAATAAATAAATAAATAAATAAATAAATAAATAAAATAAATAAAATTGCAGGCAGCTGAATGTTAATAACAGGCTATTAGTCTGCTGCGCCACCAAGCTCTTAAAATTCATTTAACAAAAGTCTCACTTAGCAACAGAAATTTCGGCCTCCCTTGTGGTCGTAAGCTGAGTCCTACCTATAGTTCTAGACCTACGGCCACAATGGAGCTCAAAATTCCCGCTGCTAAGCCAAGGCAGTTGTGAAGTTATTTATCCTCATTTTACGACCTTCCTTGCCACCGTTGTTAAGTGAATCACTCCAGCTGTTAAGTTAAAAACACAGTTGTAAACTGACTCTGGCCTCCCCATGGATTTTGCTGGTCAGAAGGTCGCAAAAGGGGATCATGTAACCCCTGGACACTGCAACCGTCATAAATATGAGCCAGCTGTCAAGCATCCACTTAGAATAGAATAGAATAACAGAGTTGGAAGGGACCTTGGAGGTCTTCTAGTCCAACCCCCTGCTTAGGCAGGAAACCCTACACCACTTCAGACAAATGGTTATCCAACATCTTCTTAAAAACTTCCAGTGTTGGAGCATTTACAACTTCTGCAGGCAAGTTGTTCCACTTATTAATTGTTCTCACTGTCAGGAAATTCTTCCTTAGTTCTAAGTTGCTTCTCTCCTTGATTAGTTTCCACCCATTGCTTCTTTTTTTTTTTATATTGAAAAGTTTTATAAGAAATACAAACATTTTCACCCCCCACCCCTCCTTCCCCTCCCTCCCCTCACCCCCCCTAGACTTCCCAGAACAAGCATTCACAAACCAAAAACTAGAATATGCTAACAAATTATTACATTACATATTCTCCCTAGGTCCTTAACTCCTTATAATTCAGAAAAAAAAAAAAACCCCAGATATAAACTACTTAAAATTATTTCATTCATAAGCTATATGAATCTTCTTGTTCGGATATTTCTTCTGTATATAATCAATCCATCTTCTCCATTCCGATATATATCTCTCATTTAAGATATGATGAAATTTTTGCCATTTCTGCCAAATGCACAACTTTTAATGTCCATTCCTCAATGGTGGGTGGATCTTCCTTCTTCCAGTACTGTGCCACCAGTAACCTGGCAGCCGTTATCAAGTTCAAAACCAGCTTAGTCTCTATTACAGTACAATCCGTAACTATTCCCAACAGAAAGAACTGTGGTGTGAATTTAATTTTTTTCTTCAAAATGTTTTGAATAATCCACCATATTTTTATCCAAAAAGCCTTAATTTTTCTACATGTCCCATTGCTTCTTGTCCTGCCTTCAGGTGCTTTGGAGAACAGCTTGACTCCCTCTTCTTTGGGGCAGCCCCTGAGATATTGGAAGATTTCTATCATGTCTTCCCTAGTCCTTCTTTTCATTAAACTAGCCATGCCCAGTTCCTGCAACCGTTCTTTGTATGTTTCAGCCTCCAGTCCCCTAATCCTCTTTGTTGCTCTTCTCTGCACTCTTTCTAGAGTCTCAACATCTTTTTCACATCGTGGCAACTAAAACTGGATCCATGTATTCCAAGTGTGGCCTTCCCAAGGCCTTATAAAGTGGTCTTAACCCTTCACGTGATCTTGATTCTATCCCTCTGCTGATGCAGCCCAGAACTGTGTTGGCTTTTTTTGGCAGCTGCCCAAAAAAATCCAAATGCAAATCACGTGACCATGAGGACGCTGCAATGTTGCGGAATCACGAAAGGGGATCACGTGACCTGGGGGACATTCAAACTGTCCTAAATTATGAGCCAGTTGACAAAGCGTCTGAATTTTGATCACGTGACTGTGGAGATGCTGCAACGGTCGTTTTAAGCATGAAAAAAAAACGCCCGTAAGTCACTTTTGGGGTACTGTTGTTAACTCTGAACGGTCACTGAACGGATGGTTGTAAGTCGAGGACTACCTGCATTATGGACCTTACCTCATTGTTGTTGTTTTTTTTTTTGGCCTTTCTTTTGTTCTAAATTCCCCACATGCTCAAGGGACTTGTTGGGAAAGGGGAAGCCTGCGTGCCCGTTATGGGCAGACTGACCAAAACAGATCCAGAACAGCAGAAGCAGCTGTGAAGGGTTCATACAGATAGTCCTCGACTTACAACCATTCATTTAGCGACCGTTCCAGTTTACGACAGCCCTGAAAAAAAAAAAGTGGCTTATGACCGGCCTTCGCACCTGTGATTTTTTTTTTTTTTTAATTTGATTTATATGCCGCCCTTCTCCGGAGACTCAGGGCGGCTTACAATGCGTTAAGCAATAGCCTTCATCCTTTTGTATGTTTTATACAAAGTCAGCTTATTGCCCCCACGAACTGGGTCCTCATTTCACCTACCTTAGAAAGGATGGAAGGCTGAGTCAACCTTGAGCCTTGGAGAGATTCGAACCTGCAGTAATTGCAGGCAGCTGTGTTAATAACAGGATGCACTAAACCCCTGTACTATCAAGGCTCTTGATTGTCGCAACATCCCCAAAGGCAATTGAGCAAAACTTGGGTATTTGGCAACCGGCATATATTTACAATGGTTGCGGCCACCTGAGGTCACCGTCTGCAATCCCTTCCCTGACCGCTTCCAACAGGCAAAATCAATAGGGTCAACTAGATTCGGTTTCACTTAGCAGCCATGTGATTCGCTTAATAACGGCAGCGAAGGAGAAATTTCCTAATGGTGAGTGAGAGCAATAAACCAGTTGGGACTGCTTGCCTCCAGAAGTTGTGAGTGCTCCATCACTGGAGGTTTTTAAGGAGAGATTGGACAGACATTTGTCTGAAATGGTATAGGGCAGGGGTCAGCAACCCCCGGCTCTGGAGCCGCATGTGGCTCTTTCATCCCTCTGCTGTGGCTCCGTCGCTCAAAATATGCGTCACAACCGTCAATGTGTGACACCCGCCGGCACGCAATTTATTGAGCTTTTCAACCCCTGGTAGGCCAACCATGGATAAATCCAAGAAAAGAAAAGTTTCAGAAGAAAACAGAATATTTAATTCAACTATATATGCTAGTTTTGTGGCCGCTCAGGAAATAGTCAGGTATGGGAAGAGTTTTGTGGCTCCAGGTGTTTTCTTTTCCATGGGAAATGGGTCCAAATGGCTCTCTGAGTGTTGAAGGTTGCCGACTCCTGGTCTTCTGCACGAGTAGGTGGTTGGACTAGAAGACCTCTGAGGTCCCTTACAGCCCTATGATTCTGGAGGGGAGGGAGGGGGGAGAGGGAAGGAAGGAGGGAAAGAAGGAAGGAAGGAAGGAAGGAAGGAAGGAAGGAAGGAAAGAAGGAAGGAAGGAATTCTAATGTTCTATGATTTGCTTAACACCCATGGCAAAAAGGTTAATAACATTGGGCCAGAGTCACTTAATGACTGCTTTACTTAGCAATGAAAACTGTGGCCCCAACTTTGGTCATAAATCAAGGACTACCTGTGTACAAGCAGCCTGTGGGTCACAAAACAGCAAAGCACCCGTAGGTAATCACAATGTTTTACATCCTATGTTTTGGGGAGAGGACATGTATAAAGAGCCTTGGTGGCACAACAGACTAAAGCGCTGTTACGTAGCACCAGCTGCCTGCAATTACTGCGAGTTCGAATCTCACCAGGCTCAAGGTGGACTCAGCCTTCCATCCTTCCGAGGTAGGTAAAATGAGGACCCGGATTGTGGGGGCAATAAGCTGACTTTGTATAAAAAAAAGAACACCGCTTAGGGGTGGCCGAAAGCCCTACTAAGCAGGCATATACAAAAGTATGAAGGCTATTGCTTAACGCATTGTAAGCCGCCCTGAGTCTCCGGAGAAGGGCGGCATATAAATCGAACCAATAAATAAATAAATAAATAAATAAATAAATAAATAAATAAATAAATAAGATTAAAACAGAGTCATAAAGATTGTAGCAATTTGTCAGGAATGGAGGTTCCAGCTTTGGGGGCAGGATCAGACAGGCAAACCACAATAAATGCAGATGGGGGGCAGAATCAGTTAATCTGGATTTCAGGGCAAATGCTGTGTCTTTCCTGAGACAAACTGCATTGCAGCTGTGATGTTCTGCCTCTTTCCTCCAGTTTATGCTGGTGGTAGGAAAAACTAGTAAGAGATTCAAAAAAAAAAAAAAAATATTGGACTTCTGCCCTAACTTTCCCCAGGGGAAACATACCCGAGAAGATGCAGAAAGGAGAGATGCAGGCAAGGAAGCATTTTTGCATCCAGAAACACAAAGTTGGGCTGGCAAGGTTGGGTGGGGCCAAAACTGTGCGATGAGTAGCAAATTCACTGCCAGGTCCAGGGTGGATAAAAATCAATCATTTTTTTAAAAAAATCAAAAAAATCAGATTTTTTAAAAATTTAAATCGGATTTTTTTGATTTAAATCGGATTTATTTTAATAAAAAACTTTTGGGGTAAAAATCTATCGTAAGATAGTTTTCTATTTAAGATACATAAATAATTTAGTTTATTCAGCATGAAACGGAGCTTAGTTATGTAGCAGGAGGCTGTATATTCTGCAACACTGGGACTATCGGTGAGTCAACGGTGGGTCAAAGGAGGAGCAGAGATGACAGCTGCTCTTTAAAAATTATGATTTAAATCGAGTTGATTTAAATCAAGCCTTTTTACTAGGGATTTAAATCATGATTTAAATTGTGATTTAAATCAACTCGATTTAAAACAAATCCACCCTGGCCAGATCTGTATAAAAGACACAGCAGCTGCTAAAAGATCAAGGCAGATCCGAGGCACCAGCATATTAGCAGCCTCATCTTGTTTCCATAGGTGGGGGAATCTCCTAAAATTTGAAATCAAATTCAAGCAGTGGAAACGTCCCAAAGGTGGAGCATTTTTTCAGGAGGCAACTGGACTTCGTTTTTTTCTTTTGAAGACGTTTCGCTTCTCATCCAAGAAGCTTCTTCAGCTCTGACTGGATGGTGGGGGAAATGGAAGGATTTATATTCCTTGCAGACAGCTGGTCATTTGCATCCTTTTAGAGGGTCCTTGAAGCATTTGGGAGTCTGACTTTTAGCCATACAATTTGGGATGAACACCTTTTGAATGGGGTGGGAGTAAAGTAGGACGTAAAGTGAAATTTGGATATAAGAGTGAAATAATACGGGGTTGGCTTGGATGATCTCTGAAGGATCCCTTGACTTGTTATTGTAAGAGACAGTTGCTGAGTTCAAAAAGTCAAACCGCAGAGTTAGCTAAATGTCTACTTCCATGTCAAAATGCAGAAGTAAAAACCACATAGATAAGTACAAATCAGCTTTCCTGCCTAAGAAATAAGGGGGCCTAGCCATTAAGACTAATTCACATATTTCCTGTTTTTGCTACTACTGAAGAGTATAAGAATGTGTGTTTTTTAACAGAACGTTGTTCAGATGTTAGATGAATATATTTCTGTCTGAACCTTATCTTGGCCAAAATAAAAGCTTTTCTTGATTTCGAAATCCGACTCCTTTAATTTTCTGCAACAGGAGTAGGAATGGATTTCCAGAGGAAAAAAATTGCAGACTACAGGAACCGTTTTAGAATAGAATAGAATTCTTTATTGGCCAAGTGTGATTGGACACATAAGGTATTTGTCTTGGTGCATACGCTCTCGGTGTACATAAAAGATGCATTTGCCAAGAATCATAAGGTACAACACTTAATGATAGTCATAGGGGACAAATAAGCAATCGAAGCATAGAATAGAATAGAATAGAATAGAATAGAATAGAATAGAATAGAATAGAATAGAATAGAATAGAATAGAATAGAATAGAATAGAATAGAATAGAATAGAATAGAATAGAATTCTTTATTGGCCAAGTGTGATTGGACACACAAGGAATTTGTCTTGGTGCATACACTCTGTGTACATAAAAGATGCATTCGCCAAGAATCCTAAGGTACAACACTTAATGATAGTCATAAGATACAAATAAGCAATCAAATCATACTAGGAAACAGTCAATAGAAATCTTAAGGATACCAGCAACAAGGTTATAGTCATACAGTCGTAAGTGGGAGGAGATGGGTTTTGCACCACTCAGGTGACTCTGAGGACACAGAGAAAACTCAAAGTGGCCTGAAAGACTCTCTAAAAAGGATGCAAATGACCAGCTGTCGGCAAGGAATATAAATCCTTCCATTCCCCACCATCCACTCAGAGCTGAAGAAGCTTCTTGGATGAAGAGCGAAACGTCTTCAAAAGAAAAAAAAAAGAAAAAAAGAAAGTCCAATTGCCTCCTGAAAAAAGCACCTTGGGGACAACCATGACTTGGATGACTGAGAATCTCTACAGACTCTAAGCAGTGGAAATCAGATTTAATTATTAGAGCCCCGAGGCTGGATCCAAGCAAGGTACTGAATAAAAGGAGGATTGCATCCTTCAATATATATGTAAATGCGTACAGGAGGAAAACAATAAGTGTAATGGAGTCTAAAAATAATTAACAATATGTGGAGGTTCGCAATCATCCAGCTCATGGTTGTCCCAAAGGTGTTTTTTCCAGAAGGCAACTGGATTTTCCTGGGGTTTTTTTCCTTTGAAAATGTTTTGCTTCTCATTTGCTTCTTCAGTTCTTCCCTGAAAAAAGCTTCGTGGATGAGAAGCAAAATGTTTTCAGAGTTAAAAAAAGAATAATAATCAAGAAAATTCATCATCAGTTGCCTTCAGGAAAAAAACACCTCTGGGACAATTAAGAACAGAGTTACCAAAATAAATCCAACTAAAAGCCTTGGTGGTGCAGTGGACTAAACTGCTGTTAAAGTAGTATTTAGCTGCCAGTTGCCTGCAATTACTGCGAGTTCAAATCTCACCAGGCTCAAGGTTGACTCAGCCTTCCATCCTTCCGAGGTAGGTAAAATGAGGACCCGGATTGTGGGGGCAATAAGCTGACTTTGTATAAAAAAGAACACCGCTTGGGGGGGGCGGGGGGGCGAAAGCCCTACTAAGCAGGTATGTACAAAAGTATGAAGGCTATTGCTTAAAAAGCATTGTAAGCCGCCCTGAGTCTCCGGAGAAGGGCGGCATATAAATCGAACCAATAGATAGATAGATAGATAGATAGATAGATAGATAGATAGATAGATAGATAGATAGATATTATACAAAGTCCTAATCCTATATACAGGTAGTCCTCAACTTACGACCAGCATCGGGCGCAAAATTTCCCTTGCTAAAGGAGACATTTGTTGTGAATTTTGCCCCATGTTATGACTTTTCTTGCCACAGTCGTTAAGTGAATCTCTGCAGTTGTTAAGTTAGTAATACGGCTGTAAAGTGGATCTGGGCTTCCCCCCCTTGACTTTGCTTGTCGGAAGGTCGCAAAAGGGGGATCGCGTGACCCCGGGACACTGCAACTGTCGTTAAGTACATGCCAGTTGCCAAATGTCTGAATTTTGATCACGTCAAAACCGTGGAGATGTTGCGACGGTCATAAGTGTGAAAAATGTTCATCGGTCCCCCCCCCTTTTTTTCCAGCGCCGCTGTAACGCTGAACGGTGACCAAATGCATAGTTGGAAGTAATAACAACAACAACAACAGTAACAGAGTTGGAAGGGACCTTGGAGGTCATCTAGTCCAAACCCCTGTTCACGCAGGAGTCCTGTACTAGGGATTCGAACCGCTGAACTGCCGACCTTTCTGATCGACAAGCTCAGCGTCTTAGCCACTGAGCCACCTAGCCAGGCTAGTTAGTTAGGACTACCTGTATCTCTTCACTATAGAGGGGATCAGGAAACCCCTATAACCGTAATGGCGAACCTATGGCACGCGTGCCACAGGTGACACGTGGAGCCATATCAGTGGGCACGCGAGCTCAGCTCCGGTGCGCATGTGCGTGCTGGCCAGCTGATTTTCAGGCCTTCTGGGCCCACCAGAAGTCAGGAAACGAGCCGTTTCCAGCCTCCGGGGGGTGGGGAAGGCCGTTTTCGCCCTCCCCAGGCTCCTAGAAAGTCCCTGGAGCCTGGGGAGGGTGAAAAACGGGCCTACCGGGCCATCACTTGCCAAAAGTGGAGGGAGCGCAGATGTGTCATGAGCGCATGTGCGGGGATTGGGGCGCATAGAATTATGGGTGTGGGCACGCGCACTGGTGACCCCCCCACGCGCTTTTTTTTTTTTTTAAATTTGATTTATATGCCGCCCTTCTCCGGAGACTCAGGGCGGCTTACAATGCGCTAAGCAATAGCCTTCATCCTTTTGTATATTTATACAAAGTCAGCTTATTGCCCCCACAATCTGGGTCCTCAATTTACCTACCTTAGAAAGGATGGAAGGCTGAGTCAACCTTGAGCCTGGCGAGATTCGAACCTGCAGTAATTGCAGGCAGCTGGTCTTAATAACAGGGTGCTTTAGACCACTGTACTACCAAGGCCCTTCACTCACTTTTAGCGCGCAATGGCAAAAAGGTTAGCTATCACTGCCCTATAACATCCCTCCCTTCTTATGTCTTCTATGAAGATTCTTCAGTCATCCAGGTCGGAGCTGAAGAAGCTTCTCGGATGGGGAGCGAAACGTCCTCAAAGAAAAACAGGGAAGTCCAGTTGCCTTTTGAAAAAGCACCTTTGGGGATCCCTCCTTCGTCACATTCTCCCCCTCCTACGCTTTCTAAGCGCTATCTGCTTCCCTACCAACATGAGAGTAAGTACCAGAGAAGTAAGACCTTATTTCTAGGTTAGAATATTATTAATTTTGATAACAATGTAAATTAAAATGAATATTTTATTGTTCGTGATTAGGTAGGGAATTAGAGAGATATTTCCGGAAATGAGGGAAGAATGTAAACAACTGGAGTGATTGTAATAGAGAAGAAGCACAAGGCGTAAAGTGAAGTTATTTAAAAATAAAATTGAACAGGATAAAAAATGATGGAAAGAAAATAATGTCAGCACTCCAAACTACATTCGTTCCAGTGCTGACATAAGGAGAGGAGAAGAGGGGGCAGCTGGCAAGAGGACGCTTGACTCTTCACCTACTTATTTTCCCTGAAGATAATATCCCCTAGGAGGTGAGATGGGAGGGGGGACATTCCTGGGAGCTGAAGTAGTAGATATGGGGAGAGTGATTTGGAAGATGGCCAATGGGACGCAGAGAATTGGGGAACGGAAAGGGAAGGTTTGGGGGTCAGGAAGTCAGTGTTGGCTACGATATGATCGGGGACAGATTGTCGTGCTTAATAAATGAAAGATTTCATCAAAGACTATTTGTTTGGAAATGCAATTTATTCTGAGACGACACTGAAACCTGACAAATAATATGGCAGAAGTTTAAATAAGAAGAGATGGAGAAAAGATGAAAAATTTGTGATAAAGGATGTATAAAAGAGATAAATAATAGAAAAAAAGAGAAGATTAAGATATATTATAATGATGGTTTGGATTAAGTTGTATGAGAGGTGACCTGGTCACACTCTGTTCATAAAATATGTATGATGAAAAGAAACATTCTTGTTAGGAATTTTTACAAAACCATATTCCAAAGAAATAAAATATTCGATGCTACACATCTTAACAGCACCACGAATAGCATATGCAAAAAACTGGAAACAGGAAAGAACTCCAACTGAGGAAGAATTGATAGATAAGATTTTAGAATGCGCTGAGATGGACAGATTAACTAAAGAAATTAAGGAAAAAGAAGAGACAGACTATTATAGAATATGGAATAAATGGTATAATTGGCTTAAGACTAGAAATAAAGAATAATAACTATAAGGAGAGAAGATTAGAAGTACAATATATATATATAACAAATGTATGGAGTGGAATAAAAATGTATAAAACATGAATGTAGAAATGTATAATATTAAAGATATAATTAAAATATATAGATCTCTATAGGGGGGGAGGGAAAAAAAAGATAATGGGAGGAAAAAGAAGTAGTAGTAAGAAATGAAGACATAGGGGAAGAAAAACAAAGTAACAGATGGAAGACCACGATGAAACAATGCTTAAAAATGATAAGATATCTATATGTTGTATGTTGTGTAAATGTCATATATGTGTTATAATAAAATTACAAATTTTATAAAAAAAAAAAAAAAGAAAAAATTTTCAATAAAACTTGTCTTAAAAAAAAGATCTTATTTCTAGGTTGAATCTCTCCCTGATCAGTTTCCACCCATTATTCCTTGTCTGGCCTTGGAAAATAGCTTGACCCCCACAGAGAGGAGGGGGTCAACCTGTTTTCCAAAGCACCCGCTTTCTGCCTCCTAGAGAGGCTCTGGAGCCTGGGGAGGACGAAAACAGCCTTCCCCACTCCGCCTAGAGAGGCTCTGGAGCCTGGGGAGAACAAAAACCGGGCCTTCCTTCCACACACACACACACACACACACACCCCTGCAGGCCCTCCGGAGGCAGAAAACAGCCTGTTTCCCTACTTCTGGTGGGCCCAGAAGGCCTGAAAATCAGCTGGCCGGTGCATGCATGCGCACTGGAGCTGAGCTCACATGCCCACCGATATGGATCCATGTGCCACCTGTGGCACGCGTGCCATAAGTTTGCCATCACGGATGTAGGGTCTCCTGCTTGGGCAAGGGGTTGGACTAGATGACCTACAAGGTCCCTTTCCAACTCTGTTAAAAAACCAGAACGAACACAATTTGCTCCCACCAGAAAAACAGGGGAAGGCAATTTGCTCACCCCAGGATAAAGCTGCGATTTCATAAATAAATACGACGGCATCCAAGCATCACCGGGAGACGCCGTTCGCTGCCTCTTAAGAAGCACATTATCTGTCCTCAAGCACATTACGCTAATAATCTTTTCACCTGGAATGAAGAGAAGCGGAGGCGCCGAGGGTGCGAGGCAGAGAAAGGGAGGAGAAAAATCCATGAAGCGAAGCACGGCTTGAATGCTTAATTTTTATTTTTCAATTTCACCAGCCTTTTAAAAGGGCCGTAAAGCTCAACTGGCCAATTTGCAGGCAGTTGGAACTTCGGCCTCGTTAAGTTTAGAGTTTAGGGATATACGGGCCGTCCTCGACTTACGACCACAACTGAGCCCAATTTCTGTTGCTAAGTGAGACCTTTAAGTGAGCTTTGCCCCATTTCCTGGCACCGTCGTTAAGTGAATCACCGCAGTGGTTAAAAGTTAGTAAGTAAGTAAAAGTTTGTTGAAGTGAATCTGGTTTCTTCCCCCATTGACTTTGCCGGTCTCAAGGTTGCAAAACGATCACATGACCCCAGGGACACAGCGACCGTCATAAATACGAGTCACTTGCCAAGCGTCTGATATTTGGATGATGTGACTGTGGGCAGGATGCAAAGGTGGTGAAAAATGGTCACAAGTCCCTTTTTCCAGTCACATAGTAACTCTGAATGGTCGCTAACTGAACCGTTGTAAGTCGAGGACTACTGGTAATCCTTTAAAAAACCTCGATGTCAGGTTTCGAGGTCGTCTCAAATAAATTGCATTTCAAACAAAGCCTTTGAAGAAACACTATTTATTAAGCACGACATTCTAATTCCGACTCCATCGCAGCCAACACTGACTTCCAGACCCAAAACCCTCCCTTTCCGTTCCCCACTCCCCTGCACTCATTGGCCATCTTCCAAGTCACTCTACCCCTAATCTACTGCTCCAGCTCCAAGGAATTTCCCCCCCTCCCATCCCATCTCCTAGGGGATATTATCTCCAGGGAAAATAAGTAGGTGAAAAGTCAAACGTCCCTTTCCAGACGCCTCCGCTTCTCCTTCTTATGTCAGCACTAGAGTAAATGCAGGTTGAAGTGCTGACACTCGGCACTTTGCCATTAAGCTATCTACAATCATTTCACCAATGTCCATTTGCGTAAATCTATTTAGCACCGATCCTGGGCAGAATGTGTGCGATTGGGAAGTATCAATACCGAACTTAAGACAAAAAAATGAATTAATTAATAAAAATATTAATCAACTTGATGGCACAGAATTGACCGATTGTAAACTGAAGAATACCAACTGAGTTCCTACTGCAGGCACCTGCCAAGTCAATCCCTCACTTGAGACCTCTCCAACAGAAACAGCCAGCCTTTATTTTGAAAGCAACCCAACCTACACAGGTAGTCCTCGACTTATGACCACAATTGAGCCCCAAATTTCTGTTACCATGTGAGACATTTGTTAAGTGAATTTTGCCCCATTCTACGACCTTTCTTGCCACAGTTGTTAAGTGAATCCCTGTCGTTGTTAAATGACCCGTGTTTGTTAGGATATGGTAGAAATCTAACAAGTTGTCCAGGCAATATATGTGTTCTATCACTTTAAATGTATTCTGTAACTTTAAATGTAATGCTGAGTCATTGTAATGACTAATGACTGCTGACTGAATGCTGACTGCAATTATCATAATTGTACTGTTGAGTCATTGCACTGCTGACTTCACTTATCCTAAGTGAATAATTACTAGTGTAAACTGTATATAAGGAAAAAGCCGAGCTATAGTCATTGTTGGACTTGCTCTCATCATTGCTTGACTGGAACTGTTGATTGGAACTGTTACTGTCGTGTGTGAAGACGTGGATGGATATGCTACCATCGTGATTTGTTACCAGCGTGAATTACTGCTGTTTGTAAGTAAGAAGATATCTGTAACTTCGGACTGATTTGAATGGCTAAAGACTTGGATTGATTAAAAGACTATGCAATTGTTTTTCACTACAAAGTAAAAGCTTTGTTAAACCAGTTTGTATGTATTGTATTCATTGCTCTCAGTACCGTTTCTCTGTGTACTCACTCTGCTGGTTGGTAACACAACAATATCCTTAACAGTGTTCCCCCCAAAATAAGACCCTGTCTTATATATATATTTTTGTCACCAAAAATGGCACCAGGTCTTATTTTCGGGAGGGGGGAGAAAGAGATATTGTCAACTGATTCACCTCACTTGCACGCATCGCCCCTGGCCTCCTTTTCGCTGTCAGAAGCCTTCAGGAACTTCTGCAGCCGGCAAGGATTTCCTGAAGGCTTCTGTAGTCAATAACAAAGCTCTGGATCGATCTGGAGCTCTGTTATCGGCTGCAGAGGCCTTCAGGAAAGCCTTGCCGGCTGCGGAAATGGGGTGGCAAGGCAGGTGTCGGGGTGTGCGAGGCCTGGCTGCAACTGTCCGAAGGTAAGTAGTAGGGTAGCTCCAACCCCTCCATCCCTACCCTAGCTTAATTTTTACCCATGCACCCTGGAGTGGACGGAGATCTTAATTAGGGCTTATATTGGGCACACGTGTGAAAATCAAGCTAGGACTTACTTTTGGGGTAGGTCGCATTTTCAGGGAAACACGGTAGTAACACGGTTAAGTGAATCTGGCTTTACCGTTAACTTGCAAAAGCTGATCCCAGGATGCTGGGACACTGCAACAGTCATAAATGTGAGTCAGCTCCCAAGTGTTTTGAATTTTGATCACGTGACCACAGGGATGCTGCGACGGTCGTAAGTGTGAACAATGCTGATAAGTCACTTTTTTTTTTCCAGTGCCGTTGTAACTTCGGTCACTAAATGCATTCTTGTAAGCCAAGGACAACCTGTATCCTTTTAGTCAGATTCAAAGCAGTGGTTCTCCCACAACTCTGTGTGTTTGTCAACCAAAAAGGTGTCTCCCCCCCCCCCGCTTCACAATAAAAAGATTTCTTATGCTTTGGTGGAATGCACATTTTCACAGGTGTTTTTTTTTTTATTGAAAAAGTTTTAAAACAAACACAATTTCCCCACAATCCCCCCTCCCAACCCCCCCTCCCCCTCCCCGACTTCCCAGAGCAGAACACAAGGTATTTCTATTGACCTTTAACAATAAACTAAATTGCATAACCAATCTTTTTTTTTAATTTCAAACGATCGATAAATAAATTGCATAACCAATCATTAAACTAACACCCCCTAAAAAAAAATTCTTAACCCCCCATATATAAAATCCTATTTCTTAAACATAATACTTCTAATATCAGTTATATAGCGCTTATACAAATAAAAAGAGATCATTCATAAGCTATTTGATATTTTTTGGTCTGATACTTATTTTGTATATAATCAATCCATCTTCTCCAGTCCTGTATATATACCTTTCTTGTGTGTGATCCTTCAGATATGCTGAAATTTTAGCCATTTCAGCTAAATTAGTTACTTTCAATATCCAATCATCAATAGTAGGCAAAAAGTCCTTCTTCCAGTGTTGTGCTACCAACAATCTTGCTGCTGTTATCAAGTTCAAAATCAATTTAGTCTCTGCAACTGTACAGTCCGTAGTTATACCCAGTAAGAACAACTGTGGAGTAAATTTCAGTCTCTTTTTAAGAATATTCTGCATCACCCACCAAATCTTTATCCAAAATGCTTTGATTTTTCTACAAGTCCACCATATATGATAATAAGTTGCATCATCACAGTCACATCTCCAACATTTAACTTGCACATTAGAATACATACCGTATTTTCCGGCGTATAAGACGACTTTTTAACACATGAAAATCTTCTCAAAAGTCGGGGGTCTTATACGCCGGGTGTCGTTCTCCTGTAACCAGGCAGACCAGCCCGAAAGGCTCTAACGAGCCTTAAATGGCTCTGGCGATCCCAAATCTGGCGATCCCAGCTCTGACAATCCCAGCTGAGTTCCCTGCAACTCAGCTGGGATGGCCAGAGCCATGTAAAAGGGAAAAAGTTTTCCCCCTCCAGCTTGCTTACCTCAGCTGCTAGTCGCAACGCTTGCCTTGCTTTGCTTGCCTGAATCTATTCAGGCAAGCAAGCAACTCCCTGCCTGCAATCAAGCAAGGAGGGAGTTGTGGACTTCAACTCCCAGAATTCCTCAGCCAGCAAAGCAAAGCTGGCTGAGGAATTCTGGGAGTTGAAGTCTACAAGTCTTAAAGTTGCCAAAGTTGGAGACCCCTGTTCTATTGGGTAAGTTTTTTTCCCCTTTGGGAGCTTTAAAAAAAATAGTCAATTGGGGTTTTTTTAGTTGTTCTTTTTTAGACCTAGCCATTTAAAGTTTAGGAAGTTTTAAATTTAGCTTTCATATAAAAATAAAATAAAATAAAATAATATTTGTGCAGCTTTCTGAGATTTAGTGTGTTTCTGTAGTGTTTCACTCCAACTACACAAACACACAAAATCTCACAAAGCTGTATGTGGAATTTGGTGTGTGTAAAGTGTGAAAGTTGGTTTTTTGGACTTTTTGTGGCTGTGTGAGGTTCCTGCTTGTTGCAGGGGCCATTTTGGGTCTAGCACAGCTGCTTTTACATTGTGGGTGAGCCAGTTGTGTTGTGTTGTGTGTGTTTAGAGTGTGAAAGTTTTTTGGGGGGGCTTTTTGTGGCTGTGTGAGGTTCCTGCTTGTTACAGGGGCTATTTTGTTCTAGCACAGCTGCTTTTACATTGTAGGTGAGCCAGTTGATGTTTTTTAATTTTTATTTGGTGTGCATTGGAAGAGGGGCAGTCTTATATGGCGAGTATAGCCCAAACCCTATATTTTAACAGGAAAAGTCGGGGGTCGTCTTATACGCCCAGTCGTCTTATACGCTGGAAAATACGGTACATGATAATTTTTTAGGATCTAAGTGCCATCTATAAAACATTTTATAAAACATTTTCACAGGTGTTAACGCCGATACTAAAACACTACTGTTAAAAAGAGGATGTTCGGGGCAAGAAATAAAACAGGTGAGAGCCAAGAACAGACACTGTATAGTGACACAGGTTCATTAAAAAAATATGCAATGGACGACTCAGAAACACAAACTTACCTGGACGTCGTACAGGGCCACAATATTTTCATGCTGCAGTTCCTGGAAAATAAAAGACAGATAGTTCAGAGAGAAACCTGACAAAGCCAGTCCTGTACAGGTATGTTGTGGACAACCAGCAGCCTGTGGAAGCTGGCAGAGGAGTCGGACAGTGAGGAGGCTGGGGAGGAACATGGGCCAGTCCTGGAGGCTGGGGAAGGCCCGAACAAGGGCTCTGCGTCGAAGGCAGAGATGAGGCCAGGGCCATCTGGGAGCGATGCATGGACTCCGGAGCCTCCAGAGTCTGACAGCAGAGAGGAAGAGGAACAGGGGGAGCCTGTTCCTAGTGCACACATGCGCAGAGCTGTCAGGAGGCAAGAGCAGCTAAAGCAAAAGGGACAACTCAGGAGTAAGGCCAGGAGATGATTAACTCCGTCCAGAAGGTTTAAAAGAGCAGCAAAGGCACGTGGGCTCTTTGTAGGAAAGCAACATTGCTAAATCTGTTTCCAGTCGGCATCTCGTTTCTGAACTTCATGGGGCTTTGCCAAGAAAGGCCTTTGGCAGGGTGCTAAAGAAGATAAAGGTTTGTGATAAGCCCAAAGGGTTTTTTTTCTGAAGGACTTGTTTTGGAATTAATTTGGACTAAGCTGGGAATGAAGTAATTCTCAGCTGTTGTAATAAAATAATTTTGTTGGGGACTAATTGTGTCTTGTAATGACTAAGTGAGCCTAGGTCACAACAAGGTAGTCCTCAATTTACGACCGCAAATGAGCCCAACATTTCTGTTGTTCAGTGAGATATTGGTTAAGTGAGCTTTGCCCCATTTTACCACCTTTCTTGCCACCGTCATTAAGCGAATCCCTGCAGTTGACAAGTTAGTAACATGGTTGTTAAGTTAAGTGAGTCTGGCTTCCCCATTGACTCTGCTTGTCAGAAGGTCACAAAAGGGGATCCCATGACTTTGGGACAGAGCAGCGGTTGTAAGTATGAAGCGTCTGAATTTTGATCACATGACCATGGGGATGCTACAGAAGGTTGTAACTATGAAAAAATGGTCAGAAGTCCCTTTTTTCAGGGCCCTTGTAACTTTGGTCACTAAACAAACTGTTGTAAGTCGAGGACTACCTGTAGATGCTGCTATCAAAATTATTTCCAGTTTCTTCCCGAGAATCAAATAAGTGACGGCCACCGAAGTTATAATCTATAGGTTTAACTGCACCAGTGGTGCCACTGCTAAGGAAGTCCCTAAAAAAGGATGATCTCAGGTGACCCTAGAATGTGAGGAAGTTCCACTGGGACATCTTCCACCTTGGAACTAAGAGGTCTTCTAGTCCAACCCTCTGCTCAGGCAGAAGACCCTATACCAGGGGTGCCAAACTTGATTTCACTGAGGGCCGCATCAGGGTTGTGTTTGAGCTCGGGCGCTGGGGGGGGTGACTAGGGGGCATGGCCAGTTCGATGTCTGTTTTCAGCCGCGATGGCCTCCTGCAGCTCTCTGTCAGCGAAAATGGAGCTCGGGGGGGGGGCATGCGGCCCTCTTGAGCACCATTTTTACTGGCAGAGGGCTGCAGGAGGCAGTCGTAGTTGAAAACAGGCCCTCCCTAGCTCTGTTTTCACTGGCAGAGGCACCACGGGCTGGTCCTTGGCTGTTTCCAGGCTGATCCTGTGGGTGTGATCTAAGCACCCCGCCTTGAGTTTGACACCCTTGCCCTATACCCGTGATGGCGAACCTATGGCATGCATGCCACAGGTGGCACATGGAGCTTTATCTGTGGGCACATGTTACCCTAGCTCAACTCCAGTGTGCAAGTGCGCGCCAGCCGATTTTCAGGCCTTCCGGGCCCACCGAAAGACAGGAAACGGGCTGTTTCCAGCCTCTGGAGGGCCTCCGGGGGCAGGCGGGGAAGGTAGGTCCATTTTTCGCCCTCCCCAGACTCCTAGAAAGCCTCTGGAGCCTGGGGAGGGCGACAAACGGGCCTACCTGGCCCATCGTGCCAAAAGTGGGAGGAGCACAGGGGGGGCATTGAATTATGGGTTTGGGCACGTGTGCTACTCCCCCCGCGCCCCCCCGCTTTTGGCACGCGACGGCAAAAAGGTTGCCCTATACCATTTCAGACAAATGGTTATCTAATCTCTTCTTAAAAACCTCCAGTGTTGGAGCATTCACAGCTTCTGGTGGCAAGCTGTTCCGCTGGTTAATTGTCCTCACTGTCAGGAAATTTCTCCTTAATTCCAGGTTGCTTCTCTCCTTGATTAGTTCCCAGCCAAGGGAACTAATGAGCCAAGGGAGAGTGGTTGCCAAGTTTTCAATCAACCCACCCTTCGGATGCCTTTGAAACCCGTCCCATGTTAACTAGGCCCAGGAATGGTTTCTCAGAAACAGGCAAACGGGTTTCTTGGAAACGTTGACTCACCAAAGCCAAGGAAGGGCTCTAGGCTACGTCCAAGAAAGATACTTTTACAGATGTCCAGTTTCCTTCCTGGGTTTTTGTAAACAAAGAGAGCAAAAAAATTTTAGGTCACCGACGCCCTTTTGATCTTTTCTGAGGAGATGGTTGGCTTCAGGTTTTATTATCCTGGCAAAGGCAGGCTCTGAAATAAGAAACCGGGGTAGTCTTTCCTTACTTTGGGTTGACTTTGGGTATGAGCCAGCCGTGTGCAGCATCTGCCAAAAAAGCCAACACCGTTCTAGGCTGCGTAAATAGAGGGATAGAATCAAGATCATGTGAAGTGACGATACCGCTTTATAAGGCCACCCTTGGAATAGTTCCATCCTGTTTTGGTCGCCACGATGTAAAAAAGAGGTGGAGACTCTGGAAAGAGTGCAGAGAAGAGCCACAAAGATGATTCAGGGACTGGAGGCTAAAAGATATGAAGAAGGGTTGCAGGAACTGGGTATGTCTAGTTTCATGAAGAGAAGGAGTAGGGGAGACATGATAGCAGTCTTCCAGTATCTCAGGAGCTGCCCCAAAGAAGAGGGAGTCAAGCTATTCTCCAAAGCACCTAAGGGCAGGACAAGAAGCAACGGGTGGAAACTAATTGTTTTTTTTTTTTTTAAATTTGATTTATATGCCGCCCTTCTCCGGAGACTCAGGGCGGCTTACAATGCGTTAAGCAATAGCCTTCATTCTTTTGTATATTTATACAAAGTCAGCTTATTGCCCCCACAAACTGGGTCCTCAATTTACCTACCTTAGAAAGGATGGAAGGCTGAGTCAACCTTGAGCCTGGGGAGATTCGAACATGCAGTAATTGCAGGCAGCTGGATGTTAATAACAGGCTATTAGTCTGCTGCGCCACCAGGCTCCTGTTGGATGCTTATCCTACGGTTGGGTAGATAATATATAGAAAACTATGTTCCGTACCTTTAACTGCTACAAGATGACTAATTGGCTGTGCTAAGCAGACATAAAAGAAGGCAGGAAGTTAATTCACTTCTGCTCCTGATATTAGAAGGTTGAACTGCTGAAAGGAACTGTGTCTGCGTTACTGAAGAGAACTGGAATTGTAAGCAAACTTATGTTTTGTGTTGAACCGTGATTATTTGAAGAAGTGTTATCTTTGTTTTGAGAAGCCAAGTTTGGTATTTTTACTACAAGTAAAGACTGTTTATTTTTCTATCAACGTTCAGAGTCTGTGAGTATCTGTGTATTTTTGCTAAGCAACGTACCTATTCGCTGTCTGGTCCGTCGCACCACTTTGCAGAGGGCAGTTTTACCCTCAACATTAATCAAGGAGAGAAGCAACTTAGAACTAAGGAGAAATTTCCTGACAGTGAGAACAATTCATCAGTGGAACAACTTGCCTCCAGAAATTGTAAACGCTCCAACACTGGAAGTTTTTAAGAAGACGTTGGATAACCATTTATCTGAAGTGATGTAGGGTTTCCTGCCTGGGCAGGGGGTTGGACTAGAAGACCTCCAAGGTCCCTTCCAACTCTGTTATTCTATTCCATTCTTGACTTAAACCTTCCCCAACTCAAAATAGCTGGAGGAGAGGAAGGAGCCAAAGCCAACGGGCTGATCAGTGGAAAAATCCAAACTAAAACAGCCATGACTGATTATCCTTGGCTTGAAGTAAAAGGAAAACTTGATATTTCTGATGGCTTTTTTGAACGTTAGGGACTAGAAACTCAGCCAGCCATGGCATCAAAATCACAGCCAGGCAACCATTTGAGTCCAATGTTTTGAATTTAGCACAGAGACCTGATCTCTATCCACAAAATCTGTTTTCCCCCAATCATCGAGAGCTAACTGCTCTGAAGAATCTATTACAGGTAGTCCTTGACTTACAACAGTTATTTAGTGACAAGTTACAACGGCGCTGAAACAAAGTGACTTACGACCGTTTTTCACACAACAGTTGCAGCCTCCCCTGTAGTCACGTGAGCAAAATCCAGACGCTGGATTGACTCATATTTATGGCAACTGACCCATATTTATGACGGTTGAAGTGTCCCAGGGTCAGGTGATGACTTTTTGTGACCTTCTCACAAGCAAATTCAACGGGGGAGCCAGATTCACTTAACAACCATGTTACTAACTTAACAACTGCAGTGATGCCCTTAACAACGGTGGCAAGAAAGGTCGCAACATGGGACAAAACTCAATAAATGTCTCACTTAGCAACAGAAGGACTCAATTGCGGTCGTAAATCAAGGACTACCTGTATTTTAAGCAGTTACTAGAAATGAGACACAGCCTTCCTTTGCTCCTTCTCAAGAGATTTTCTCCAAATTTACCTTTACCTCACTGTTGTTAAGCTTAATTTTAATGTTTTTAATGCTTTTTACATCGATGCTTTTACATTACTGTGAGCTGCCCAGAGTTACTGGGTGAGATGGGCAACATATAAATTTAACAAAACAAACTGTTGATTCTGCAGAACAGACATTGCCCCTGCCTGACACCACTTCCACATTTGATTGATGAGTGGGAACCAAGTGACTGGTTGTGGCTTTCATTAAGCTTGACGCTGCAAGAAGATCTGAATGTCAAACAGGATGTTGTCACATGTTCACTCTAGCATAAAATACTTATTTTTTTTTAAAAAAAAATTGCTTATGCTCAGACCACAACTTTCTGCAAGAAAAAAAAAAAAGAGGAGTGCTTGTTTGCATAAACAATAAGCTGAATAAAAAGTTGAGAACACCTGCACTCCTTTTTTTTTTTTTTTAATTTGATTTAAATGCCGCCCTTCTCCGGAGACTCAGGGCGGCTTACAATGCGCTAAGCAATAGCCGTCATTCTTTTGTATATTTATACAAAGTCAGCTTATTGCCCCCACAAACTGGGTCCTCAATTTACCTACCTTAGAAAGGATGGAAGGCTGAGTCAACCTTGAGCCTGGTGTCTTGAGTCTACGATTAAGAATGGGGAACCACGGCCCTTTTAAGACTTGTGGACTTCAAGTCCCAGAATTCCTGAGCCAGCTGTGCTGGCTCAGGAATTCTGGGACTTGAAGTCCACAAGTCTTAAAAGGGCCATGGTTCCCACCCCTATACAGACAAGGAATCAACTAATAATTAGCTAGCTTGGGGCCTTCCTCAATCGTGGGCCCCCAGTTTGGACTTCAATGCTTATATTTGCCAGCCTGGGTGGGAGTCAAGGAGCCACCGCATCTGGAGGGCATCACATTGGGCAAATTTGAGGGAGGGGGTCCACGCAGATTGCAGCAAAGGTTCAGTGTAGTAACCTAAGAAGCCACCGGAAGGGGCCTAAGGAACAATTCCTGCACGCCAAGTTTGAGAGCATCAGAGACAGTATGAGCTAAGTCAGAGAAGCCGTTTGGTCTAGTGGTTAAGGTGCCGGTCTAAACCAGGAGACTGGGAGTTCTAGTTCTGTCTTAGGTAAAGAAAGCTGGTTGGGTGACTTTGGGCCAATCACCAGGAGACTGGGAGTTCTAGTCCTGCCTTAGGCCCAAAAGTCGGCTGGGTGACTTTGGGCCAATCACCAGGAGACTGGGAGTTCTAGTCCCGCCTTAGGCACAACAGTCAGCTGGGTGATTTAGGGCCAATCACCAGAAGTCTGTGAGTTCTAGTTTTGCTTTAACTATAAAAGGCAGCTGGGTGACTTTGGGCCAAATCACCAGAAGATTAACAAACAATGGTAAGAAAGGTGGTAAAATGGGGCAAAAGTCACTTAGCAACTGTCTTGCTTAGCAACAGAAACTTGGGGGTCGTAAATCAAGGACTACTTGAACCCCCTTCCCGCGAAAAACACATTTCTGGAATTTGGCCATTTTACTGCCACATTTTGGCAATATTCTCTTGGAATGCTCTGAACAGGTTCCTGGAGGCTGCAGGCGGTCTTGCTCACCTTGGCCATAACCTAGGGTTTATAAAACCACAATTACTGGTTTAACCAAACATATAATGCCAAAACCAAGCCAACCACATGATTTTGGCAAAAAAACCAAAAAACCCCCCAAAAAACAACCCAACACAAACTCAGAATGCACACATTGTAAAGATAGTCCTCAATTTATGCAGGTAGTCCTTGATTTACGACCACAACTGAGCCCAAAATTTCTGTGGTTAAGCGATGCATTTGTTAAGTGAGTTTTGCCCTGTTTTTTCATACATGGATACATTCCTGATCTCTTAAGATGCCGATTAAAGTCAAGAAATCCACCAATCTTGACAGCGCGTAAGTTGATGGCCGATCATTAGAACACCACACAAAACTGGATGGAGGCGTGGAATAGCTGTTCCCCCCAAGATGTATCAGTCCTAATAGCATACCTCCAGGATTTAGCCTACCCCGACACATATGGGTGACATATAATTGAATTAGAACAACTCATGGGGTGTGTGCTGACTCCCTGTATAAATGGGGAAAGACACCTTCAGCACAATGTGATTGCGGGGCCCCTCGACAGACTATCCAGCATATAGTGAGGGAATGCTCTAACAGAAGGTATCCAGGAGATTCTAGGGACTTCCTCTGCGTAACAACGACAGCTACTGACTGGATGTCCAAACTCGACATTAAACTTTTCCTTTTAGGTTTTCTTACTGTTTTTTTTATTGTTTTAATTGTTTTTAACCTGTAAAAATGAAGTGTTTTAATACTGTGTGTGACCAGCCATACGCTAAATAAAATAAATGCCCTGTTTTATGATCTTTCTTTTGCCTCAGTTGTTAAGTGAATCACTGCTGCTGCTAAGTTAGTAACTGGGTTACTAAGTGAATCTGGCTTCCCCATTGATTTTGCCTGTCAGAAGGTCGCAAAAGGGGATCGCGTGACCTTGGGACACAGCCAACGGTCGTAAGTATGAACCAGTTGCCGAGCGTCTGAATTTTGATCACACAATCATGGGGGCCGGTACAAAGGTTGTAACTGGGAAAAATGGCCACGAGTCTTTTTTTTTCAGTGCCGTTGTAACTTTGAATGGTCACTAAATGAACTGGTGTAAATCAGGGTGGATAAAAATCAATGATTTTTTAAAAAAAATAAAAAAAAATTGGATTTTTTTTGATTTTTATCGGATTTGTTTTAATAAAAAACTTTTGGGGTAAAAATCTATCGTAAGATAGTTTTCTATTTAAGATACGTAAATAATTTAGTTTATTCAGCATGAAATGGAGCTTAGTTATGTAGCAGGAGGCTGTATATTCTGCAACACTGGGACTATCGGTGAGTCAACAGTGGGTCAAAGGAGTAGCAGAGATGACAGTTGCTCTTTAAACAATTATGATTTAAATCGAGTTGATTTAAATCAAGCCTTTTTACTAGTGATTTAAATCATGATTTAAATTGTGATTTAAATCAACTCGATTTAAATCAAATCCACCCTGGTGTAAATCAAGGACTACCTGCGATTGGTCACCTAATGACCATTCAACGTTATGACGCATCCCCCGCAAAGTACATGAGATTCGGAAATTCTGTCTGACACACTCCCAGGTCACATGACCTCATTTCAGTTGCTCAGCAACCAGCCTGTATTTACAACCATTTGCAGCCTCCCACGATCAATGACCACGATTTAAAGTTTTTTTTTTTTGGCAAGAACAAGTGTTTTACTTCCAGTTTGGGGCAAAAATGCCCCTTAACAATGGGTTCACTTATCGACCGCAGATTTACTTAAAAGACCATGACAATTTGCTTAAGGATCACTGCCAAAAAAAAAAAAAAAAAAAAAAACACACCCTAAAAGGCCATAAAATTGGATTGGTCATGTGGTGTCTCACTTTACGACTATCACAGACAGGCTCCATGACGGTCATAAGTCAAGGACTTCCTGTACACTTATCCCAGGATAGAAAGCAAGAAAAAGAAGGCTCTAACAACGAACAAGATGCTACTGCCATCAGGAGCTCTTAAAAGCCTTGGGGCCAGTGCAGAAGCGAGTACAGGACAGCTCAAAATTCCTGCAACCGTTCCGTACAAAAATTCATTTTTTCATCCCTGCAACTGTTTTAGCCTCCAGCCCCCTCGTCGCCTTTGTTGCTTCTCCTCTAGACTCTTTCTATATTCTCAACATCTTTTTTTGGGTATCCGGTTTCGGTCACCACAATAAGGATGTTGAGACTTGCAGAGAAAAGCAGCAAAGATTATTAGGGGACTAAACATGAGAGCCTCGGTGGCGCAGCAGACTAAAGTGCTGTTAAGTAACACCAGCTGCCTGCAATTACTGCGAGTTCGAATCTCACCAGGCTCAAGGTTGACTCAGCCTTCCATCCTTCCAAAGGTAGGTAAAATGAGGACCCGGATTGTGGGGGCAATAAGGTGACTTTGTATATAAAAAGAACACCGGTTAGGGGGGTCCCCGAAAGCCCTACTAAGCAGGTATATACAAAAGTATGAAGGCTATTGCTTAATGCATTGTAAACCACCCTGAGTCTCCGGAGAAGGGCGGCATATAAATCGAACCAATAAATAAATAAACACGTGAAGAACAATTGCAGGAATTGGGTTTGTCTAGTCTAGAGAAGAGGAGGACCGGGTGGGACATGATAGCATCTTTAATTTTTTTTTTTTTAATATGATTTATATGCCGCCCTTCTCCGGAGACTCAGGGCGGCTTACAATGCGTTAAGCAATAGCCTTCATCCTTTTGTATATTTATACAAAGTCAGCTTCCAATATTTGAGGGGCTGCCCCAAAGAAGAGGGAGTCAAGCTATTCTCCAAAGCACCTGAAGGCAGGACAGTATACAATGGGTGGAAACTAGCCAAGGAGAGATTTTTAAAAATGGGATTTTAAATTTGGGGTTTTAAATTGAGCCTATCATTTAATTATTTTAATTATTTTTTAATTTTTTCCCGTCTTTGTGCTTTTAATCAGGCTGTACACCGCCCTGAGTCCTTCGGGAGAAGGGCGGTATAGAAATAAAATAAAATAAAATAAAATAAAATAAAATAATAAAATAAAATAAAATAAAATAAACCTAGAACCAAGGAGAAAATTCCTGATCGTGAGAACAATTAATCAGCAGAAGTTGTGGATGTTCCATCATCACTGGAGGTTTTAAAGAAGAGATTGGACAACCGTTTGTCCAGAATGGTATAGGGCTGTGATGGCGAACCTGTGGCACGCAGAGCCCTCTCTGCAGCCACGCCATCGGCCCAGCCCAGCTCCACCGCGCATGCGTGCCTCCAACTGGCCATTGGATCTCTGCTGCGCATGCGGAAAGGGGGGGGCTCGCATTGCATTTTGGGGTTTTGCATGCGTGTGCGTGCCCCCTGCGCCCCATTTTGGGCGTGGAAGGCCTGCACCAACCTGGAAGCCAAAAATGGGCAAGGGGGGAAGGCAGGGTGTATGTGTGGGGGGTGGGGCGCATGCGCGGGGGGGCCACTCGCAGTGCATTTTGGGGGGTTCCAGCCAGGGTGGATTTGATTTAAATCGAGTCGATTTAAATCACAATTTAAATCACTAGTAAAAAGGCTTGATTTAAAGCAACTCGATTTAAATCATAATTGTTAAAGAGCAACTGTCATCTCTGCTCCTCCTTTGACCCGCTGTTGACTCACCGATAGTCCCAGTGTTGCAGAATATACAGCCTCCTGCTACATAATTAAGCTGTCAGACGTCGATGCTATCTCAAAATAAAATGAATTTCCAAACTGCCAATCTTTAAGGAAATATTTTCTTTAATTGAGCACAGCCACCGGATCATGACTCGATGCGGACAAGACTGACCTTTTGCCCCCCCAATCCCTCCCTTTCCGATCCCCAAATCTCTGCTTCTCATTGGCTATCTTCCAAGTCATTCTCCAGACTTCTTGTCTTGTCATTTCCCAGGAATGTCTCCCCCCTTCATTTCCACGACAACCCGGCTTCAAAGGGATTTAGCAGGCAGAAGTTCAGAGCTTCTCTCTCTCTCTCTCTCTGCTCTCTATGCCAGCGTCGAAACGCTGACATAAGCTCCATTTCATGCTGAATAAACTAAATAATTTATGTATCTTAAATAGAAAATTATCTTACGATAGATTTTTACCCCAAAAGTTTTTTATTAAAATAAATTCAATAAAAATAAAAAAAATCCGATTTAAATGAAAAAAATCTGATTTTTTTGATTTTTTTAAAAAAACATCATTTTTATCTACCCTGGTTCCAGCATGCACACACGCATTCGCGCACGCTTTGGGCACCAAAAAGGTTAACCATCACTGGTATAGGGTTTCCTGTCTGAGCAAGGGGTTGGACTAGAACAGTGGTGGCGAACCTTTTACTCACCGAGTGCTGAACAGGTATGAGCTTTGCGCTCTTTGCGTGCGCTCATGCTCTCCGCGCTATTGTGCGGCTCCTCCTCCCTGCCCTGCGCACACAACCACACCATCTGCGCAGGTTTCACGTGGCTCCCCCATGCGCTGCGCACGCAATCGCACCATCTGCGCATGCACACGGTTTTCATGTGCGCAATACACACAGGCGAACGCTGTCTCTCGCACGAATGTGCAAACGTGCATACATGCGCAGTAGAGCTCCGAAGGCCAGCTGGGTCCCCCAAATTGCATGCACGCGCACCAGAGGCCCGAACACCAGCTGGGGGAGCGTGCGCATGCACGACTGCAGGTGAGTGGGGCGACAGCTCGCGTGCCCAGAAAGATGGCTCTCCGTGCCACCTTGGGCACGCGTACCATAGGTTCACCATCACGGGACTAGAAGATTGCCGAGGTCTCTTTCAATCGTTATTCTCTTAAAATGTCAACCTCTTCTTTCTATCCTTGTGCTCCATGAATACTCAGAAAAACTGAAGTCCCGTCTACCATCACAATCCTTTTTCCAATCTAAGTAGAAATGGCGTTTGGCGTCAATTGGTAGATCTGCACCAAGGGTATTTCCATTATCCTGAACCCTGATTTTTTTTTCACTGTAGAGGCAAGGGACTAAACCCGGAATTTCCCTTTCTGCAAAATGCATGCTTTACTACCGAACTGCGCACATTCCTACTATCTTGTCTGTGGAGTTTGCGAGGATTCTGCACCCTCCGGAATAAATTAAAAGGATTGTGCGCAGGCAAATGTGGTTCGTGCCGTCAGCCTCTAGACGGCTGCCAGATCACTGTCATCAGCCAAGCATCTCTAATTCAGAAATTTCCAACACATAACTCAGGTTGTTCCTTTTGCCTCGCTTAGCATTTTGCTTGGAACAAAAAAAAAAAAAAAAAAAAGGAAAAGCTAGGGCAACAGAATTATGAATGTTCGGCACCATTCCGGAAGTCCTCATCTATCTATTCCAAACCAAATTGAAAAGAGAAGAGAGTAAAAGGGAAAAAGCAAAACAAAAGGCCCTCAAATGAAGGTTAAGTCTATGTACACAGGTAGTCCTCGATTTACAACCGCAACTGAGCTGAATATGTGTTGCTAAGCAAAGCGTTGGTTCAGTGAATTTTGCCCCATTTTACAAGCTTCCTTGCCACAGTTAAGTGAATCGCTGCAATGATTAAGTTAGTGACACGGTTGTTAAGTTTAGTTTAATTTAGTTTAGTTTAGTTTATTTGATTTGTATACCGCCCTGCTCCCGAAGGACTCAGGGCGGTGAACAGCCAACAATAAAATACATAAATACACAAAATTTAAAAACCCGATAAAATCAAATTAAATTATTTGGCCCAGACAAATTAAAATACCCCAATAATTTAAAAACAGATTAAAATTTACATATTTAAAAAGGGAAGAGATTAGGCCAAGCCCGCTTGATGGAATAAAAAGGTCTTCACAGCACGGCGGAAAGAGCGCAGATCCGGGATCCTCCGTATCTCCGGGGGGAGCTCATTCCAGATGGTAGGTGCCCCCACAGAGAAGGCTCTCCCCCTAGGGGGAGAAGTGAAGTGAATCCGGCTTCTCTCTTTGACTTTGCTTGTCAGGAGATCGCAAAAGGGGATCATGTAACCCTGGGTTTCTACAACCCGTCACAAATACGAGCCAGTTGCCAAGCATCCAAATTTTGATCGCGTGAATATAAATATGAGCAGTCATAAGCCACTTTTTTTCAATGCTGTTGTAACTTCGAACTGGTCACTAAACAGACTGTTGTAAGTCGAGGACTACCTGCACAGTCAATATAAATAAATGTCACAAGCCTTGTGAAATCTAAAACTAGGAAAAAAAAGACACTGATTTTTTTCCAGACTAGTCAAGCTCTGTTAGGTATCAACACAATGCTAGGTTTGCTGTGATTGTCGGAGCTCCTCATTTTGTGTGTTCCACAACAGCATTAAGGAGGCTTTTTTTGGGGGGGGGGGTTGGAAGAAAACAGCCTTCAAAATACAATACCTTCAAAATTTTTATCTCCTTCCCAAGCAGGAGCTGCGACTTGGACAAGTTCTTTTTGTTAATGCTCTTTATAGCCACTTCCCAGTCCGTTTTCTGGAAAAGAGGATGGAGAAAATGTTTTAAGTACAAGCACATTTTCTTATTTTGTAAACAGTCACGAGAAGCAAGCAGATCTGGTCTCTCATCCTCCCCTCCTTTTCTTAAAAGCTTTAAGATGATTAAGATTCCTGGAAGAAGCACGGAGTCCTCTTTTTTTTAACCTGGTCTAACAGCTTTCCCAACTCCTAATTACAACTGCCAACACTCCCCCCCTTAGGACAGTTTAAAGTGGCTAGGGAATTCTGGGAGTTGAAGTCCACAAGTCTTAAAGTTGCCAAGGTTGGACACCCCTAGTCTAAAGCCTTAGGAGAATATGTCAAGTTGCAAACAGCTGGTATAAAGAGGACAATTTACAATCAGAACCCACAGGACCAAACCCTTCCAGTGTGCAACTTAAGCAGGTTTTGCATGTTCCAAAGACAAGAATGGGGGGGGGGGGGGCACAATAACAGGGATGTAGGGATGAGAGGAAAACTCACAATTTTCTCCTTCTAGCCTTGCCCTTTTTAGGGTCAAGGCAATCAGCTTCAGCACACTCTAAACTCACATTCAACTGATTAACAGACAAGATCAGGGACCTCCTACTGTGTTAGATCAGTCAAGCAATAGTACCTTTCAAGAGACCTCCAGACCATTCCCTTATCTTGAACAGAGTGCCCCAGAAGCTCCCTGTCCCAGTAAGATTGCAGGTGCCCAAAAGGAATCTCACACACACACACACACACACACACACACACACACAGGGAGAGGGAGGGAGGGAGGAGGGAGAGAGAGAGAGAGGGAGGGAGGGAGAAAAATCCCAAATTGTTCAAAGTTATCCAACAACAACAACAAAAAAAAACATTTGTGAAGATCCAAAAATATCTGTTAAGTCAAGCTAGTAAATTCACAGAAAGATCTCTGAGGGACAGCTTGGCCCCTGCAGTTAGGCAGGCAGAATTATTATTGATTAAATTTGCCAATCTTGCCATGGGGCTGCTCCAGGCAGCTTACAATAATAATAAAGAAGAAAAACCCGAAAGGAATGTAAACAGAAGTAAAATAGAACCATAAAATAAACAATGAAAAAGGGACACAAGGAGAACACATCAACACGATAACCAAGAAACAAAACACACCCAACACCAAGAGCTTCTTGCAAAAGAAGGCAAGAAAAGAAGGAATCCTCCTCAGAATTCGAGGACCCATTTGAAATCAGGCAATCGGATGGCTCCCTGGATCCTGGCAGGAAAAGCAACTCAAGAAAAAGGAGATTGTGTTTGTGGGGGTTTGCTCCCCCTCCAACCACAAATAAAATAGCTACCATCTATTTACACAAGCTCGAAACTTCATTCAAACCTTTGGACAGGTGGTTGGGCAGCCCGCTGGCAAAACCCACGACTACCGACTACAAAACCCATGATCCTGTAAACCCCCAGCCTCCTTTTTTTTAATTAAAAGAGGGCAGGTTTGCCATTGGGGTGGACGAGAGGAGAAAAGGTTGGGAGGCAATCCGAGGCTGACATCATCCCATCCTGAGTCTGCTGGGGGAAGGAAAACAAGGTTGGCAAGCCCAGAAGCGGGCAGCGGTGCCCACCCCCGAAAAAAAAAAACAGGGAAGGGGGGGAGAGGGGAAGGAAAACCAACAATTTTGGTGATAATACACCCAGCTTTTAAAAATATACACCACTTTCCGGTCCAGGGGTTTACCAAACCTCAGAAACCTAGAGAAGCAGAGAAAAAGGGCAGCTAAGGAGAAAGGCTTCCCAGGTAAATTGGGGGGTGGTGGAAAAAAGCACAGGAGCCAACTTCAACCCTATATATATATATATATTTTAAATTTGATTTATATGCCGCCCTTTTCCGGAGACTCAGGGCGGCTTGCAATGCGTTAAGCAATAGCCTTCATACTTTTGTATATTTATACAAAGTCAGCTTATTGCCCCCACAATCTGGGTCCTCATTTAACCTACTTTAGAAAGGATGGAAGGCTGAGTCAACCTTGAGCCTGGTAAGATTCGAACCTGCAGAAATTGCAGGCAGCTGTGTTAATGACAGGGTGCATTAAACCACTGTACTACCAAGGCTCCTTGGTATATTCCCCTTCCTTCCCAAATCTGGCAGCCCTGTAAGCCCCCCCCACCCCAGCCCACCTTCTCCAACCATCACCCTAGGACCCGAGACCCTAATTCTCTCCCTTCGCCCACCCGTCCACCCCCCCGTACCTTGCGGTGGCGACCCTTAAAGACCACGGCGAAAGCTCCATGCCCGATGAGGTCTTTTTTGCTGTATTCAAAATCCCCCACCACCTCCATGTTCTTCAGGGGGGCATGAAGCTTGAGGGGTGGGGTGGGGACAACAGCAGGGAGGAGGACAAGGAGAAAGGGAAGGACAAGCCGAAGCTCACATCAGCAGGCTGGGGGAGGAGAGGCTAGGAGAGGGGGGGCTGGCTCTGCCTGCGTCCTGGGCCCCCCCAACGCAAGGGGGCACCTGCTGGCATGACGCTGCTGCTGACCTGGGGAGGGTGGCTGGGGGGCACCGGCCAGCTTCCCATAGGCGGTGGGTGTTTTCTGGCATGGGGTGGTGGTGGTGAATGGAAGAGAAGCGGGGTGGGTGGCTGGGAAGCCTCTTTGGGAAAGAAAAGATGCAGAAAAAGCCCCCGAGGTTTAAAGAAGCGGCCCTTTCATATAGCCAAGCATTTGAGGTTAATGCCAAAATTGGTAAAAAATCTTTAGAATTGGGGAGGGGGAGAATTAAGCCCCTTTAGAAAAGCCCACCTTGTCCTTTTTCTTTAAAAAAGAATGGGATTTACAGGTGGGGAAGAACATAAAAAGCCATAAAGGAGCAAAAAAGCAGGTTGCTGTCATTCAAAGCCCCCTTTTAAAACGAGGGGTTTTTTTGGGGGGGGGGGTCGTCCCTGGCAGTTATGATAATGCTTGAAGGGGGGGGGAAGGAATAAAAAAAAGGGGGGGCAATGACAGTTGCCCCGAGGGGGGGGGGAGAGAAAGAAACAGGATAGATAAGAGGGGAAGAAAAAAACCCCGTTAATACAGGAAAGATTAAGATAAAGGGAGGGGAGAAAGGATTATTATTATTATTATTTTTCTCCCTTGCTTTTGCGATGCCAGGGAGGCGATAGAAGGGAATCAGAATCGCTTTGGAAGGGTGGAAGGAGATTAAAACCTTCCCCACCCCCCCAAGAACGAGGTCTGGCCTGAGAATTAAAGCGGGGAGTGGGTGAGGGAATTCACCCCCCAGGGGTCCCTGCCCATCGCTCTCTTACATCCTTGTCCCTCCACCCCAACTCTGCCCAGGCTTAAAAGAAGGGGAGGGGGGGCAGGCGGCCCTTCCTCGCAGAAGCGGCCGGAGAGAAGAGGTTTGAAAACGAGGGTTGGGTGAGGGGGGGGGAAAGGGTCTTTGCAGGGGGGAAAGGGGTCCTCCGCTTTAGGCCGCTGCCGCCCCTCGCGTCTTCCGAGCGCCGTAATCCAAGACCTTCCCACACCGGCGTCCGGCCGCGACTGGCGAAACTTCCGCGCGGCGCAGCTATTTATATAGGACGCCGCGCGCAGGCGCTTTTTTTCGGTCTCCCTCCGCCGGGGAAAAAAAAAAAAACAAGAGTGGGCGGGGCAAAGCGGGCGCGAGGGGAAAAAAAAAAAAGAGTCCGCGCGCGGGAAAATTTGAGGGCGAAAAGTTGCCCAAATGTGGGGGGGAGGGGAATGGCTGTGGGAGCCCTCTTGATATTAATTAAAAAAAGAAAATTAAAATTAAAATAATAAGCCGTTAGAAGGTAGACGTAGACACCCGCACCTAAATCAAAAGGATTCTAAAGGAACTCCCGCAGCCAAAATGTTGTTCTGAGGCAGAGGTTGGCAGCATTTGGGCTTCTCAAGGAGAGAGACCTCAGTGAGGAGAGGTGGTCAATTTTTTTTTTCCTGGGACTCTGCTCCTCTGGCCAAGTTATTCAGCAGGCCTCTTTTGAGATGTGCCCCACTTACTGCTTTTTAGAAATGGAGCTGTCCTTTTTTAAAATTTTACTGGGCTAAAGTAATATATAGTATAATCTGTCTAGGTTCTTTTAAAAAAAAAACATGCAGGTTCAGCCTATTCATGCCTCATGGCTTTTCTAGGGTTCAAAGGTGTAGGGAATTAGGAACTTGATTTAAATTTATTTTTATCCATATATTATTTATGTAGCCAGAGTAGCCTACTCTGCAGGGGTGTTGTGTGTAAATACAAGTATAGGTAGTTCTCAACTTACGACAATTGACCTCGACATTTCTGTTGCTAAGCGAGGCAGTCACTGAGTAAATTTTGCCCCATTTTATGACTTTTCTTGCCAAGGTTAAGCCAATCAATGCCTTACAGGTGGTCATCAAGTTATGACCACAAATGAGCCCAACATTTCGGTTGCTAAGTGAAACATTTGTAAAGTGAGTCTTGCCCCATTTTACGACTTTTCTTGCCACAATCGTTAAGTGAATCATTGCATTTGTTAAGTTAGTGACACGGTTGTTAAGTGAATCTGGCTTTCCCATTGACTTTGCTTGTCAGGTCGCAAAAGCAGATCACGCGGCCCCAGGACACTGCAACCGTCATAAATATGAATCAGTTGCCAAGCATCTGAATTTTGCTCATGTGACATTGGGATGCTGCAATGGTCGTATGAAAAACGATCGTTAAGTCACTTTTTCAGTGCCGTTGTAACTTTGAACGGTCACTAAATGAACTTTGTAAGTTGAGGACTACCTATATTATGGTAGTAATACGGTTGTTGAATGAATCAGGCTTCCCCATTGACTTTGCCTGACAAGGTCACAAAAAAGAATCACTGGGACTTCAACCGTCATAAATATGATCTGTCCTGAGGTCACGTGATCCCATTTTGCGACCTTCTGACAAGCAAAGTCAATGGGGTAGCCAGATTCACTTAACAACCATGTGACTAATTTAAGAACGGCAGTGATTCACCTAACAACTGTGGCAAGAAAGGTTGCAAAATGGGGCAAAACTCACTTAATGACTGTCTCACTTAACAACAGAAATGTTGGGCTCCATTGTGGTCTTAAACCAGGAGTACCTGTATGCTAATCCATAAATCCTGATAAACCACAGATGTGTTTACAAATCTCAACCCAATAAAGCTCATTTCTGAAATTTGGGAATATTACGGTGTCGGGTTTCATTAACTCCCAGAATTCCCCAATCAGCTTCTAGGGATTAAAGTGAATTCTGGGAGTTGAAGTCCACACATGCCCAGTTTGAGAAACACTGCAATAAAGCATAGTATGGTTGGATGCCATATTAAAAAAAAGGCTTAGCATCTGCTTTTTAGGATGTAATAAATGTAAAAATAATGCACGTATTGCTCAGATGGGTGCCCTAGAATCAATGATGGAGTATGCGCCTTTTTGCTGTGAATTTTTTAATCTCATTGCACACATACAAAATTCTCCCCACTTCCTTATGATCCAAAAATAAACCCAGGAACTCCTAATCCTAATTTCCTCCCTTGTTTTAATTTTGTGGTGCTATCTCATTGCAATGGTTAACAGGTGTTGGAAGAAATGTCCATCTGGGTTCAGTTCCAAATGGGAAGACAGACATTAAAAACATGGAGGCTGATTGGAAAGTTGGTTTAATGGTGGACAGGACTAAATGGGTTTGAGGTCCTGGGCAAAAAAAGGCACATGAGAGAGAGAGATTTATACCCTCTCTTGAGCCCCGCTTTGGAGCTTCCTGTTCCTGTGTAAGAAATGTATTCTGATTGATGGAGCCATGCAGGGATAACTTTGTAGGTTGTCAGACTCCGAGGCTTGGTTGATTCTTGCTGGGTGATGATGTAATGAAGGGGCTTTGGGCAATTCCTATTACGGCTTAATGGCTTTGTCCTGGTTTGAATCTTGAGGGAGGGCTAATCCTACCATCCTGGAGTGGAAGGACTTTTGTCTTGTAGATAAGATGGCACCAAAATATCTGCGGCGGCCGAGTTTCTGTGTCCCTTAAGATTTCTATTTCTCTTTTAGGGGAAATATTCTTGCCCTTTTAATATTTCCTAGAGTATTTCATTCTTTTAGGACAGGGGTGGGTGGTAACTTCTTACACAGGTAAAGAATACAATGAGACACATTTCAGATGTTTGGCTTGCAGCAATGACCTGGCACGACAGCAATTTTGGCGAATACATCACGAGACCTTAGATCCAGTAAGGTGAAAATTTAAACAGTTAGATTTTTAAACAAATCCTCTGAAAAGCTCAAAACAAATGAACTTTTTAGTGAAATGTGTGAAGTAAGGTATTAATTGCCATTTAGCAGCCTGAATGCTCCAACACCGGAAGTTTTTAAGAAGAGATTAGACCACCATTTTTCTGAAACGGTATAGGGTTTCCTCCCTGAACAGGGGGCTGGACTAGAAGACCTCCAAGGTCCCTTCCGACTCTTGTTATTCTGTTCTGTTCTGCCTTTTAATGGTCTCCCGTTCAATTACCAATCAAATCACACCTTGCTGCCTGCTGTTTGAGGCTATTGATCCAAAGGAGCAGATGGGTTTTTATTTAAGAGGCCTAGAACATTTATTTTGCTGTTATGAAATAAATGCATTTATTTGATCATAGGACTAACGATTACCGAAAAGAGGCCATTTGCTTAAATGGCTTTAAAAAAAAGGACAAAAACTCCTGGAGCCAGGAAGCAAATCTATGAATGACTATTACTGGTGTAAAATATTCATCTGCTACTTCTTCACGGCTCCTGACCTCCGAGGCAGCTTCAAAGATGACAGGGATAATATTAATCAGGAACAAAAGGTACCTTTTGATAAAGACTTTTGCGGGGCCTTAAAAAGATTTAAGTTATTTTGAGACACCAAATTTACCCTGCCGTGAAACTTAAAAATTAAAATAGTTTTTGCTGTGGCAAGCAACGGCAGCTATCCTTTCGACATCCTAATATTTCAAGGGTGAGTTACTCATAGGGCACAGCTTGGGGTGAGCTGCTGGGGGTTCGGGAGAACCTCTAGCTAAGATTCGGTGCAGTTTGGAGAACCCCCAAATCCCATTTCTGGCTGGCCCCGCCCACCCCGCCATTCCCCTCCCAGGAGTCCCCACGCGGCCTGTTTTGGATCCAGGTAAGCGCAGGGCACGTACAGAGGCTCAGGGAGGGTGAGCTAACGTATTAAAAGATGAACGACTAAAGATATTGCATTAACCGAACCCCATTTCAATGGATGGGGAGATCAGGGGACGCTAAGTGGAGCCTCCAAGTTCAGGAGCAGTCTAGCAAGCAGCAAGTGAACGACAGCAAGGGACGAATAAGGGTCAATAAGAGAATCAATCAGATCCCCCAAAACATTTCTGAACATTTTAGCCAATGCTTACACATTTTAGTGATTCCTTCAATTCTCAGCGCTTCCCTTCTCTGTTTTCTCAGATGTCTTTGCATTGTGAGGAAGGGCAGTTTTATTGCAGAGGGCTACTTTAAAAAGCTGTGTCTTGGTAGTCCTCCAGTTACGGCCATTCGCTTAGCGACCGTTCAAAGTTATGACGGACCTCCCAAAAGCTACAGTGCTTACAGGTAGTCCTCAACCGACAACCAGAATTGAGCTCAAAATGTCTGTCGCTAAGTGAGTTTTGCCCCATTTAAAAACATTTATTGCCACAGTTGTTAAGTGAATCATTGTCGTTGTTAAGAAAGTAACACAGTTGTTAAGTGAATCTGGCTTTGCTTGTCAGGTCGCAAAAGGGGATCACATGACCCCGGGATGCTGTGACCGTCATAAATATCTGAATTTTGATCACTTGGGATGCTGCAATGATCATAACTGTGAAAAATAACCATAAGCCACTTTTTTTCAGTCTTCTTCTTGTATCTACCGTCACTAAATGAATGGTTGTAACTTGAGAACTACTTCTATACAACTTTCCTCCTCACAATGCAAGAGAAACCACTGGATGGGGAAAGAACAAAAATAACGAATCACATCATGCTAAACCACCGGGCCGCTTGATAGCAGAGTTAGTCCACCCCGATTTTGGGACGTTAAGCGAGAACTATCCCTGCAATTTTCTTTTATCACCGTAAAACATTTTGATTTAAAAACTGGAGACACGATTTCTAAAAGGATATAATGAAGAAATACCATCCGCAAAATAAAAATAAAAATTGCAGCACTGATCTAGAAGTCCCGTCTTCTAAGGAGCTCCAGATTTCCTGCCAGCCTCCATCGTTTCTTTGGCCGACTCCATTCCATCTTTGCTTCTTCGTTTTACTGAACGTTTAGTCAAAATTGTGGCTGCTTTTGTGCTATATCTTCAGTCCACTCTGATTTTTTTTCTGGTTGTTTTTCACTCTTCCTAGATAATATATATATTTTAAAGTGGTCGAAATATTTAAATTCAGCCATGCCTGCTGATACCTTTATTTCATTTCTTGAGAGTCCCAATTCCTTCTATACTCACTTCAGTTTGCTATTCGAGGGAATGACATAATTATATCCATCTTACTGACAGGAGTCCAAAGCAAAGGAATGATGGCTTATTTGTGACCAGCATAGTTCCTGCTTATGCTGTAGCATCCATGTTGATAGTAACATGAAAATATTCAATATATTTTTCTAGCGTTCGATATATAAGGAAGTCGTCTGCCAAGTATTCTGTACAATGGCCCCATTCTCAAACCCCCAAATCTTCCCTAAAACAGGAGGAGGAGTAGACCATAGTTAGCGCCAGAAAATAATTTTCCTTTCGCCAGTCCTTCCGCTATCGTCTCCATCTGTTGGAAAGAGAAAAAAAAAATGCTTTGACAACTTGGCCTTGAAGTCCACACATTTGAAAACTGCCAAAGGTTGAGAAACATTGAATTAGAGTAAAATGTTTTGTTCTAAAGATTTATATGGGGTCTTTATTTTATTTTATTTTATTTTATCATATTTGTATACCGCCCTACTCCCGGAGGACTCAGGGCAGTGAACAGCCAAGATAAAAATACAAAGAAACATACAAAAGTTAAAAACTATTAAAAATTCTCTCTGAGCTTGGTTGTTTTTTTCCCAACTAGGGAAAAACTACCAACTACCTAGTTGTTTTTACCCAACTAGGTAGTATAATCAGTACAAGAAGGGAGTGGGGTTTGTGGAGGGAAGAGGAGGAGGAGGAGGACAAAGAGGAGGAGGAAGAGGAGGAAGAAGGAGGTGGAAAAGAGGAGGAAAAGGAGAAAGAGGAAGAGGAGGAAGAAAACTGACAACTGTAGGGTGCTGCTCTCTAAGCTTGGTGATTTTCTCGCAGACATTTTCTTACCCAACTACATACAGTACTGGCCAAAATTGTGGAAAAGTGTATTTTCTAAAACTAGCTAATAACACCACTTTTTTTTTTTTTGCAGGAGTACCATAAAATTATATACCAATGGAAAGATAATTTAACCAAGAATGTAATGCAATAACTTTTATGAAGGATTTGCTATTAGAATAGCAGTTACAGTATAAAGAAGAAAAGTGAAACACGTAGAAAAAACGAGGATCTGCAAAAATTATCACCATAGAAAAAAAAAACGAGATATACAAAAATGATCCCCATGTCAGTTAATCCTTAGTTGGGTGACCTTCAGCAAGAATGACGGCCTTACAAACGTCTTCCTGTGGAGGGAACCAAGTCTTTTAGTTCTGCAGCTGTTATCATGTGAAACCAAGATCGAAGGATGGCTTCTATTAACTGGGTTTTGTTGCTGGGTCGTTCTGACTAACAAGGTTTCTTGTCGGCTCCCTAGATTTTTCATTGGATGAAGGTCTGGGCTATTCCCAGGCCATTCCAACAGTGGAATAGGATTATCTTGAAACTCCCCCCCAAAAAAGTGGTGTGATTAGCCATCAAACCTCAAAAACACATTTTCCCCAAAAGGTTTCCACAATTTTGGCCACAAGTGTAACATCATCAGTACTAGAAGGAAGTAGAATTTCCTCTCTGTTTATGTTCAAGCGGCTTGCCCCGTCACTGTTAGCGGGACTGTTCTTGTCGGTTCCTTATTTAGGCTGCTGCTTACTGTTTAGTTGTTTGGCTGGGTGTGGTGGTTCCTTGATTGGGGTACTGCAGTGACAGGACAAGCCACTTGTATATAAAAAAAGAGAATGCAAACCCTCCACCCTTCTAGCACTGATGATGTTCTCTAGTTGGGTAATGAAACGTCTGCAAGAAAACAACCCAGATTAGGGAGCCACAAGGACCCCATAGCTTTCCTCCTCCCCATTCTCCTTCTTCTTTCTCCTCCTCCCCTTGTCTTTCTCCTCCACGACCCCTCTATTCTAGCACTGATGACATCACCTAATTGGGTAATAAAATGTCTGCAAAAAAACCGCCACCAAACTCAGAAATTGGCAGGGGACCCACAATTCCCCTCCTCCTCCTGCTTGGACCCCAAAGTTCAACCCCCGAGCTACAAATATTCTCTTCTATTGGTACATATTTATATTGTATAAAATATTTTAAAAATAGATTAGGCAGGAGAGAGAGAGAGTAACGACAGAAACTAACTGTGTATTAAGAGTCAATTGGATCCGTGGCTATAGAAACGGAATAAAAAAAACATGTGCATGCAACATGTATGCATGTCATTACATTTACATACAATTACATGTATGTGTTGTGACTCCGGCTCCCGAGCCTGTCCTCACGGAGGAAGTTGACTCTGAAAGTGATGGGGAGGAACTGACAAGGCCTCCCTCTCCAGGACCCTCCTCTCTGGCAACGCCTCAGGCTCCAGCTGAAGGCCAGGAGGAAGGCATGTCGGAGCACCTACTAATAGGGAGTGATGAAGATCAATCTTGGATTGATCCCAGGCAGCGTCGGAGGGAGAGGCGTGCGCAGCAAAGGAAGAGGTGTGGAAGGGCCAGAGATAGCTGAGTCACTAAGCCATGCCCCACAGGGGATAAAAATGGGTGGGGTTGTTCTGTGACGGACAAAAACTGCATATCGTGAGCTTCGGATGGGATATCTTTCGGAATTAAGGCTTGGACTTTGTGAATGACTTCTGACTACTCTTTTGTGCCTTGTGAACTCTTGGTTGCCCCAGCAACAGACTACAGATACGCTGACTCCTGTTTCTAGAAGTGATAAGAAACTTGGCAGGCATTCGGAAAGTAGCTGCCAGAACTTTTATCTGCCAAAGGATTCAGGTCGGCTTGTAAAAATAAATTACTGGTAGACATCTTTTGCTCGTGTGTCTGCCTATGTGAGGTGGGGGGACAGAACAGTATACATGTACATGTAACCCTGCAGCCAAGATATTAAAAGACGCTTGCTCCTGAGGAGGAAAGCTATGGCAAATCTAGACTGCTTACTAAAAAGCAGAGACATCACCCTGCCAACAAAAGTGCGTATAGTCAAGGCTATGGTTTTCCCAGTTGCAATGGATGGCTGTGAAAGTTGGACCATAAGGAAGGCTGAGTGCCGAAGAATGGAGGCCTTTGAACTCTGGTGCTGGAGAAGACTCCTGCGAGCCCCTTGGACTGCAAGGTGATCCAACTAGTCAGTCCTAGAGGAGATCAACCCTGACTGCTCTTTAGAAGGCCAGATCCTGAAGAGGAAACTCAAGTACTTTGGCCACCTAATGAGAAGGAAGGACTCCCTGGAGAAGAGCCTCATGCTGGGAACAATTGACGGCAAAAAAAGAAGAGGACGGCAGAGAACGAGGTGGCTGGATGGAGCCACTGAAGCAGTCGGCGTGAGCTTAAATGGACTCCAGAGGATGGTAGAGGATATTTGAGCCTGACCATCTTAATAAAACAAGACAGAGGAAAGGGATGGGGGGAAGCTTACATCCGGAGACATTTGTCCTTCCCTCCACTTGCTACTCGTTGGCCATCGGGACTCCAGTCTACCGCAAACACCTGGAAAGGAATATATCACAAAAGCCAATCAACAACTACAGTGAAGAAGTTGAAACAACTTTAAGCTGAGCCCCTCCTACCAAATAAGGGAGAAAACAGAAATATGTTTCTCAGGGATCGTGTTTATGGAATTTCAAACCCACCTTGAGGACTAGAAAATTTGTATCACTCAATAGCTGCTAATTTGCCATCCAGAAAAACAGTCAGCAAAAGAGTGCTTGGTACAATACTACAGTCTATACAATCCTACCCTCACCTGTTGCTCTACAGATCAGTGTTTCTCAACATCAGAAACTTTAGGAAGAGTGGACTTCAAGTCCCAGAATTCCCCAGTCTGCATGATTCGAGATGAATGGACTTCCACTCCCAGAATTCCCCAGCCAGCATGCTTTACGAAGGGTGGATTCCCACCCCTAGAATCCCTGAGCCAACATGCTTTAGGATGTGTGGACTTCCACTCCCAGAATTCCCCAGTCAACATTCTTTAAGACGGGTGGACTTCAGTTCCCAGAATCCCCCAGCCAACATGCTTTAAGACGGGTGGACTTCAGTTCCCAGAATCCCCCAGCCAACATGCTTTAAGACGGGTGGACTTCAGTTCCCAGAATCCCCCAGCCAACATGCTTTAAGACGGGTGGACTTCCACTCACAGAATCCCCCAGCCAGCAGGCTTTAAGATGGGTGGACTTCAACTCCCAGAATTCCCCAGCCAACATGCTTTAAGACGGGTGGACTTCCACTCACAGAATTCCCCAGCCAGCAGGCTTTAAGATGGGTGGACTTCAGTTCCCAGAATCCCCCAGCCAACATGCTTTGAGAGAGGTGGACTTCATCTCCCAGAATTCCCCAGCCAACATGCTTTAAGAGAGGTGAACTTCCACTCCCAGAATCCCCCAGCCTGCATGCTTTGAGAGAGGTGGACTTCATCTCCCAGAATTCCCCAGCCAACATGCTTTAAGACGGGTGGACTTCCACTCCCAGAATTCCCCAGCCTGCATGCTTTGAGAGAGGTGGACTTCATCTCCCAGAATTCCCCAGCCAACATGCTTTAAGAGAGGTGAACTTCCACTCCCAGAATCCCCCAGCCAACATGCTTTAAGACGGGTGGACTTCCACTCCCAGAATTCCCCAGCCTGCATGCTTTGAGAGAGGTGGACTTCCACTCCCAGAATTCCCCAGCCTGCATGCTTTAAGAGAGGTGAACTTCCACTCCCAGAATCCCCCAGCCAACATGCTTTAAGAGAGGTGAACTTCCACTCCCAGAATCCCCCAGCCAACATGCTTTAAGACGGGTGGACTTCCACTCCCAGAATTCCCCAGCCTGCATGCTTTGAGAGGTGGACTTCCACTCCCAGAATCCCCCAGCCAGCACGTTTGGATGGGTGGACACCACATATCTAAAGGGAATTCTGGAAGTTGAAGTCCATATACAGTATTTCAAGATTGTTGAGAAACACTGTTCTAGATGACCACAAGTATCATCCATCTTATGTCATTGAAGGCTCCCCAAGGCAATCTGAGGAGGGACCAGCCATACCTCATCGGCATGTCCAGGCAGGTCAACGGCCAATTTCTGCGTCTTGGCGTCCCACACTTTGAGGGTGCTGTCGCTGCTTCCGCTGACCAGCAGACGACTGTCGGCCGACCACGCAATCTGGTACACAGCTGAGACGTGTCCCCGCAGGGAGGTGAGATACCTGGGGTTGGAAAAGGCCAGTTACGGTGGGAATTCCCTGCCCCACTCATTTCCCCAAGTCTGTCTCTTTTTCTTTTCTTTTTTTTGCAAAAAGTTTTTTTTTTCCAAACATACAAATTACATCTTTTTGGAACAGAGCTTTGATCCGGTCATCAATTTGTTCAATTTTTTATCATCTTTAACAAAATTGTATATATTCTATTTTGCCGTAACACTTATTTCTTAATCTTAAATCACATATTTCAACTAATACCATCTTAGAAAAAGTTTACTCATATTTACTTAATCAATATAATTACCCTTCTATTAACCCACCTTAAATCTTAATTCAGTTATAATACATTTCACAATTCTTACCCTAAATCCTCACTATTAACAATACAGTTCAAACAAGTTTATATTCCAAAATTATTTCCATTTCTAAAACTTCCTTACATTTATTATTTCATGTAATGCTCATTAAATCTTTATTCCATTATTACTTTATCAAATTTAAATCTTATCACTAATCTTAAAAATATAGCAATTTAAAAATTAATGTTTAAATGTTAAATTGCTATATTTTTAAGATTAGTGATAAGATTTAAATTTAATACAGTTTCCCAATTATTTCCCTAAATTCTATTTAACCATACCATTTAAATAAACACCAATTAAGTAATTTTTGTTTGTAAATCATAATCATATATTATTTCAATTTTCTTTTCTTTGCTTAAGTGAAAAATGTTCAAATTATTACAATTGTTATAAGTATTTAAACAATATCCCAATTATTATAGCTATCAATTTTCTCAAATGATACCGTCCAACATCTTAATAAAAATTGATACATTATATCCATTGATATATTTTCTTTTTACATAATCTAATTCAACCTTTTCTTTTATCATTCCCGTTATCTTTTTCTTTTCTTACTATTGGTTGTCCTTGTCTTACAACCATTCATTTAGTGACCGTTCAAAGTTACAAAGTTACATAATTTGCTTTTTTCAGGCACTGAAAAAAGCAAATTATGACTTTTTTTCACACTTTTGACCAAAGTAGCATCCCCACGGTCACGTGATCAAAACTCAGATGGCTTGGCAAATGGACTCATATTTATGACGGTCGCAGTGTCCCGGGATCCCCTTTTGCGACCTTCCAATGAGCAAAGCCGACGGGCGAAGCCGGATCCACTTAACAACCGTGTTGCTAACTTAACAACGGTAGCGAATTCCTTAACAATCGTGGCGAGAACGGTCGTTAAAACAGGACAAAACTCAAGTGCCAACGGTTCTGCTTAGCAACGGAAATGTGGGGCTCAATTGTCGTAAGTCAAGGACTACCTCTACTGTATGCATCCCTGCTCACAACAGAATTGTAATATGAAAAAGGAAAAAAAAAATCCAAATTGGAGCTGACATCTCTAATCTTGGTGACTTTTAAGACTTGCGGACTTCAACTCCCAGAATTCCTCAGGCAGCCATGTTGGCTGAGGAATCCTGGGAGCTGAAGTCCCCAAGTCTTAAAAGTCACCAAGATTGGAGACCCTTGGACTAGAACATGTCCTGAACAAGAGTCACTCCAAAAACGTCCTCCAGAAAAACCTCACATCTGGATCGATGTGGTCCAGAGGAAGGAAGGAAGATTCCATAACATTCCAGAATAACGCCCCCTCCCCCCCATTTAACCTACTTCCCGGTCCGTCCATCCCAGAGCTTGATTGACTTGTCGAAGGACGCGCTGGCGATGGTGCGGGTATCAGGGGAGAAAAGGACTTGATTGATTAGCGCTTGATGGCCTGTCATTCTCGTCAACGGCTTCTTATCTTCGGCGGGAAGCCAAAGAAACAAGGTGAAGTCATCCGATCCAGAGACGAGCCTTTCCGGTCCTTGGCCCTGGGGAAGAAAAGAGCAAAATAAATAAATAAATGTGACTTCTGCGTGGAAAAGAGAAGATTTTGAAACAGCCTTGCATTTGGGGTATTTCGCAGCCAGGCATAGAACTTGAACCTTTGGAACTCGCTGCCACAAGAATGTAGTAAAGAGGCCCGAGGTTTCCAAAAAACGCCTCCATGTATATAATTGACTTACGACAATTGAGGCCAATGCTTCTGTTGCTAAGCGAGGCAGTTGTTCAGTGAATTTTGCCTTATTTTACGACCTTTCTCATCACAGTTGTTAAGTGAATCACTGCGGTCGTTAAGTGAGTCACACGGTTGCTAAGTGAATCCGGCTTCCACCCTTGACTTTGTTTGTCAGAAGGTCGCAAAAGGGGATCATGTGATCCCCCCCGGGACACTGCAAACGTCATAAATCCGAGTCAGTTGCCAAGTGTCCGAATTTTGATTGTGTGACCATGGGGACGCTGCAACGGTCATAAGTATGAAAAATAGTCCCATGTTCCTTTTTTCAGTGTTGTTGTAACTTCGAATGGCCACTAAACCAACTGTTGTAAATTGAGGACCTCCTCAATTTATAACCCGAGCACACAACATGAGCCTTTGGAATTCACTGCCACAAGAGGGTATGTGACCCGATGATTCCAGACTAAATTTAAAACATTTTATTAACACAGTTGGAAAGCATCGGGGTAGGAGCGATGGAAAACGCCTTCTCGCATACATCTAGTCCTTGACTTAGAACCATTCATTCAGTCACTTTTCCAAGTTACAACAGCACTAATAAGTGACCTGTGACTGCTCCTCACACTTACGACCGTCACGGCATCTCCATGGTCACGTGATTAAAATTCGGGCGTTTGGCAATCAGCATGTATTTATGATGTAAGCAGCATCCCAGGGTCATGTGATCCCCTTCTGAGACCTTCCCTGTTGTTGTCCGCCAGCAGCCTGCGGAGCTGGCAGCGGAGTCGGACAGTGAGGAGGCTGGGCCAGTCCTGGAGTCAGGGGAAGGCCTGGACGAGGGCTCGGCATCAAAGGCAAAGATGGGGCCAGGGCCATCTGGGAGTGATGTGCGGACTCCGGAGCTCCCAGAGTTGGGTAGCAGAGAGGCAGAGGAACAGGAGGAGCCTGTTCCTAGTGTGCGCATGCGCAGAGCTGCCAGAAGGCAAGTGCAGCTAAAGCAAAAGGGACAACTCAGGAGTAAGGTCAGGAGATGATTGGCCCATCCCATAAGGCTTAAAAGAGAAACAAAGGCACTTGGGCCTTTTTGCAGGAAAGCAACGTTGCTCACTCTGTTTCCAGTCGGCATCTCGTTTGTTTCTGAACTTTGTGGGGCTTTGCCAAGTAAGGCCTTTGGCAGGGTTTCGAAGAAGATAAAGGTTGGTGATTATCCCGAAGGACTTCTTCCAAAGGACTTTTGTTGCAACTAATTGGGACTTAGCTGGGAATGAACGTAATTCTCAGCTGTTACGATAAAATAGGTTTTTTTGGGACTAATTGTGTCTTGTAATGACTCAGTAAGCCTCGGTCACAACATTCCCAACTGACTTCCGGCAAACAAAGTTAATCAGGGAAGTTGGATTCATTTAATGACCGTATGATTCACTCAACAACTTCAGCGATTCACTTAAAACCATCGCAAAAAGGGTTATAAAATAGAACGCCACTCTTCCCAACGGCTGCTTCGTTTAGCAGCTGAAGTTCTGGTTTCAATCGTGGTCACAGATCCAGCAGTATCTGTATTGCGAATGGAGACGGGTAGCAAAACGTTACATGGAATATTCTGACTTAAAAGATCCACCCAGCCAGCTAAAATGAAGATTCAAAATCATGAATTTAATTTGAATTTCACTCTCCTTTGCAGCCTTCAGAGAAACAAAACAAAAAACAACAACTCATTTTTAGAAGGAACCTCCAGTGAGATGACAACACAGAAGTTTGCGTGAACTGTGAGCTCCATCTGATAATTTTAAAATTTATTCTATAAATATTTGGGTAGCGGCTTATTTTTTTAAAAAAAAAAAAATTGAAGCATCACGATCAACTATGATTTGATTGCGACAAACTAGATTCTTGACTGATCACGAAGAACGTAAACTAAAAGTCAAACAATTTTTGAAGACCTCCCCATCTTAAATATCCAATGTCCAATTGCTAAAAAAAAAATATATATATCTGGGAGTCTTACCCTGATTTGATTGTACCTCGATAGTGCGTTTTGCTTGATCTCTGCCACTGTAGGAAAAGCAAAAGGAAAGGAAGGATAAATACGATGTGTGGATGTTACAGGTAGTTAACGACAGTAATTGATTAGAATCAGAATGGCGCTGGAAGGGACCTCGGAGGTCTTCTAGTCCAACCCCCTACTCAAGCAGGAGACTGTATACCATTTCAGATTAGTCACTTCTTAAAAACCTCCAGTGATGGAGCACCCACAACTTCTGGTGGCAAGCTGTTCCACTGGTTAATTGTCCTCACCGTTAGGAAGTTTCTCCTTAATTCCAGGTTGTTTCTCTCCTTGATTAAGTTGCCATCCGTTGATTCTTGTTGTGCCTTCAGGTGCTTTGGAGAATAAGTCAACCCCCTCTTCTTTGGGGCAGCCCCTCCAATCCTGGAATTCTGCCATCATGTCCCCCCTACTCCTTCTTTTCTCTAGACTAGGCTGGCTGGGGAATTCTGGGAGTTGAAGTCCACCCCTCTTAAAGACCCCAAGAGAAACACTGAACAAGGGAACTCAAAAATGCCAGATGCTCTTACGTGATCCGCTCAAATCCTGGGGGTTGATAGAAGCTTTGGCCGGCTCAAAGGCTCCTGTCCGGAGGACATAATCCGTGCTGAGGGCCATCGTATTGACCCAGTGGGCGTGGCCCTGCAAGGTGCGGCACAGGATGCCCTGAGGACGACAAAAAAAACCCGAGGCATCAATCCCTTCCCTTCATTCATTCTGTGGAGAGACCCCCTTCCTCTTGGAAAGATGTTAAGCCCCCCCTTTGACTCATCCCACCAAATGTGGCAATCTGGACTTCCGCAAGGGAGAAGACAGGAAGCACCACCTTGTGGTTAAGGCATCTGGTTAGGAAGCGGGAGAAAGCGGGAATTCTAGTTCTCCTTTAGGCATCAAACCCAGCTGGATGACTCTGGGCCAATCACCAGGAGACTGTGAGTTCTAGTTCTGCCTTAGGCATGAAACTCAGCTGGGTGACTATGGGCCAATCACCAGGAGACAGTGAGTTCTAGTCCTGCCTTAGGTATGAAACCCAGTTAGGTGACTATGGGCCAATCACCAGGAGACTGTGAGTTCTAGTTCTGCTTTAGGCATGAAATCCAGCTGGATGACTATGGGCCAATCACCAGGAGACTGTGAGTTCTAGTTCTGCCTTAGGCATGAAACCCAGCTGGGTGACTATGGGCCAATCACCAGGAGACTGTGAGTTCTAGTTCTGCCTTAGGCATGAAACCCAGCTCAGTGACCAAGGGCCAATCACCAGGAGACTGTGAGTTCTAGTTCTGCCTTAGGCATGAAACCCAGCTAGGTGACTATGGACCAATTACTAGGAGACAGTGAGTTCTAGTTCTGCCTTAGGTATGAAACCCAGTTAGGTGACTGTGTGCCAATCACCAGGAGACTGTGAGTTCTAGTTCTGCCTCAGACATGAGACTCCGCTGGTTGACTATGAGCCAATCACTGGGAGACGGTGAATTCTAGTCCCCCACGGAAGCCAGTGAGTGACTTTGGGCCTGTATTTCTCTCTCAGCCCATCCCACCTTACAGGGTTGTTGTTTGTAGGGAGGAAGGTGTGTTGGATGTATTCACCGCCTTGAGTTATTTGAAAAAAAATACATAAAGGTGGGATACAAACAAATATATAAAATCATAAATGAACAAATTGATAACTGCGCTGCGTTGCCCAGGATAACGAAACCACGATGGGGACAACATGCAGAGGTGGGAAGATGGAAAAAGAGGTGCCAAGCTATTTTTTTATTTCATTTATTCAGTCTGTCTGCTGCTGTATTCCCCACGACCGGGCGACTTACGTCCTCGGCTCTCCAGACTTTGATGGTGCGGTCTTGCGAAGAGGAATACAACAAGCCGTCGCCCCCCCAGCGGAGGCAGGTGACCGACTGAGTGTGGCTGGTGAGGATTTTGTCGTAGCGGCCGGCCACTGTGTCCCAGATTCGAACGCTGCCATCTTTGGAAGAGCTGGCTAAGTAGCGACACTCGGGATTCCTGAAGGCAGAGTTAAAAAGAGAGAGACAGAGATAATAGAGAGATAGACAGAGAGATAGATAGATAGATAGATAGATAGAGATGAGAGATAGAGATGAGAGAGATGAAAGATGAGAGAGATGAGAGAGAGATGAGAGAGAGAGAGAGATGAGAGAGAGACAGGGATGAGAGATAGATAGAGAGATGATAGAGAGAGAGAGAGATGACAGAGAGATGACAGAGATAGAGGTGAGAGATAGAGAGTTGACAATTAGATGAGAGAGAGGGTGAGATGAGAGATGATAGATGATAGAAAGAGTTAGAGATAGATGAGAGAGAGAGACAGGGATGAGAGATGAGAGATGAGAGAGATGACAGATGACAGATAGAGAGAGGTGAGAGATAGAGATGATGGATAGAGAGAGAGAGTTAGAGATAGATGAGAGAGAGATAGGGATGAGAGATATAGAGAGATATGAGAGAGAGATGAGAGAGAGATGAGAGAGAGAGAGATGAAAGAGAGAGATGACAGATGACAGATAGAGAGAGGTGAGAGATAGAGATGATGGATAGAGAGAGAGAGTTAGAGATAGATGAGAGAGAGATAGGGATGAGAGATATAGAGAGATATGAGAGAGAGATGAAAGAGAGAGATGACAGATGACAGATAGAGAGAGGTGAGAGATAGAGATGATGGATAGAGAGAGAGAGTTAGAGATAGATGAGAGAGAGATAGGGATGAGAGATATAGAGAGAGATGAGAGAGAGATGAGAGAGATGAAAGAGAGAGATGACAGATGACAGATAGAGAGAGGTGAGAGATAGAGATGATGGATAGAGAGAGAGAGTTAGAGATAGATGAGAGAGAGACAGGGATGAGAGATGAGAGAGATGACAGATAGAGAGAGATGAGAGATAGAGATGATGGATAGAGAGAGAGTTAGAGATAGATGAGAGAGAGATAGGGATGAGAGATATAGAGAGAGATGAGAGAGAGATGAGAGAGAGAGATGAAAGAGAGATGAGAGAGAGATGACAGATGACAGATAGAGGTGAGAGATAGACAGAGATGACAGATGAGAGAGAGATTATAGAGTTAGAGATAGATGAGAGAGAGACAGGGATGAGAGAGATGAGAGAGAAAGATGACAGATAGAGAGATGAGAGAGATGATAGATAGACAGAGATGATAGAGAGAGTTAGAGATAGATGAGAGAGAGACAGGGATGAGAGAGATGAGAGAGAAAGATGACAGATAGAGAGATAAGAGAGATGATAGATAGACAGAGATGATAGAGAGAGTTAGAGATAGATGAGAGAGAGACAGGGATGAGAGATAGAGAGAGATGAGAGAGATGATAGACAGAGATGATAGAGAGAGTTAGAGATAGATGAGAGAGAGACAGGGATGAGAGATAGAGAGAGAGAGATGAGAGATAGATAGATAGATAGATAGAGAGAGAGAGAGAGAGAGAGAGAGAGAGAGAGAGAGAGATGAGATGAGATGAGATGAGAGAGAGAGAGAAGTTGTGAAATTTATCCTAAAAATAACTGAAAACAGGCAAAGGTTCAATAACTCTAACCCACTCTGTTGCAGAAGGGGAAAAAGAAATGGTTGTGGACTCCATCTTGACTTTTCGGACGATTTTAGGGTGCCGAGTACAGGATTGGGCTTTTCTCCTTTGCACCTTAGGTGGAGGAAATGCAGTTGAAAAACTACAGGAATGATAGGAAAGAAATGATTGCAGGTCGTCCTCAACTTACAACCACAACCGAGCCCAAAATTTGTGTCGCTAAGTGAGAAATGTGTGAAGTGAGTGTTGCCCTCATTTTACGACCTTTCTTGCCCCGTTTATTAAGCGAATCATCACAGTTGTTAAATTAGTCACACCGTTGTTGAGTGAATCTGGCTTCCCCCTTGACGTAGCTTTGTCAGAAGGTCGCAAAATGGGATCTCGTGACCCTGGGACACTGCGACCCTCATAAGCAGTGGCTCCGCCCACTCGCTTCTGGGCATGCGCAGAAGCGTTGCGCGCGCAAGAGTGCCCACGAGCAAACCAGTAGCAACAGGATTTGAAAACCCACTACTAATCGTAAGTGTTAGGAAATGACTATTTGTCTAACTAGTTGGTCAGGCAATATATAAACTAACAATGTATGTTTGCAGTCAAAAAGGTATTATATTGCTTTAAGGCTGTATTGCATCATCCTGTATCCTGATTGGCTAAGCTCTGTAGCCAATGTACTTAAGGGAAGTCTGTATCATGGCTTGTGTGGACACTACACCATTTTACCTACTTATTTGCTGTAACTCTCTACCTCATGATCACTGTTTGATCATAGCTACATGTTGCTCTCTACTATTTATTGAATGTTTTGATATTGAACTTGTTCCTGTTTTGAAACTCAAGAAGAACTGTTTTTATTGTGTATGACTACAACTGGTAAGAAGACTTTGTACTTGGAATATCCCTGGATTGATCTTTTAACTCTCGCCTTATCTGTGTTATGACTTGGATTGTTTTTTGGACTTTGCTTTACTTTTTCTTAAAAGTAAAAGACTACTACAACTCAGCGTGTTCGTGTATTAACTGTGATTGTTCACAACCACTCCCAGCCGCTTTCATGAGTATACTCAGAGACTCTGCTCAATAACCCACAACATCGGTTATGAGCTAAGAATATCCTTAACAATAAGTACGAGCCAGTTGCGAAGTGTCTGAATGTAAATCACATGAGCATGGGGATGATGCAACGGTCATTAAGTGTGAAAAACGGTGATAAGTCACTATTTTCAGTGTCACTGTAACTTCGAACTGTCAATAAACGAACTGTTGTAAGTCGAGGACTACCCACAATGGGGATTTAAGCCAAGATGGTGATTTAAATTAAAACTGTTATTTAAGCTACGATTGCAATTTAAGCCACGATTAGAATTTAAGCCATGACTGTAATTTTTTTTTGGGGGGGGGGGGTAAAGTTTTTTTTAAAAAATTTTTTAAACACACAAATATACAATACATCTTTTCTGAAGAGAATATCGGCCCGGTTTTAAATTTGTACAAATTTTGTTCGTCTTTAACACAGTTTTTATATGTTCAATTTTTCTCATAGCATTTATTCTCTCTAATTTAAAAAAAAAACCAATATTACCCTTCATCTTAACTTCTCATCCTAATATAATTCAATTTTTCTTTTCCCTCCTTAAATTTAATTTTAAATTCACATAACATAGTACAATCTCCAATTATTTCCTTAAATTCTCTTATTCTAATCACCAATGATTCTTTTATCAACTATTCGAAATAATACAATTCAACGTATTAGCCACGATTGTAATTTAAGCTCCTCTAGTTTAGAAGTGCAGAGTCAGGGAATGGCTATTGCCTAACTGGTTGGGTTGGCAATATATATAAACCATCAATGCATGTTTGCAGTCAAAATGTAATGTATAGCTTTAAGGTTGTAATGCTGTATTGCATCATACTGTATTCTGATTGGCTAGCTCTGTAGCCAACGTACTTAAGAGGAAGCAGGAATTATGGCTTATTTTTCTTATTACATTATTATTGCTACCTCTGCTCCTCTCTGCCTGTTCTCTCTGCATGATCACTGCTTGATCATTGCCACTTGTTGTTTTCTACTGTTTTAATGATTGTTTTACTGCTGTACTTGTTCCTGTTTACAACTCCAAAAAGAACTGTTCTATTGCATATGACTACAACAACGGGTAAGAAGACTTTGTTCTTGGAATATCCCTGGATTGACAATTTAACTATCTTCATCTGTGTATGACCTGGATTGTTTAATGGACTTTGCTTTGTTTTTTCCTAAAAGTAAAAGAATATCACAACTCGGTGTGTCTGTATTGACAGTGCTTATTCACGATCACACTCAGCCGTTTTCTTATGTGCAAAACCTTGCCACTCAAGGATTACTCTGCGCATATTCCTTAACACCAGGGAAGATTGAGGTGAGGGGTGGGGATAGGGGGCTGGAGTGGTGACTTACAAATGCAGAGGTTCCCAGCAGAGCGAAGTGATCCACTTGGAGTGACCCACTAGAGTACGGCCAATCTGGAGCCCGGTGCTTGGATCCCAGAGCATTATCTGCACAGAAGGTACATGGGACACATTAAGAAACACTTTCTCAAAATTATTTATGCGTTTGTGCAGAGGTGCCTAAATTGATTCTGTTTTGATTAAACAGAAAAATATAATTTTGTTTCTGCTTGGAAACCGTTTCTGGACTTTGTGCTCGAGGTGGGGGAAAAAAATGAAACTTTGATTTTGGGTTTTACCGATTAGACAGATTTGTTTGTCAGCGCTTCGACGCTGGCATAGAGAGCAGAGGAGAGAGAGAGATAAGCTCTGAACTTTTGCCTGCTAAATCCCTTTGAAGTTGGGTTGTCATGGAAATGAAGGGGGGGGAAAACATTCCTGGGAAATGACGAGACAAGAAGTCTGAAGAATAACTTGGAAGATAGCCAATGAGAAGCAGAGAATTGGGGATCGGAAAGGGAGGGATTGGGGGGCAAAAGGTCAGTCTTGTCCGCATCGAGTCATGATCCGGTGGCTGTGCTCAATTGAAGAAAAGATTTCCTTAAAGATTGGCAGTTTGGAAATTCATTTTATTTTGAGATAGCATCGAAGTCTGACATTGTTGTTATAGAAATGGCTAGTTTATACCACTATGTAAAAGTAAAAAGTTGAGGTAGGGAGGTTACTACGGTATCTTATTCTACTGCACCGAAGGGAGTTGGTAGTCAATGCCTTTTCTTTCTTTTTCCCCTCCTCCCCTTCCACTCTTCCCTTCCCCTTTCCTATTTTTGCTACCATTTGTTTTCGTATTTTTTTGTATTTCATGTTATAAACCAATCAATAAAAGAGAGAGAAAAAAATTGCTTATGTATTTGTATCTTCCCTTTATTATTTTTATAAATAATTCAAGGTGCTGAACATACTTAATACCCCTCCCTCCTCCTATTTTCCCTACAACAACTACTCTATGAGGTGGGTTGAGCTGAGAGAAAGTGACTGGGTGGCCCAAAGTCACCCAGCTGGCTTTCATGCCTAAGGCAGGACTGGAACTCACCATCTCCTGGTGATTGGCCCAAAGAAACCCAGATGCCTTTTATGCTGAAGACAGGACTAGAACTCACCGTCTCTTAGTGATTGGCGCAAAGTCACCCAGTTAGCATTCATGTCTAAGATGAGACTAGAACTCACTGTCTCCTGGTGATTGGCCCAAAGTCACCCAACTCGTTTTCACGGCTAAGGTGGGACTAGAACTCCCAATCTCCTGGTGATGGGCCAGTCACCGAGCCAGCTTTCATGCCTAAGGCGGGACTAGAACTCACCGTCTCCTAGTGATTGGCGCAAAGTCACCCAGTTAGCATTCATGCCTAAAATGAGACTAGAACTCACTGTCTCCTGGTGATTGGCCCAAAGTCACCCAACTCGTTTTCACGGCTAAGGTGGGACTAGAACTCCCAATCTCCTGGTAATGGGCCAGTCACCGAGCCAGCTTTCATGCATAAGATGGGACTAGAACTCACTGTCGCCTGGTGATTGGCCCAAAGTCACCCAATTCATTTTCATGCCTAAGGCGGGACTAGAACTCACAGTCTCCTGGTGATTGGCCCAAAGTCACCCAGCCAGCTTTCATGCCTAAGGTGGGACTAGAACTCACTGTCTCCTGGTGATTGGCCCAAAGTCACCCAACTCGTTTTCATGGCTAAAGTGGGACTAGAACTCCCAATCTCCTGGTAATTGGCCCAAAGTCACCCAGCTGGCTTTCATGCCTACAAGCTGTACTAGAACTCACCGTCTCCTGGTGATTGGCCCAAAGTCACCCAACTCGTTTTCATGGCTAAGGTGGGACTAGAACTCCCAATCTCACGGTGATTGGCCCAAAGTCACCCAGCTGGCTTTCATGCCTAAAAGCTGTACTAGAACTCACCGTCTCCTGGTTTCTAGCCTGATGCCTGAACCACCAGACCAAAATGGCTACTTTAACTAGCAAAACTGGCAACTTTTAAGTTATGTCCTTTCCTGGATCGTGAGGCCCTGCGCTCAGCCACGCGTGGTCATCTGGTCATCTCTTGTTTGGATTACTGCAATGCATCCTACCTGGGGCTACCCTTGGAGAGTATTCGGATGCTACAGCTGGTGCAGAATGCGGCAGCGTGGGCAGTCTAAGCTGCCCCTAGGATGGTCCATATAATACAGCTGTTATTCCAACCTGGATTATTTGATCTTTGGTTCCGGGTTCAATTCAAGGTGTCGGTTATCCCCTTTAAGTGACTTTTGCCCTGTTTTATGACCTTTTTTGACCACAATTGTTAAGTGAATCAATGAGGTTATTAAGTGAATCTTGCGGTCATTAAGCAAATCTGGACCCGCCCACCCCTTGACTTGCTTCTCGGATACCAGCTGGAAAAATCGCCAGTGACAAAGACAGCAAGTGCCATCAGCCAATGCCCAATTTTTGTTCACGTATGCGTGGGAATCAGGGGTGAAATCCAGCAGGTTCTGGCGAACTGGTAGCAGAAATTTTGATCAGTTCAGAGAACTGGCAAATGCCACCTCTGGCTGGCCCCAGAGTGGGGTGGGAATGGAGATTTTGCAATATCCTTCCCCTAGGAGTGGGGAGGGAATGGGGATTTTGCAGTATCCTTCCCCTGCCACGCCCACCAAGCCATAACCACGCCCACCAAGGCACGCCCACAGAACCGGTAGTAAAAAAAATTGGATTTTCACCACTGGTGGGAATGCTTTGACGATTGTAAGCGTGAAAACCACTCATCAGTCACTTTTTTCCGTGCCGTTTTAACTTCCAACAGGTGGTTGTAAGTTGAGAACTGCCGGCATATGTTTCTAGTCCTCATGAACCTCGGCGTTCTCAGAATTGTGTGCTCCACGGGGGTAAGACGGCACACGACCCACCTCAAGGAAACAGGAACAAAGCCGAAACCAGTTTTTACCTGCCCGTTCTTACACCCGGATGCCAGTTTTCTTCCGTCGGGCGACCAAGCGATGCTCAGCACCCAATGGCGGTGACCTGTGGAGGTATGAAGAAAAGGAGAGCGACTGGTCCATGAACCCAGAAGATTTCAAAATGCTTATTCTAAAGTCAGTGTTTCTCAACCTTGGGCACTTCAAGACGTGTGGACTTCAACTCCCAGAATTCCCCAGCCAGCATGGCATAGATCCGTGATGGCAAAGCTATGACACGCGTGCCAGAGGTGGCACGCAGATCCCTCTCTGTGGGCACACACGCCGTCGCCAGCTGCTCTTCTGATTTCCGGCACGCACATGCACGCTGGTAGCTGGTTTTGTGGGTGCCGGAGCAGCGGAAAATGGCCCAGAAAAAGGCGAAAAAATACACCTTTTCAGGCCATTTTTTTGGGCTGTTTTTGGCCTGAAAAAGGCCGAAAAACGGCTCCAAAAATGGCCCGAAAACAGCCTGTTTTTTAACCCAATTTGGGCCGTGTTCGGGTCCTCTGGCGCCTGTGAAGACCAGCTGGTCGGCGTGCGCATGCACACGCTTTCCGGTTTGGGCCCTCGGTGCTGAAAAGGTTCGCCATCGCTGGCACAGATCAATGTTTCTCAAACATGGTGTGAAGTTTCCGAAAGATGCCCTAATTAGTTCACGAGCCGTGAGCCGAACTTCAAAAGAAATACAGTCATTTATTAGGAGCACCATTTCGGCAATATTCGGATGCAGTTAGAACTAATGCCACGTAGATTTACGTTCCCCTATGACCCTGTCTCTCCCCTCCTCCCTGGCCATGTCATAAATCACATTCTCCAATTCACCACTTTGGCTGACTGTGAAACCCAACACCCTCCGACTGATTGCGGTCAGGAAGAATGTATGGAATGCAGCTTCAGTTAGGGAAATCGATCAGCTCCATCAGTTCTCCCTCCCTCCTGCTCATGGCAACTTGAAAACTTTGCAAGTTGACATATGGCCCCTTTTAAGATGGCTGGACATCCACTCCAGCTGGGGAATTCTGGGAGTTGAAGTCCACCCGCCTTTCAGTGGCCAAGACTAGGGAGCAGTGGCCTACACAGTCCCCCTTCCGCATGTCGAGACTCACCCTTGGCTGTAAAATGCGGGGTCTCCGTGTTCAGGTCCCAGAAGCGGACGGTGGTGTCCCCGGAGCCGCTGGCCAGGTACCTGGGGAGACACAGTCTCATGCTGACAGAGCCAAGGTAAGGCAGTGAGCAGAGGCCCTTCAGGGGTCAAAAAAGTCAAGATGGCAACCGAAGCCCCCGGTGAGCCCTTCAAGGTAGGCCAGACTTTGAAGCTGAAGTCATTAATAAAGATTAATAATATAAGGTAGTCCTCCACTTACAACTAAAAATTCATCCTGAAGCGGACGTGAGGCGTATGTGACGGAGCCCAATTTTGCAAACTTTTTGTCACGGTCGTTAAGTGAGACATTGCATGATTGGTGACCTTCCCCATTGATGTTGCAGGACTCCACAACCATCATACTATTGTACTCTTAACCTTGACCTGGCATTACACAAATGGTCGTTAAGCGAGGACTATCTGTACTACTTTTATTACAGGTAGTCCTCGACTTATGACCACAACTGAGCCCCAAATGTTGATTGCTAAGCGAGACAGTTGTTAAGTGAGTTTTGCCCCATGTTATGACCTTTTCTGCCTCCGTTGTTCAGCGAATCACTGCAGGTGTTGTTAGGAACAAGGCTGTGAAGTGAATTTGACTTTCCCCATGGACTTTGTCACGTGATCACACAACCCAGGACACTGCGGCCGTCATAAATGTGAGTTTACACACACATACATAAATATATATAGTTATACATAGTTATACAGGTAGTCCTCAACTTACAATAGTTCTTTTAGTGACCATTGAAAGTTAAGGCATTGAAAAATGTGACTTATGACCATTTTTCACACTCACGTCCATTGCAGCGTTCTGGTGATCATGTGATCAAAATTCAGACGCTTGGTAAGTGACTCCTATTTATGACGGTCGTAATGTCCCGGGGTCACGCCAGGAGTGAAATCCAGCAGGTTCTGAAGAATCGGTAGGGGAAATTTTGAGTAGTTCGGAGAACTGGCAAATGCCACCTCTGGCTGGCCCCAGAGTGGGGAGGGAATGGAGATTTTGCAGTATCCTTCCCCCAAGAGTGGGGAGGGAATGGGGATTTTGCAGTATCCTTCCCCCCAGGAGTGGGGAGGGAATGGGGATTTTGCAGTATCCTTCCCCCAGGAGTGGAGAGGGAATGGAGATTTTGCAATATCCTTCCCCCAAGAGTGGGGAGGGAATGGGGATTTTGCAGTATCCTTCCCCCAAGAGTGGGGAGGGAATGGGGATTTTGCAGTATCCTTCCCCTGAAGTAGGGTGGGAATGGAGATTTTGCAGTATCCTTCCCCCAGAAGTGGAGAGGGAATGGAGATTTTGCAGTATCTTTCTCCCAGGAGTGGGGTTGGAATGGAGATTTTGCAGTATCCTTCACCCAGGAGTGGGGTGGGAATGGGGATTTTGCAGTATCCTTCCCCTGGAGTAGGGTGGGAATGGAGATTTTGCAGTATCCTTCACCCAGGAGTGGAGAGGGAAAGGAGATTTTGCAGTATCCTTCCCCCAGAGTGGGGAGGGAATGGGGATTTTGCAGTATCCTTCCCCTGGAGTAGGGTGGGAATGGAGATTTTGCAGTATCCTTCCCCCAGAGTGGGTTGGGAATGGAGATTTTGCAGTATCCTTCCCCCAGGAGTGGGGTTGGAATGGAGATTTTGCAATATCCTTCACCCAGCAGTGGAGAAGGATTGGAGATTTTGTAGTATCCTTCACCCAAGAGTGGGGAGGGAATGGGGATTTTGCAGTATCCTTCCCTGCCACGCCCACCAAGCCACGCCCACAGAACCGGTAGTAAAAAAGTTTGGCTTTCCCCACTGGATCACATGATCCCCTTTTTAACGACCTTCCGACAGGCAAAGTCAATAGAGAAGCCAGATTCACTTAATAACCCTGTGACGACCTCAACAACTGCAGGGATTCTCTTAACACCGGTAACAAGGAGGGTCGTAAAACAGGACAAAATTCACTTAACAAACGTTCGAGGCAGACGGGGGGAGGCGAGGCTCAATTTAGAGCGGAAAAGCGAAGCTAGTCAAAAGCCTGCCGTTTTTGTACGACGGATAGCAAGAGAAATTTTTGGGTTCCATGGCAGTCGTAAGTCGGGGACACCACCTGGACTTATGTCCACAATTGGGGACGTTAACTCCCTGCCCCTCCGGCCCCTGATCGGCTTACTTCCCAGTGGGGCTGAAGGCCACCGAGATGACGGCCTCGCTGTGGCCCTCCAAGGAGCTGGTGCAGCGGGTCACCGCTCGCACCCGGAACACGGCCTGGGGCTGGTAGACGATCTCGACCACCCGCTCGGTCTCCAGGGTCAGTTCGGCCAGGGTCTTCTGCAGGGAGGCCACGATTTCGGACTCCTGGACGTAGAAGGCCAAGGGGACGGGCTCCTCCTTGGAAGGGAAAAGACGGGGAAGGGGCCGGTCAACGATTGGTCGGCAGCAAGGGGTGAGGCACAGAAGGGAAGGGAAGGGAAGCTTTATGGTCATTTTTTTTTTTTTTTTACTGTGAGCAGACTGGGGAGGAAGGAAGGTCGCAGGAAGTAGAAGAGGAAGGGGAAGGAGGAGAGGAAGGAAGGATGGAGGAAGGAGAAAGAGAGGAAGGGGAAGGAGAAAGAGCAGGAGGAGGAGAAAGAAAGGAGGAAGAGAGGGGGAGGAGGAAGGAGAAAGAGGAAGGAGAAAGAGAAAGAGAAGGAAAAGGAAGGAAGGGAAGAGAAAGGGGGAGAGGGGGAGGAAGGAGAGGAAGGAGAAAGAAGGAAAAAGAGAGGAAGGGAAAGGAGAAGGAGAAAGAGGAAGGAGAAAGAAAGAAGGAAGGGAGAGGGGGAGGAGGAAGGAGAAAGAGGAAGGCCAAGGAGAAAGAGAAGGAGGAGGGGAAGGAAGGATGGAGGAAGGAGAAAGAGAGGAAGGGGAAGGAGAAAGAGCAGGAGGAGGAGAAAGAAAGAAGGAAGGAAGAGAGGGAGAGGAGGAAGGAGAAGGAGAAAGAGAAGGAAAAGGAAGGAAAGGAACAGAAAGGGGGAGAGGGGGAGGAAGGAGAAAGAAGGAGGAGGGAGGGAGGAAGGCAAGAGAGAGAGGAGGAAGGAAGGAGGAAGGAGAAAGGGGAGAAGGAGGAAGGGAAGGAAGGAAGGAGGGAAGGAAGAAGAGAGGGGGAGGAAGGAGGAGGAGAAGGAAGGAAGGAAGGCGAGAGAAGGAGAGAGGGAGAAGAGGAAGGAAGGGGAGAAAGAGAAGGAGAAGGAAGGAAGGAAGGGACGAGAGAGGGGGAAAGTGGGAGGAAGGAGAGGAAGGAGAGGAAGGAGAAAGAAGGAGAAGGAGGAGGAAGGAAGGAAGGAAGGAAGGAGAGAGAGAGGGAGGGAGAGGAGGAAGGAAGTAGAAAGGGAAGAAAGATAAGGAGGAGGAGAAGAAGGAAAGGAAGGAAGGAAGGGAGGGAGGAATGAAGGAAGGGAGCCCCACCCCCAATTGTACCTTCTCCAGGAGGGTGTTGCAAACCAACTGAAGCTTTTCCGGGGTGATATCCACGGGGACATCAAACGGGGCCCCCAGAACCTCCCCGGATTCATCTTTGAACTGGATCAGGAGCCGCTCAATATCCGCCGTCATTTTGAAACCGTGGAGGACGTCGGCTCTTTGCACTCCGGCCTGGGAACCAAGAGGGGGGAAAAAACCAAAACTTCAAGGCAGCCCCCCCCTCAAAGCACCTACGATTCCCTCCAAGCTCTCTCGGTGCCCCCCCTTCTCTAAATCAACACCCCCTTCCCCCATCCTCGATGTTCAGAGAAGTCTGATAAGCCGCTGGGAGCAAAAATAGGGAAGAGACTGATTATTAGAACATCTGCTTTCCAGGTGAGATCAGAGCCATGCGTGTGTATGTCTGTTAGGATATGGTTTGAGCCTAACAAGTTGTCCAGGCAATATATGTGTTCTGTGACTTTAATGTGAATGTGTATTGTGTGACTTTAAAGTTTTACTGCTGATTCATTGTAATGCTGAGTCATGCTGTAATTAGATAATCACTGGTTGTAAACGTATTTAAGAAAGGTACTGTAAAGTATTCAGTTGATGATATGCTACCATTGTGTGTGGAGTTGCTACCATTGTGCTATCATTGGTTGGATGGATCTGCTACCATCGTGGTTTGTTACCAGAGTGAATTTGTTATTCTAACCAACTACTGTTTGTGTGGTAAGAAGATTTTGTATCACTGGACTGATTTAACTGGCAAAGACTTGGAATTTATTTAAAGACTACGAGACTGTTTTTCTACTATAAAGTAAACTTTTGATAAACCAGTTTGCACATCTCTTATTCATTGCTCTCAGCAACGTTTCTCTGTGCTCTACACTCTGCTGGTTGGTAACACAACAACAATATCCTTAACAATGTCAAAAAAGTCGAGACTGAGGCAATGAGGCATTTAAAGAGGGGCACAGCTCCTGTCTTGACTTTCTGGTTCTTCCCTCCTTGGGTGGATGCTGAACCTAGATCCTAGAACCGTGATGCTGAACCTGTGGCGCGCGTGCCACAGGTTGTTCTGTACCCGTCCCACACGCACACACACCAACAGACGTCCAAGAGTTAAAAACCAAACCAGCCGACAAAATCCTTTTCCTTATGATAACGGAACTTGGCAGCAACCTAGTGGCTGCCTGCCAAGAGTTTATTACTTACGAAGAGGAGAGATAACTTCTCTCCGCTTCTGGTACATCAAAGGAAACAGCTCAATAATTACGGAGTTAATCAAGTCCAGAGATAATCCAGCAAAGTCTATAGCAAAAGTCCGGCAATGCAGAATGGCGTGGAAGCTTTCAGCTTTGTTCGTCACAAGGTTTGACTGGCCACCACGCTCCCTTTTATACCCTGTGGGGTGTGGTCCAGTGACTCAGCCTAATCTCGGGCACGCCTTTTCTTCTGTTGTGCACGCTTATCTCTGCGACGCTGGCGTGGATCCAGCCAAGACTCATTACCCTCATCACTGTCCATCTGTGGCTGCGTGGACGTGCTTGGTCCCAGCCCTATCTCTTGCCCTTCAGCGGACACCGAAGGCATTGCCAGAGAGGAGGGTCCTGGAGAGGGAGGCCTTGCCAACTCCTCTCCTTCACTCTCGGAGTCCTCTCCTGCCAATGACACAGGCTCAGGTAATGGAGCCACAACACAGGTGGCACACGGAACCATATCTGTGGGCAAATGAGCATTGCCCTAGTTCAGCTGATTTTTGGGTATTCCAGGCCCACTGGAAGTCGGGAAATGGGCCATTTCCGGCCTCCAAAGGGCCTCCGGTGTGTGTGTGTGTGGAGGCTGTTTTTGCCCTTCCCAGGCTCCTAGAAAGCCTCTGGCGCCTGGGGAGGGCAAAAAACAGGCCTACTGTAAACCTTTTTGCTGCTGTGTGCCAAAAGGAGGGGGAGCGCAGGGGATCACGTACACATGCGTGGGGGGTGGGGGGGCATTGAATTATGGGTGTGGTTGTCCACGCAAGTGACCCCTCCCCCGTACTCCCCCCGCTTTTGGCACACGACGGCAAAATGCTTAGTCCTCACTGTCCTAGAACACAGGATAGCAGGGTTTGGAAGGGACTTTAGAGGTCTTGTAGTCCAACCCCCCGCTCAAGCAGAAGAGCCTATACCATTTCAGAGAAACGGCTGTCCAGTCTCTTCTTAAAAACCTCCAACGATGGAGCACCCACAGCTTCTGGTGGCAAGCTGTTCCACTGGTTAACGGTCCTCACTGCGAGGAAGTTTCAAGAGGCCACTGGACTTTCTGGTTTTTCTTTGAAGACGCTTCGCTTCTCATCCAAGAAGCTTCTTCAGCTCTGACTTTGTCTTCAAAGAAAAACCAGAAAGTCCAGTGGTCTTTTGAAAAAAAAGAGTACTTTAGGGGCAACCATGTCCTGGATGACGGAGAATTTCCCGTAGACACTTTAAGCTTCTGTGTTTTCTACTTATTATTAATCGAAGCCAATTCGATTTAATTCTGTTTTTAAATTATTTTTAAATTTTATATTGTATGTATTTTAATTTTGGCTGTTCACCGCCCTGAGTCCTTCGGGAGAAGGGCGGTATACAAATTTAAATAATAATAATTATTATTATTATTATACTTGTTTTACTTGGAACAGTTTCCATCCTGCCAAACGAAACCTTGTACACCATCAAACATCCACATCTGCCTATATTCCCAAGATCCTTGGGAAGGGCTGGCTAGGAGGACTAAAATGCCAAAAATCCAGTCTGAACATCTGGCTGGCTGTGCAAGGAACCGTCCTCGTCATAATAAATTACCCGTAGTCCATTGCAACAGGCTGCCTGGCTTGGAATAATTCTGCAACAAGACATATATTATTAAACAAGAACTTCTGCCTATCTCAGGTCCTTGGAAAAGACTCGATAGGGGGGATAAAAAAAAGCCAAAATCCAGTCTCAACATCTGGCTGGCTGTGCAAGGAACCGTCCTCGTCATAATAAATTACCCTTAGTCCATTGCAATTAAGGCTCCTTGATTTGGAATAATTCTGCAGCAAGACATATATTATTAAAACAAGAATTTCTGCCTATCCCAGAAATTATAGTGGGTATAATTTATGTATAGGGTATAGTGAAGGATTTTTCAAGGGGTGAGATAAAATTGGTATTATATATGGTGACAGCAGCTAGGTTATTGATTGGTCAATATTGGAAAAGGGATGTTTTGCCTACTATTGAAGAATGGACTTTGAAGGTGGCCAGTTTTGCAGAAATGGCGAAGATATCAGCATACTTAAAAGACCGGACTCAAGAGACCTATGCATGGGAGTGGAAGAAATGGATAGATTATGTGCAGAATAAATATCAAACTAGGAAGTATCAGATAGCTTTTAGTTGAATGTTGTGTAGAAATGTATAGTATATAGGGGGTAGATTACTGCTATGTAGAAATGTATAGTGCACAGGGGGGAGAATAGAGGGGTGGTAAAGTATGATATGATATAATGTGGGTGGATGGATTTCACCTTGGGGAAGTCATGGGAAGAGGGGAGGGTTTGGGGGGGGTTAGGGAGGGAAAGGGGGGGGAAATGGGGAAAAATTTGTATTTGTAAAACTTTTTCAATTAAAAAAAAAATGCAAAATCCAGTCTCAACATCTGGCTGACTGTGCAAGGAACCGTCCTCTTCCTAATAAATTACCCGTAGTCCATTGCAACAGGCTGCCTGACTTGGAATAATTCTGCAACAAGAACGTCTGCCTATCCCAGGTCCTTGGGAAGGACTCGATAGGGGGGATAAAAAATGCCAAATCCAGCCTGAACATCTGGCTGTTGCACGCATGCCACTTGAGCACCATCGGCGTTGACAACATCCCTGTCCGTCAATGGCAAAAGGCAGCTTTGTGTGCAACAGCTGACAATCCTGCAATCCTAATAATAATCCAATATTATTAAAACAAGAATATCTGCCTATCCCAGGTCCTTTGGAAGGACTCGATAGGGGGGATAAAAAATGCCAAATCCAGCCTGAACATCTGTTGGGCGAGAACCACTTGAGCACCATCGGCGTTGACAACATCCCTGTCCGTCAATTGCAAAAGGCAGCTTTGCATGCAACAGCTGACAATCCTACCAGGAAACTTTTAATATTATTAAACAAGAATATCTGTCTATCCCAGGTCCTTGGGAAGGACTCGATAGGGGGGATAAAAAATGCCGAATGCAGCCTGAACATCTGGCTATTGTGTGAGAGCCACTTGAGCACCATCGGCGTTGACAACATCCCTGTCCGTCAATTGCAAAAGGCAGCTTTGCGTGCAACAGCTGACAATCCTGCAATCCTAATAATAATCCAATATTATTAAAACAAGAATTTTTCTGCCTATCCCAGGTCCTTGGGAAGGACTCCATAGGGGGGATAAAAAAATGCCCAAATCCAGCCTGAACATCTGCCTGACTGAGCGACCAAGCACAACCAGGATGAGAACGAGATGTAGGGGGCAACCCTGAGCTGGGGGTCAGACTAGAAGACCTCTAAGGTCCCTTCCCACTCTTCTGAGTCTGTTGTTGCTTGGGACTGCTGGTCCTTCTCTGCTCCCACCCCCAGGGCCCCAAAGCTCCACCCACCCAGCCACCCTTTCCAAAATACGGGGTGCTGCTGCCTTACCTCCCGCTCCCAACTTTGCAAAAATCACCCCTCCAAACCTGCAGCCGGACCTTTCTGCTCCAACTTGCCTCCACGTGGGAATGGAGGCTCTACGTCATCAGTCCGCGCCGGGCACAGTTCTTACTCGGCTGCCACCTGCTGGAGGAAGAGGGGATCTTCCGCAAGACGCTGGGAAAACTTCCTTAAATGTGAGAACTTTTTTTTTCTTTCTTTCCTTCCTTCCTTCTTTCTCCCTTTCCTTTTTCTTTCTTTCTCCCTTTCCTTTCTTTCTTTCTCCCTTTCCTTTCTTTTTTTCTTTCTCCCTTTTCCTTCTTTCTTCCTCCCTTTCCTTTTTCTTTCTCCCTTTCCTTCCTTTCTTTTTCCTTCTCCCTTTCCTTCCTTCCTTTCTCCCTTTCCTTTCTTTCTTTCTCCCTTTCCTTCCTTCCTTTTTCTTTTCTTTCTTTCCTTCTTTTTCTCCTTTTTTCTTTTTCTCCCTTTCCTTTTTCTTTCTTTCTCCTTCCTTTTTCTTTCCCTTTTTTTCTTCCTCTTTCCTTTTTCTTTCCCCCTTTCCTTCCTTTCTTTCTTTTTCCTTCTCCCTTTCCTTCCTTCCTTTCTCCCTTTCCTTTTTTCTCCCTTTCCTTCATTCCTTTTTCTTTCTCCCTTTCCTTTTTCTTTTTTCTTTCCTTCTTTTTTTTTCCTTCCTTTCTTTCTCTTTCCTTTTTTTCTCCCTTTCCTTCCTTCCTTTTTCTTTCTCCCTTTCCTTTCTTTTTCTCCCCTTCCTTCCTTCCTTCCTTCCTTCCTTCCTTCCTTCCTTCCTTCCTTCCTTCCTTGTCATTATGTTCTAATATTTGAGGGGCTACTTCAGAGAAGAGGGAGTCAACCTGTTCTCCAGAGCACCTGAAGGCAGGGCAAGAAGCAACGGATGGAAACCAATCAAGGAGAGAAGCAACTTAGAACTAAGGAGAAATTTCCTGACAGAACAATTAACCAGTGGAACTACTTGCCTCCAGAAGTTGTGGGTGCTTCATCACTGGAGGTTTTTAAGACGAGACTAGACAGCCATTTGTCTGGAATGGTGTAAGAAGGAGACCTCCTCCTGAGGAGCCACTCCTGCCATTTGCGCATCCATGCATCAGGAAGAGGCTCCTCCTCTTCTTCCTCTTCACTTATGGGAGCTTCTGGAGGTTCTGAAGGCCCTGGCTGAATCCCTGCCTCTGGCACCACATCTTCTCCAGCCTCCTCACTGTCCGACTCGAGTGCCAGCTGCACAGGCTGATGGCACAGCACACCAGCCTCCTCTTGTGACCCCCCCCCAGGACACTGCGACCGTCATAAATATGAACCAAACATCTGAATTTTGATCCTGTGATTGCGGGGACGCTGCAAGTGTAAGAAACGGTGGTAAGTCACTTTTTTAAAGTGCTGTTGCAACCTTTCAACAGTCAATAAATGAACCGTTTTAAGTCGAGGACCACACTGTACTAATTTAAGCAACTGTGATGGTTCATTGAACAACTGTGGCAAGAAAGGTCGTAAAATGGGGCAATCTCACTTAAGGTTTCCACTTCACAACAGAAATTTTGGGCTCAATTGTGGTCGTTAAGTCGAGGACTACCAGTACATTCTCCTTCCTTCGTACCCGTTTCCCTGAAAATAAGACCCTGTCTTATATTTTTTTGAACCCCATAATAAGCGCTTGGCCTTATTTTGGCGTGCATGGAGCAAGATGGGATATTCTGCAATATTCGGATGTAGTTAGAACTAATCCCACGTAGATTTATGTTCCCCCATGACCCTGTCTCTCCCCTCCTCCCTAGCCATGTCATAAATCACATTCTCCAATTAACCCCTTTGGCTGGCTGTGAAACCCAACACCCTCCGACTGATTGCGGTAAAAAAGCATCTATGGAGTGCAGCTTCAGTTAGGGAAATCGATCAACTCCATCAGTTCTCCCTCCCTCCTGCTTATGGCAACTTGAAAGCTTTGCAAGTAGACAGCCGTCTTACCTGATTTCCAGCTCTGTGTTTAAATATTTTTGGGGGGAGGGCTTATTTTCGGAGGGAGGCTTATTTTAGCGCATGCGCTCAAAAGCCCGATTGGGCTTATTATCAGGGGATGTCTTATTTTCGGGGAAACAGGGTAATAAACCTTTGGACCTGGGGAGCCACTCAGATTGGATCCCGCAGAAGAATGACCAATGAGTGGTTTCGAAGACAAAGATTTAAGAGCCCAGCTTCATTTTCCCCGATTTAAGATCGAAAATCGAAGCCAAAAGGCGCGCGCAGTAGAAACAAACCACACAGAGAGAAAACGGACACCAGCGCCTAATTTATATATAGATATATATTTATATTTCAATCAAAACACAATTAAATATGGTTTGAGTACTGGAATACTTGGGTATCAGACAATAAGGTGGTACACAGTACCAAAGAAACCTATACACAACTTGTTTTCGCTTTTCTTGACGACGTCTCGCTCCAGCCGATGCCGCAAAGTGATGTGCGTTTTATAGTCTATTCCACTTTCAAATGGCTGGAGACAAATCAAAAACTTTCCTAAAGGTAGTTTGAGATAATAAATCCTTTCCTTCGTTCTTTTTTGCACAAGTCTTCAGGAAACAAACGCCAATGACAACGTAAAAAAAAAATAACCCCTCCAAAGAGATAAAAACGTCAAAACAGAAAGGAAAAAAAATAACAGAAAGGGGGGAAAATAACCTTATAAGCACAACGGAGTGGATTTTTGTCTCAAGTATTCCAAACTCTTGTAAAATGTTCTCGCGCGTGGCAAGCGCTGGAGATCGGAGGAAGTTTCGGATTTATTTGGAGAAAGGAAAAAGGGAAGAAAAGAAAAGAAGAAGAAGAAGAAGAGGCAACCGACCCCCCACCCAAATTGCATTAAAGGAGAAAAGTAGAAAGGTCGGAATCTGAAACAATTCAGCAAAAAAACCCCTGAATTAACGTCTAAAAACCGGACTAGTTGTTGTTTTGCCTTAAATGGACATATTTGCAAACGAAAACAGGAAACGCACAAAAGTCCCATTGCTTATTTTTTTTCTTCTTCTTGCGTTTTTCTCAGACGGCTGAAATGTCGTTTTTGCAGAGTGAGAGAGGCGTTTTTTCGGAAGGCGAAGAAGAGAGAGAAAAGTGGAAGGGTCCCTTTTTTTTTTTAAATTAAAAAAAAAAATTGTTTTGTCTCCGACTTCTTTTCTCTTTTTTCCGGACTGGCCCAAAAATGCACGAGGCAAAGAATCCAGTTAATGGAATACTTCATTATTTCAAAGGATCTTTCCCAAAATGGTTCCAGGGTTTTTAAAACTGCTCCCTCTGTCGGTCGCGAAATCCGAAGGTACCCTGAGCCTTTTTGATTGCAAAGGTCTTCTTTTTTTTTTTTTCTTTAAAGTTTGCAATAACAACAAACAACAAAAAAACGCAGCTCGGAAAACTTAAGGGGCATTTTTTTTTTCTTCTCCGTGCCTAACTGTAGTCCAGAAGGCGAATCCTTGGTAGAAAGAGTTGGGGAAACTTCCTTCAATTGGGTCTCGAGAGAGAGAAAGGTAAGACTCTTTCCCCCCCCACACACACACTCAAGTGGGGGGAAATGCACCCGCTGATTAGGGTATGGGGCGCTGGGCAGGCAGCCGTGAGGAAGGGGTTTTTGGGTGAGGGGGAGAGAATCCGGCTCCGCTTCACTTCATAGGCAGAAGCTCCTGAAGATCATAGCTGAGAAAAAGAGAAAAAACAGGTGTTAGGAAATGATTTTACCTAACTTGTTGGGTTGGGAATATATAAACCATGAATATAGCTTTAAGACTGATGTATTGCTGTATTGCATCGTACTGTGTCCTGATTGGTTAACTCTGTAGCCAATGTCCTTAAGAGGGAGCTAGAAACCTGGTTTGTTTCTCTTTGATTGCTCTTTGCTGAACCCTTTGCTGATCTGTATTGATCGTTACTGCTTTTTGCTGTGCTTGCAACTGTAAGAACTGTTATTGTGTATGACTACAACGACTGGTAAGAAGACATTGTTATTTGGATAATCCCTGGATTATTGTTTGACTATCTACTGATTTATACGTGTTTGACCTGGACTGTTTATTGGACTACGCTTTACTATATCCTAAAAGTAAACACAACTCAATGTATCTGTGTGTTGGCTGTGGTATTCGTAACTAATCTCAATCGCTTTCATGTGCACACCCTTGCTACTCAAGGGTTGCTCTGCGAATTCCTCAACAAAAGGGGGTGATTAAGAAGCAGGGAGGGAGGGGGTCAGACTTCCATTTGTAACATCCAACTCTCTGAGCCCCTTTTTTTCACTGGGCCCTTTGGGGTAACCAGCAGACCCTCCCCCCTTTTGCAAACTGCGATGATGCCAGGCAGCCACCACCGTACCACACAGGATTTCCGATGGAAAGCCGCGTATGAATTCTGCTGACTTTGGCATCTGACAGCTGACAATGGGAATCCCGATGGATGCATGGAATCTGGTTTATCGGGTTGGCTGGCTGGCTACACATAGTCCTTGACTTACGACCATAAATTGTGGTCGTAAATCGAGATGGGCGTGAAACGGATCGCCACGTGACTGCGCCTGATTTGGACGATCTTGTTTTGCGGTGGTGGTTAAAGCAAAGTTAGCAGTCGTTAAGTGAACCAGTTGTTCAATGTGGGGAGATTTTTGGGGGCGACCACAAATATTGTAAATTGAAGTTATGGGGCTGCTAGTCTTCTGCAGCACCAATGCAAGGAGAGGTTGTAGCGCAGGAGTGTCCAACTTTGTCAACTTTAAGACTTGTGGACTTCCACTCCCAGAATCCCCCAGCCGGCATGCTTTAAGAGGGGTGGATTTCCACTCCCAGAATTCCCCAGTGAACATACTTTAAGATGGTTGGACTCCAGCTCCCAGAATCCCCCATCCAGCGTGCTTTAAGAGGGGTGGACTTCAACTCCCAGAATTCCCCAGCCAGCATGTTTTAAGAGGGGTGGACTTCAACTCCCAGAATCCCCCAGCCTACATGCTTTAAGAGGGGAGGACTTCCACTCCCAGAATCCCCCAGCCAGCCTGCTTTAAGATGGATGGACTTCAGCTCCCAGAATCCCCCAGCCAGCATGCTTTAAGATGGGTGGACTTCCACTCTCAGAATTCCCCAGCCAGCCTGCTTTAAGATGGATGGACTTCCACTCCCAGAATCCCCCAACCAGCATGCTTTAAGAGGGGTGGACTTCCACTCCCAGAATCCCCCAGCCAGCATGCTTTAAGAGGGGTGGACTTCCACTCCCAGAATCCCCCAGCCAGCATGCTTTAAGAGGGGTGGACTTCCACTCCCAGAATTCCCCAGCCAGCATCCTTTAAGAGGGGTGGACTTCCACTCCCAGAATCCCCCAGCCAGCATGGGAGTTAAAGTCCACAAGCCTTAAAGTTGCCAAGATCGGACCTCCCTGTTGTGGCAGCTCAGCCATTACCTTAGTCACCTTTTCGACCGCTGCCTCCGGGGGTTGGGCCTGTTGCATGACGTCGTTGACGATCATCTTGGCTATTCTCCAGGCCATCTCCTCTTGGGCCTAGAAACAGGGCGAAGGAGTCCATCAGCACAGGGCATTCTGGGACTGCGACTAGTGAGCAGAAACACGCTGTACCCCAGGACCCTCGCCTCCCCCTCCAATTCGCCTGGGCCCCCAACTCTATTTTCAAAGAATATTTGATGGGTCACTATGCCAAGGATGTAATCCTACATCCAGTACAGCTAGGTCTCAATTTACGACAATTGAGCCTCGCATTTCTGTTGCTAAGCGAGACAGTTGTTAAGCGAGTTTGGCCCCGTTTTACAACCTTTCTTATCCTTGTTGTTAGGCCCGGCTTCCCCATCAACTTCGCTGGGTGGAAGGTTGCAAAAGGGGGATCGTGTGACCGCCGGGTCACCGTAACTGTCGTAAGTACACGCCAGTTGCCAAGTGGATGAATTTTGACCATGTGACCAAAAGGAACCGTCGTAAGTGTGAAAAATGGTCATAAGTCACTTTTTTCAGTGCCCTTTGGTACTTTCGACGGACTCTAAATGAAAGGTCGTAAGCTTGGGGACTTCTTGTATTTGTTTAATGGCTGTTCAAACTTACTAAGGCGCTGAAAAATGTGACTTGCGACCAGTCCTCACACTTACGACCGTCACATCTGCGTGATCATGCAATCAGCATTTGGAAGCCTGATAACTGGCACATATTCACAATGGTTGCGGCATCCCAGGGTCACTATTTGCGACCATCCTAACTGGCTTCTGATAACTCAATGGGGAACGCCGTATTCATTTAATGACCATGTGACTCGCATAACGACCATGGCAAAAAGGATGATAAAATTGGGTGTGACTCACTTAAGGAACAAATCAACCTAATCAGAGGGTTCACTTCCCAATTATTCAGAGGAACTCCTTCTGCAACCATTTTTTTAAAATTCCGGAGAGGAATTTTTGCTTGTTCTCGAATTTCTGACCTAAAACCGACAGATCTACCTGCCCACCAGAGACGCAAAGGAGGTCACCAACGAGATATGACATATTTTTTTCTTAAATATGTAGTGAGGGCCTTACCTCATCTGTATTTCCTTGCACCCATTTCTTCATTGCTTGTGAAAACATGGACCCTGAGAAGTAAAAGGAGGGCTGAGGAAATTTCATGTTTTATGACATAAAATTTATGTAGTCAAAATGACTAACTGCAGAATTCTGGGGGTGGAAGTCCTCCCCTCTTAAAGCATGGCTGGCTGGGGGATTCTGGGAGTGGAAGTCCTCCCCTCTGAAAGCATGCTAGGTGGGGGATTATGGGAGTGGAAGTCCACCCCTCTTAAAGCATGCTAGGTGGGGAATTCTGGCAGTGGAAGTCCACCCCTCTTAAAGCATGCTGGCTGGGGGATTCTGGGAGTGGAAGTCCTCCCCTCTTAAAGCATGCTAGGTGGGGAATTATGGGAGTGGAAGTCCATCCCTCTTAAAGCATGGCTGGCTGGGGGATTCTGGGAGTGGAAGTCCACCCCTCTTAAAGCATGCTGGCTGGGGGATTCTGGGAGTGGAAGTCCTCCCCTCTTAAAGCATGCTAGGTGGGGAATTCTGGCAGTGGAAGTCCATCCCTCTTAAAGCATTGCTGGCTGGGGGATTCTGGGAGTGGAAGTCCTCCCCTCTTAAAGCATGCTAGGTGGGGAATTCTGGCAGTGGAAGTCCATCCCTCTTAAAGCATGCTGGCTGGGGGATTCTGGGAGTGGAAGTCCACCCCTCTTAAAGCATGCTAGGTGGGGAATTCTGGCAGTGGAAGTCCACCCCTCTTAAAGCATGGCTGGCTGGGGGATTCTGGGAGTGGAAGTCCACCCCTCTTAAAGCATGCTGGCTGGGGGATTCTGGGAGTGGAAGTCCTCCCCTCTTAAAGCATGCTAGGTGGGGAATTCTGGCAGTGGAAGTCCATCCCTCTTAAAGCATGCTGGCTGGGGGATTCTGGGAGTGGAAGTCCTCCCCTCTTAAAGCATGCTAGGTGGGGAATTCTGGCAGTGGAAGTCCATCCCTCTTAAAGCATGGCTGGCTGGGGGATTCTGGGAGTGGAAGTCCACCCCTCTTAAAGCATGCTGGCTGGGGGATTCTGGGAGTGGAAGTCCTCCCCTCTTAAAGCATGGCTGGCTGGGGGATTCTGGGAGTGGAAGTCCACCCCTCTTAAAGCATGGCTGGCTGGGGGATTCTGGGAGTGGAAGTCCACCCCTCTTAAAGCATGGCTGGCTGGGGGATTCTGGGAGTGGAAGCCCACCCCTCTTAAAGCATGGCTGGCTGGGGGATTCTGGGAGTGAAAGTCCACCCCTTTTAAAGCATTCTGGGTGGGGAATTCTGGGAGTTGAAGTCCTCCCCTCTTAAAGCATGCTAGGTGGGGAATTATGGGAGTGGAAGTCCATCCCTCTTAAAGCATGCTAGGTGGGGAATTATGGGAGTGGAAGTCCATCCCTCTTAAAGCATGCTAGGTGGGGAATTATGGGAGTTGGAGTCCACCCCTCTTAAAGCATGCTGGCTGGGAATTCTGGGAGTGGAAGTCCACCCATCTTCAACCTGCTAAGGCCGAGAAACCTCGGCTGAGGAGAATCTTCTCTTGAGGAGGGAAAAGGCAGCTCACCTTTGGACTTCTTGATGTCCGGTTCTGGCTCCGATTCCCTAATGAACTGGCCCAGGTCGCTCACGCGGCCAAACGTCATCTTCCTGCAGCAGGAGGAAGAGCGGCTGGTTAGCTATGGGGTGGGGGTGATGACGGGTTGCAGCAGAGATGGGAGGCCCACCGCAAAGAATCCACCCAGCTTCAAATCACACCTCTTTCCCCTGGGAGGCCGCTTATTTTTTTCCCCATTTCAGAGACAAAGGCCTTGTTTCTCCGACCTTCACGATAAGAAGCGAAGAGCCATTTAAAAACTGACCGTGGGGAAAATAGAACAGAACTGGGAAGGAAGGACTTGAGCAAGGCAACACAGCCCATCCCTTGAAGAAAAGTGGAAGCCAAACGGTCGTAAGCGCGAGGACTGGCTGTATGTCGCTTTTTCCCCCCCCATCTCTGTCGTAACTTTGAAGGGAGGCTATTTATTCATTCATTCATTCATTCATTCATTCATTCAATTTATATGCTGCTCTTCTCCGGAGACTCAGGGCGGCTTACAATGTGTTAAACGAACAGTCCCTAAACTTGAGGACGACTTATCATTGCGACAGGATAGGATACCGTATTTTTCAGAGTATAAGATGCGCCTTAGTTTTTGGGGGAGGAAAATAGGTTAAAAAAAATTTCTGCCTCTGCCTAGCAGGTCTCCATCTGGTTAGCATCCTTAGCCTGCTCAGCTTCAGCACATTAGTTCACTGGTTGGGGCTGATAAGCAGCTTCAAAAGCAGAGGTGTGGGTTTCAGCAGGTTCTGACCAGTTCTGGAGAACCGGTAGCGGGAATTTTGAATAGTTCGGAGAACCGGTAGTAAAAATTCTGATCGGCTCCACCTCCATCTATTCTCTGCCTCCTGAGTCCCAGCTGATCGGAAGGAAATGGGGATTTTGCAGTATCCTTCCCCTGGAGTGGTGAGGAAATGGGGATTTTACAGTATTCTTCCCTTGGAGTGGGGTGGGAATGGAGATTTTACAGTATTCTTCTCCTGGAGTGGGGAGGAAATGGGGATTTTACAGTATTCTTCCCTTGGAGTGGGGTGAGAATGGAGATTTTACAGTATTCTTCTCCTGGAGTGGGGAGGAAATGGGGATTTTACAGTATTCTTCCCTTGGAGTGGGGTGGGAATGGGGATTTTACAGTATCCTTCCCCTGCAGTGGGGTGATAATGGAGATTTTACAGTATCCTTCCCCTGCAGTGGGGTGAGAATGGAGATTTTACAGTATCCTTCCCCTGCAGTGGGGTGAGAATGGAGATTTTACAGTATCCTTCCCTTGGAGTGGGGTGGGAATGGAGATTTTACAGTATCCTTCCCCTGGAGTCAGGTGGGAATGGAGGTTTTGCAGTATCCTTCTCCCAGGAGTGGGGTGGGAATGGAGATTTTACAGTATCCTTCCCCTGCCACGCCCACCAAGCCATGCCACGCCCACCAAGCCACACCCACAAAACCGGTAGTAAAAAAAATATTGAAACCCACCACTGTTCAAAAGCACAGCTGATCGTCGGAGGAAGCGCCAGTGAGTCAAGCAGGCGAAGCGCGGAAGCGCTAAGACAAGGCAGCAGCTGTCACGAGGTTACCATTTTGGGCTCCGCGCCTCACGTTTTCAGCCTCCCGACGCTCCGTTTGAGAGCCGTTCAATGCTGCGGGGATCACCAACGCACATCGCTGCCAATGGCCGCCCGAAAATGCGACGCACAGAGGCAAAAACCGGGGCGTGCGGAGGCCTAAAACTTGATGCGCAGAGGCCAAAAATGCAATGTGCGGAGGCAGCGATCGGCGGCAATTTGCTTTGGCGATCCCCGCGGCCTTGAAGGGCTCTCAAACGGAGCATTGGGAGGCTGAAAACGCAAGCCCTGGTCTCTGGCAATCTCTGCAGCCAGGAAGAGGATGCGTGGAAGCCGAAGGGTGGGGGCCGGCGGGACTACATTCGGATTATAAGACGCACCCAAATTTTCAGCCTCTTTTAGGGGGGAGAAAAAGTGCATCTTATACTTCAAAAAATACAGTAATTCAATCTTGAAAGCCTCCCCCAAATTTGTCACGTCTTATGCTAAAGAAAATCAAGACGGGATTATCTTGAGTTTCTTTCTCACCTTTGCTTCTAACTTTCTGAACAGATTTATCTTTCTGAAGCTCTGCTCCAGATTTCTTTCACCGGAAGGGGCCATCCGGATGTTAGGTTAAAACCAGACAGACATTTTAAAAGCCCAACAGGATCACCCCAGGTTTCTGTAACCCTCAGCTGATCTCCTCCTGGGTTCCCAGCTGCCGCTCGGCATGGAAGAAGAAAAACAACTTACCCAGCGTAGGTCCGCTGATACAGAGACTCGGGGTCCAGGCTGGCAGCATCAACAATTATTGCTTCATCAAAGTTTTTCAGGATTTTTACATTGGCCTTTTTGAGGCTGGGCTGTGATGTAACGTTCGGGTATTAGGATCAGGAGAATGAAGAGGAGGATGGGAAAAAAAGAAAAAGAAAAAAGAACCTCATATAACTGTAATCTGGATTAAACTTCTCATAAAAGGACTGTCTGTCTGTCTCTATCTAATATCTCTCTTTCTATCAAATCTGTCTATTTATCTATCTATCCATCATCTATCTATATTTAATATCTCTCTCTCTCTCTCTCTCTCTCTAATAGATTACAGATGCCTGTTTCTATCATCTATCCATCTGTCTTCCATCTATCAATCTCTATCAATCTCTATCTATCTATCCATTCATCCATCCATCTTCCATCTATCAATCTCTCTCTCTTCCATCTATCAATCTATATCTATCATCTATCTATCTATCTATCCATCCATCCATCCATCCATCTTCCATCTATCAATCTATATTTCTCTCTTCCATCCATTAATCTATATCTATATCTATGTGTCTTTTTCTTTTTCGTAGGCTTTTATGTGCATATTCTTTCTAGCCAGGTTTTACCTACATAAGCTAAGATGTTCTACAGCCCTGGTTCTGTGAAATCCCATTCACAAGTTTCTGGGCTTTTTGTTTCTTGCTGACAAACAGCAACTCTGTGCTGCTCTTTGGGAGACTCAGATAGCTATTTCTGCCTTGTAAGGCGTCATCAGTGAGCCACACCCTCTTCTCAGGTATCCTCCCTGTAAAGGTACAATGTGTCTTTGTACCTTTAGGGCTGTAGAATATCTATATCTATATCTATATCTATATCTATATCTATATCTATATCTATATCTAATCTATCTATCTATCTATCTATCTATCTATCTATCTATCTCCATCCATCTATCTATCTATTTATCTGTCCATCCATCTTCCATCTATTAATCTATCTCTCCCATCCATTAATCTATATCTATATCTATATCTATCTATCTATCTATCTATCTATCTATCTATCTATCCATTCATCCATCCATTTTCCATCTATCAATCTCTCTCTTCCATCTATTAATCTATATCTATATCTATCTATCTATCTATCTATCTATCTATCTATCTATCTATCTATCTATCTATCTATCTCTATCTACCTACCTGCCTGCCTGCCTGCCTGCCTGCCTGCCTGCCTGCCTGCCTATCTATATGGAATTCATACTGGCTGGGGAATTCTGGTAGTTGAAGTCCCCAGGTCTTAAAGTTGCCAAAGTTGGACAACCCTGCCTTAAATGCCCAAACCCATCGCACAAAAACCAAAGGGTTTGTTTTCAGTAGCTTCAACTTCTCTGCTCCAAACTGAGCCTCGAGACTCACCATTTAGTAGCCTATTGTTGGTGGTCTGGTTTTCTTTTCCTTTTTTGCTGGCCAGCGACACTTTAAAGGCGGATTTAGATTCTTGGGAAGTATCAACACTGCTAAAGGTGTTGATGGGAATTGTTGCAGAAGGCTGCAGCCGGGGCGCGATGCACACCTCCAAAATCTAACTGTGCCTTTGTGCAGAGATTTGTGTCTTCCTGTCAATTGCTCAATGCTCAACTTCCGGTTCTGTGCTTTGCTGTTTGAATTTCCCCCCAGCCAGATCTTGACATTTGCAGAAATATAAATGAAACACCTAGCCCAGTGATGGCTAACCTTTTTGCCATTGCGTGCCAGGAGAGGGGGGGCGGGGGAGGGTCGCGCGCGCACCCTTCCCCCCCCGCTCCTGTCACATGATGGCCTGCTGGCCAGTTTTTCTTTCTTACCTGGTTCCAGATCCTCTCTGTGTATCTGGAAAGGGCGAAAACAGCCTTTCCCATCCCCTTGGAGGCCCTACGGAGGCTGAAAGGGCCCATTTCCCAGCTCCCTGCTGTCCCCAGCCTCCAGAACCTCTCTAGGAGTCTGTAGGAGCCTCTCTAGGAGTCTCTGGAGGCTGGGGACAGGAAAAAATGTCACTTCCTGTCCCACCAGGAGTGGGGAAATGGGCCCTTTCAGCCTCCGTAGGGCCTCCAAGGGAGTGGGGAAGGCTGTTTTCGCCCTTCCCAGATACACAGAGAGGATCTGGAGCCAGGTAAGAAAAAAACGGGCCTCCCCCCCCCCAGGCCCTCCAGAGGCAGGAAACAGCCTGTTTCCCTACTTCTGGTGGGCCCAGAAGGCCCGAAAATCAGCTGGCCGGTGCGCGCATGCGCCCCAGAGCTGAGCTGGCGTGCCCACTAATATGGCTCCACGTGCCACCTGTGGCACCCGTGCCATAGGTTCGCCATCACGGACCTAGCCAATCATCCTCGAAGGACAGAAACATACGTCCCCTGACGCGCCGTGCCAGAGAAGTCCGCTCAAGCCTTAAATCAGGGTTCACCAACCTTTCGGACCTCAGGGACCACCAAATTCATAATTTTAAATTCCACGGACCACTAATATGATCTGCCTAATGACCGGCTGGGTGGGCGTGGCAAGGTGGTCATGTGACTGGGTGGGTGTGGCCAATTCAATGTCACTCACGTTGAGGGGCGCCTTGCCAGTCTCTACTTCCTACTCTTCGCCTGCCCGCCCGGGCTCCTTAGGGCCCAAACAGGAAGCAGTTGCTGGAGCTAAGCAGCCACCAGGAGAAAGAGTTGGCAAAAGAGCTCAGTTCAAATTGGATCTGGCCGAGAAGGAGGCTCAGCAGAAGCTGAGGACTAGGAGCATAGGCTTTCCAAGCAGAGGGAAGACCTGCGGGAATGCAAGGCCAGGTACCGGCGCCTGGAGGCTCAGCGGGCTGAGATGGTCAGCCAGTTCCAGGCCATGATGCAGTCCCACTGGAACGAGGCCCTCCGGCTCTTCGCCACCAGTGGCACTTCCCTCCAGCCTTTGCCCAAAGCCCCCCACCAGGAGGCTGAAGCAGACCCCAAGTCGGAATTTCTGCCCCCCTCCGACCCACCCAAAAAGATCCCAAAGGGGGAGACTCTCTGCAGGAACACAAACGTTCATTGAACGTATCCGGCCCAGGGGCCGTAGTTTGAGGACCCCTGATTTAGTGAAATGCAAATAATTTTTCTGCGGACCACCAAAATTTTCTCACGGACCACCAGTTGGTGACCGGCGCCTTAAAGCATCCTTCTAATTTCTAATTTTAATTGTCACTCTCGGGTTTCCAAGCTGTATTTTCTCACAATTCATTGACTTCGCTGACTAGAAGTCCAGAGGACTGATCATTTACCGTGTTTCCCCCAAAATAAGACCCTGTCTTAATAATTTTTTTGGCACCAAAAAAAAAGGCACCAGGTTTTATTTTCAGGGGGGGATCGATCCGGAGCTCTGTTATCGGCTGTGTGTTATCGGTGTGCGAGGCCTGGCTGCAACTATCCGAAAGTAAGTAGTAGGGCAGCTCCACCTCCACCATGGCTAAATTCTTACCCGTGTACTCTGGAGTGAGCGGAGTCTTAATTAGGGTTTATTTTGGGGAGGTAGAGCTGTAAAAAAAAAAAAACAAGCTAGGACTTACTTTCTGAGTAGGTCATATTTTCGGGGAAACACGGTAGTCCCCAGAGCAATTAAGAAGAGGCAGGAAAAAAGAGCCTGTAGGAAGACTTAGGGTGTTGTGGCCCCGCCCTCTGAGCCTGTCCCATCGGAGGAAGAAAGCTCCGAGCATGAGGAAGAGGAGTCAGCCAGGCCTCCCTCTCCAGGCCCCTCCCCTCTGGCATTGTCTCAGGTGCCGGCCGAGGGAGAGGAGATTAGCAGGGAGACAGGTGGCTCGGATCAGAGTGACGGAGAAACATCATTCCTGGACGCACGCCTCCGAAGGCGTGATAAACGATTGCAGCAGCTCAGGAGGCGTGCTAGGGATTAGAACTGAGTCACTGGACCACACCCCAGAGACTATATAATAGAGGGTGGTGGTCAGTGATCCTTGTGACGAACAAAACTAACCTTGGATAGTCACTAAAGCCTCGTTCGGAACTGCTGAGAGAAATATTTATTGTTGTCGGACATTTGGAAGCTGAGTATTTATCTTTCTGTTTTTCTGTGAAAATAAAGGCACTTGGCAGACGGCGTGTATATCGCTGCCAAGTTGGAGATAAAGAAACTGGGTGTGTTCCAAAGTGTTTCCTTAACCCTCAGCTGGCTGTGTTTGTGTGTGTGTGTGTGGACGGGGACAGATCATAGGAGTTTTTGGGGGTGGTGGGGAAAGAGACCCACAAGTATCAACCGAGCACCTGAGAAGCAGCCCCGCTGTCCGCAGCACCCACGTGGGAGTAGTGGTCGGAAACGTTGCCAAGACCGTGAACGTTGAAGGCGAGACCTCCGCCGGCAAACTCATCTCCCCGGACCGAATGGATGAGGTCGTTCAAGTATTTGTAATAAAGATTGCTGGACAGGAAGCTGGGTAAGAAAACCTGCAGGACGGGAGAGAACGGGAGGATGGAAATGACGGCCAGCCAACGTCCTTATAGAAGAGAATGTTGGTTAGCTCAGAATTGAAGGGGGCTCCCCTCAGGGCTCCCTGAGACGGGCTGTTTTGTTTGGCAGATGTTTCATGACCCAGATGGGTGACATCATCAGTGCTAGGAGGGAGTGGAGTTTGCAGAGTGGAAGAGGAGGAGGAGGAGGGGGAACAAGGGCGAGGAGGTGGTGGAGGAGGAGTAAGAGAAGGCCGAGGAGGAGGAGGACTATGGGGTGCTTGGTGCTCTCTGAGCTTGGTGGTTTTCTTGCAGACATTTCATGACCCAGCTAGGTAACATCATCAGTGCTGGAAGGGGAGTGGAAGTCCTCCCATCTGAAAGCAGGCTGGCTGGGGGATTCTAGGAGTGGAAGTCCACCCATCTCAAATCATGCTAGCTGGGGAATTCTGGGAGTGGAAGTCCTCCCATCTGAAAGCAGGCTGACTGGGGGATTCTGGGAGTGGAAGTCCATTCATCTCAAATCATGCTAGCTGGAGGATTCTGGGAGTGGAAGTCCATTCATCTCAAATCATGCTAGCTGGGGAATTCTGGGAGTGGAAGTCCACCCCTCTTAAAGCAGGCTGGCTGGAGGATTCTGGGAGTGGAAGTCCATTCATCTCAAATCATGCTAGCTGGGGAATTCTGGGAGTGGAAGTCCACCCCTCTTAAAGCATGCTGGCTGGGGGATTCTGGGAGTGGAAGTCCATTCATCTCAAATCATGCTAGCTGGGGAATTCTGGGAGTGGAAGTGCGCCCCTCTTAAAGCAGGCTGGCTGGGGAATTCTGGGAATGAAACTCCAACCATCTTAAAGCATGCTGGCTGAGGAATTCTGGGAGTGGAAGTCCACCTGTCTTAAAGCGGGCTAGCTGGGGAATTCTGGGAATTGAAATCCATCCATCTAAAACGATGCTGAGCTTGAGAAACTCTTGATATTTTTTAAAAAAAATGATCTCAACCCCCATCAAACAGCTGTTGGAGTCCACCCCACAGCTGAGCCCTGCTCGGTCTCCTCCTTACCCAGATCCCTCAAAGTCCTGTCGGATTCTTTCAGGGAGGCCCCTGATCCGAGAGGCCCCATCCTCACCTTCTCCATGGTGGTCCAGGCCTGTCGCAGTGGAGTGGTGAAGCAGTTGGGGAGGGGTCCGCCTTCCCTGCAGATATTGGACTCAATCTCCAACCGTACGTAGTCATCGAAGCCGAGAGGATGAGTGGACTGAAGAGAGAAGTACCTATTTGAAAGGCGGGGAGGGGGAGGCAAGCAGAGAGAGGATGAATGGTAAAATGGAGACAACAAAGTTGAAAATAACTTGGGTTCATTCTTTTCAAGCATCCGGTGACTCAAATTTTGGGAGTTTTGCCCCCTTGGGGGAATGATCTTTGTCAATCTGGGATGCCCCCTTTCACTCACACATACACACACCAGTGTGATTTATAGAGAGTTTTATTGATGTTCCCCTGCAGTTCTCGTCACCCAGCTTCAGAAATGTCCCAAATAAATCCAGCCACAAGCAAGCCAAGATTAATTCACCAGGCAATGGCCGATAGTCCATAAGAGAAATGCAAAGCTGCTCCCACAAATTAAGTCCACTAAACCAATTTAAAAGTTACCAGGCCAAACAGAAAGTACATCCGTGAGAGCTCGCTTGCCAAGAGAAGTTCAGCGTCTCAAAAGTCCAGTAGGAAGCACGAATAAACGCACAGCCATGAATCAACTACGTCTCCCTACGCCTGCCGTGATAAATAGCTTCCCGGTGCAGCCCATCAAGACCAGCAAAGGGGGGGGGCTTTCTTCCCGAGTAATCTGGCTGATCTCCATTGCTCCTGCCTTTTCTCTGCCCTGGGTGCTCTCGGATCAGGTGCAGAAGGCAGTTCCCCCTCCTCTTCGCTGGTTGTCTGTCCCTGCAGGTTTTCTCCGGCTAGAGCCCCTGTAAATCTCTTTCTACTGATTGTCCCTCCTTCAGCTCATCCTCCTTAAAGCTGGCCTCCGGAGTCATCTAAGGGAAACATCACAGATGGGTATTGTGAGGTCTCCCTTGGATGGCCCCCCCAATTCTTCCTCAGAGGTCAGCTCAAGAGAGAATGAGCTCATTCCTGGCACGTCAGGAACAGGGTTGATTGATGGCTCTGAACGGCCCGCCGAAAGAGATTTGGAGGAGGCCTCAGCTGGAGAAAGCTTACACAGGGGCAGATGGCCAACAAAGAGGAGGAGGAACTGCCTTCTGCACCTGATCCAAGAGCACGCAGGGCAGAGAAAAGGCAGGAACAACGGAGATCAGCCAGATTACTCAAGAGGAGAAGGCCCTGCCTGTCTTGATGGGCTGCACCGGAAAACTGGCTATTTGAGCTGTTGGTCTGAGCTCGGCAACTTGGCTGCCCTACCCCCAAAATAAGCCCCAGTTAAGATTGCCAGCCAGATGGATGCATTTAGTACTGTATTTCCCCCAAAATAAGACCTAACTAGAAAATAAGCCCTAGCACGATTTTTCAGGATGCTCGTAATATAAGCCCTACCCCAAAATAAGCCCCAGTTAAGATTGCCAGCCAGATGGATGCATTTAGTACCGTATTCCCTCCAAAATAAGACCTAACTAGAAAATAAGCCCTAATGAGTCTTTTGGAGCAAAAATTAATATAAGACCCAGTCTTATTTGTGGGGACACACGGTACTGGCCAATTGCTTTGTGGACTAATTTTGGCCTGCTTGTGGCTGGACTTAGTTGGGACAGTTCTGAGGCTGGGTGAAGGGAATGGCTGGGGAACATTAATAAACTCGCTCAAGCGGTTACTTGTGTGTGTGTGTGTGTGTGTGTGTGTGTGTGTGTGTGTGTGTGTGTGAGTGCGGCGGCAGAGGCATTGGGAGGGGAGGGGAGAGTGAAACAGTGTCATCCCCCCCACCCCCAGCCTTCTGGGAATTGAACCCAACATTTCTGTCGCTAAGCGAGACAGTGGTTAGGTGGATTTTGCCCTGTTTTACTATTTAAATTCGCCCCATTTTAAATTTCTTTTTTGCCTTGGTTGTTAAGGGAATCAACTGCGGTTGTTAAGTGAGTCACACGGTTGTTAAGGGAATCTGGCTTCCCCGTGGGCTTTGATTGTCCAGATCCAGGGTTCTCCAACCTTGGCAACTTTTAAGACTTGTGGACTTCAACTCCCAGAGTTCCTCAGCCAGCAAAGTTGAAGTCCACAAGTCTTAAAGTTGCCAAGGTTGGAGAACCCTGGTCCAGAAGGTCGCAGAAGGAGGTCACAGGACTTGTGAGATGCTGGGTCTGACGCTGACCCTCGCCAGGGCTAGTCAAGATGAAAACTAGGAGTGCTGGCTGAGGTGGGGAGAAAGAGAGGTTTAAGAATGAGGCTTACTTATCGTACAAGATCATGGCATCGTTCTGGGCCTCCTGCCCGTCGTACTGGCCTTCCTTGGCTGCCAGCTGGGACTGGAAATTGTCTGCGGCCAGCCAAAATTGCAAGATGTTGACCGCGTCTTCTTTCTCCATGAACTGGCAAAGGGAAACAGGAGAAGGTGAGCGCAACGGGGTTTTTTTTGAAGTGCAAAAATTCACTCTGGGTGGGAAAAGGGAAGGTAGGATGAGAAAGAGAAAAAGGAAAGGTGGAGTGGAGTGGAAGAAGAAAGGAAAGGAGAAAGGAGAGGAAAGGAAATAAAATGTTCGAAGGGATGGGAAGGGAAGGGAAGGGAAGGGAAAGGAAAGGAAAGGAAAGGAAAGGAAAGGAAAGGAAAGGAAAGGAAAGGAAAGGAAAGGAAAGGGAAGGAAAGGGAAGGGAAGGGAAGGGAAGGGAAGGGAAGGGAAGGGAAGGGAAAGGAAAGGAAAGGAAAGGAAAGGAAAGGGAAGGGAAGGGAAGGGAAGGGAAGGGAAGGGAAGGGAAGGGAAGGAAAGGAAAGGAAAGGAAAGGAAAGGAAAGGAAAGGAAAGGAAAGGAAAGGAAAGGAAAGGAAAGGAGGGAAGGGAAAGGAAGGGAAGGGAAGGGAAGGGAAGGAAAGGAAAGGAAAGGAAAGGAAAGGAAAGGAGGGAAGGGAAAGGAAAGGAAAGGAGGGAAGGAAAGGAAAGGAAAGGAAAGGAAAGGAAAGGAAAGGAAAGGAAAGGAGGGAAGGGAAAGGAAGGGAAGGGAAGGAAAGGAGGGAAGGGAAAGGAAAGGAAAGGAAAGGAAAGGAGGGAAGGGAAAGGAAGGGAAGGGAAGGGAAGGGAAGGGAAGGGAAAGGAAAGGAAAGGAAAGGAAAGGAAAGGAAAGGAAAGGAAAGGAAAGGAGGGAAGGGAAAGGAAGGGAAGGAAAGGAGGGAAGGGAAAGGAAAGGAAAGGAAAGGAAAGGAAAGGAAAGGAAAGGAAAGGACAAACAAGGAAATGGGGAAGTCAGAGGGAAGGAAGGAGCAGAAGGAAGGAAAGGAAACAAGGAAAGAGGAATGGAGAAGGAAGGAAGGAGAAAGAGGAAAGGAAAAGGAAGAAGGAAAAGAGAAGGAGAGAAAAAGAAAGAAGGAGAGAAGGGAAAGGGAAAAAATGGATGAGTGGATGGGTAGGTAGGTAAAAAGAAAGAGAAAAGGAAAGAGGGAAGAAAAGGAACAAGGGAAGAAAGGGAGATGAACAGTCAAAGGAAAAGGAAAAAAGGAAAGGGGAAAATAAGGAAGGAAAAGAAAGGAAAGAGGCAGGGGAAGGGAAGGAAAAAAGTCTTCACGAAGCATTACCCTTATCTTAAAAAAAAAAAAAACCCTATTATTTAATAATTTTAATTATTTTTAAACTCTGTCTGTCTTTGTGTTTTTAATTAGGCTGTACATCGCCCTGAGTCCTTCGGGAGAAGGGCGGTATAGAAATAAAATAAATAAATAAATAAAATAAATAATCCTTGAGAATGTTTTACATTAAGCTCCTGAATAAAAGATTCGCCAATCAAATGACGCTCTCTGTTAACACGTCAGAGAAAAAGGACACGCCAACGAAAACGCCACAGACCGTGTAATAAAGGGACAGGTTTCACAACCAACACAAACCAACACCTTATGCAGGAAATAATATCTTTGGGGGGAAGAGAAGTGCACAATTTTTGCCAACGGGTAGGGTTTTTTTTTTTTTTGCTATAAATACAATTTGACAATTCGCCAGACTTCTTTCACAGCTGCGAAAATCCAATTCTGCTTTTGTTAAATTTAGGATGGTTTTTTCGCACCCCCCAGCCGGGCATAGCAGGTTCAGCAGTGAGCCAAGAACAAGTGTTCTTGCAAAGCCCTCGTGCATAGAGAACAGTCAAATACAGGCAGTCCTTGACTTATGACCACAATTGAGCCCCAGAAGTTTCTGTTGCTGAGCGGGACGTGTTTGTTAAGTGACTCCTGCCCCATTTTACGACCTTTCTCGCCGCGGTTGTTAAGTGAATCGCTACCGTTAAGTTAGTCACCCGGTTGTTAAGTGAATCCGGCCTCCCGTTGATTTGGCTTGTCAAACGGGATTCACACACACGCTTGGGATGCTGCAACCGTCATAAATATGAGTCGGTTGACAGGCTTCTGAATTTGGACCACGTGACTGCGAGGACGCTGCAACGGTCATAAGGGTGAAAAATGGCCATACTGTAAGTCACTTGGTTTCAGGGCCATTGTAACTTGACTTACAACAGTCACTAAATGAACTGTTGTAAGTCAAGGGCTACAATATCCAATTGTCCAATTTGTCAATTTCAAGACCTATCCAATTTGTCAATTTCCAATTTGTCAATTTCAAGGCCTATGGATTTCAACTCCCAATTTGGATATCCGATTTGTCAATTTCAAGGCCTATGAACTTTATAGGTCTTCCTATTATATCCAATTTGTCAATTTCAAGGCCTATGGACTCCCAATTTGGATATCCAATTTGTCAATTTCAAGGCCTATGGATTTCAACTCCCAATTTGGATATCCGATTTGTCAATTTCAAGGCCTATGGATTTCAATTCTCAATTTGGATATCCGATTTGTCAATTTCAAGGCTTATGGATTTCAATTCCCAATTTGGATATCCAATATGTCAATTTCAAGGCCTATGGATTTCAACTCCCAATTTGGATATCCGATTTGTCAATTTCAAGGCCTATGGACTTCAACTCCCAATTTGGATATCCGATTTGTCAATTTCAAGGCCTATGGATTTCAATTCCCAATTTGGATATCCAATTTGTCAATTTCAAGGCCTATGGATTTCAACTCCCAGAATTCCCCAGCCATTCTGGGAGTTGAAGTCCACAGGGTTTAAAGTTGCCAAGATTAGACACCCCTGGTCTACTGTATCTTGGAGAGCGAATGAACAAAAAAAAAACACCCCATTTCCGGAGTGTGTGTAAAGTTGTGAAGTTTGCTTTCGCAACTAACCCTGAGCTTTTAGGCACCCACAATCGAGGTCTAATCCCTTCCCATAATGTAGGGATGAGAGCCGCCTTTCTTACTGGGCCATTAGGAAGACCAATGCCACAAACCCGGATTGTCACGAACGGCGGTGCTGAATCAAGCCTCCCAGAGTCACTTCGAGAGCGAGGTGGATGGCGTGCACACTAAAAATAAATCAAATCAAAACCTCCCGGGGTTTTGCCAAGCGCGAGACGATCCAAGGAGAAGGAAAGCAATGCCTCGTCTCACCTCTGAGAAGTAGAAAAGGGCCGATTCACAGAAGAGGATATCGGCCAGGTAGACGGTCCCGCTGGTCAGCACCTCGATCTGGTATTTGCAGAAGTGATGGCTTCGCAGGAATTCGCTAAAGTGCCTGCAAGAGAAGAAAAAGAGGGTCATTTCCTCTATCAGAAGTTAGGAAGTCAGCGCCTCCTTTCCAAGAATGACAGAATGATGGGAGGGACCTTGGAGATCTTCTAGGCCCGTGATGGCGGACCAGTGGCACGTGAAGCCATGTCGCCCGGCATGTGCGGCCACCTGCAGGGTGGATAAAAATCAATGATTTTTTTTAAAAAATCCAAAAAAAATCAGATGTTTTTGATTTTTATCGAATTTATTTTAATAAAAAACTTTTGGGGTAAAAATCTATCGTAAGATAGTTTTCTATTTAAGATACATAAATAATTTAGTTTATTCAGCATGAAATGGAGCTTATGTCAGCGTTTCGACGCTGGCATAGAGAGCAGAGAGAGAGAGAGAGAGAGAGATAAGCTCTGAACTTCTGCCTGCTAAATCCCTTTGAAGCCGGGTTGTCGTGGAAATGAAGAGGGGGGGAGACATTCCTGGGAAATGACAAGAAGTCTGAAGAATGACTTGGAAGATAGCCAATGAGAAGCAGAGATTTGGGGATCGGAAAGGGAGGGATTGGGGGGGCAAAAGGTCAGTCTTGTCCGCGCGGAGTCATGATCCGGTGGCTGTGCTCAATTAAAGAAAAGATTTCCTTAAAGATTGACAGTTTGGAAATTCATTTTATTTTGAGATAGCATCGACGTCTGACAGCTTAGTTACGTAGCAGGAGGCTGTATATTCTGCAACACTGGGACTATCGGTCAGTCAACAGTGGGTCAAAGGAGTAGCAGAGATGACAGTTGCTCTTTAAAAATTATGATTTAAATCGAGTTGATTTAAATCAAGCCTTTTTACTAGTGATTTAAATTGTGATTTAAATCAACTCGATTTAAATCAAATCCACCCTGCCTGTTTGTCTTCTGGGTTTCAGGCGCTGATCAGCTGTCCTTTGCGCATGGCAGCGCCAAAAACTAGTGCGCTGATTGTTGGGTGCGCATTTACACGAGAACCTGGAAGTTCGGCTTTTCCGGAGTGTGACTCCTTCACACATGCGCAGCAGTGCCGAAAACTGGCCTGTGCATGCACGCCAGCCAGCTGATCATTGGGCGTGCATGCATGTTAGGACCCAGAAGTTTGGCTTTTCTGGAGCGCGGCCCTGACAAGCATGTATGTGTGCAATGTTTCTGCGCAGCCTTTTTGGCACTATTCGCCATCACCGTTCTAGGCCAACCTCCTGTTCAAACATGAAACTCTACAGCAGGAGTATCAAACTCAAGGCCCACGGGCCGAATCTGATCCACGGGGTGCTTAAATCCAGCCCACAGGGCCGACCTAGAAATATCAAAGGACCCAGCCTGCAGTGCCTCTGCCAGCCAAAACGGGCCGCATGCCCGTTTAAGGCCTGCTCAGCCACCTGCAGCACTCTGCCGGCCAAAAACAGCCCGCACGGAGGCATCGGGAGACTCTGAAAAAGCTTCTTGGATGAAAAGCGAAATGTCTTCAAAGAAAAAACAAGGAAGCCAAGTTGCCTCTTGGGGGGGAAAAAACACCTTTGAAACAATTATTTGTTTGTTTGTTTGTTTGTTTATTATTTATTGGTTCGATTATTTATTTATTTATGTTAAATTTGATTTATATGCCGCCCTTCTCCGGAGATTCAGGGCGGCTTACAATGCGTTAAGCAATAGCCTTCATACTTTTGTATATTTATACAAAGTCAGCTTATTGCCCCCACAAACTGGGTCCTCAATTTACCTACCTTAGAAAGGATGGAAGGCTGAGTCAACCTTTAGCCTGGTAAGATTCGAACCTGCAGTAATTGCAGGCAGCTGTGTTAATAACAGGGTGCTTTAGACCACTGTACTACCAAGGCCATATTTATTTATTTATTTATTTATTTATTTATTTATTTATTTATTTATTTATTTATTTAATTTATTAGTTCGATTTATATGCCGCCCTTCTCCGGAGACTCAGGGCGGCTTACAATGCTTTTAAGCAATAGCCTTCATACTTTTGTATATACCTGCTTAGTAGGGCTTTCGCCCCCCCCCCCCCCAGCGGTGTTCTTTTTTTTATACAAAGTCAGTTTATTGCCCCTACAATCCGGGTCCTCATTTTACCTCCCTCGGAAGGATGGAAGGCTGAGTCAACCTTGAGCCTGGTGAAATTTGAACTCGCAGTAATTGCAGGCAGCTGGCAGCTAAGAGCTACTTTAACAGCACTTTAGTCTGCTGCGCCACCAAGGCTCTTAGGATCTGGATGACTGAGAATCTCCATTAGTCAGACAGTATCTTAAAGATACAAAAGTGCTGGAAGGGTCCCTGGAGGTCTTCTAGTCCAACCCCGTGCTGAAGCAGGAAACCTTATTCCAGACAAATGGCTTTCCAGTCTCTTCTTGGAAACTTCCAGTGTTCTGGAGGAAAGCTGTTGCACTGATCAATCATTCTCGCTGTCAGGAAATTTCTCTTTAATTTTAGGTTGGATCCAGTGGTGGGATTCAAATAATTTAACCACCGGTTCTCTGCCCTAATGACCGGCTGGGTGGGTGTGGCCATGGTGGGTGAGGACATGGTGGGTGTGGCCATGGTGGGTGAGGACATGGTGGGTGTGGCCAGGGGGTGTGACAGGCAGTACTCAGCCTCCTGCACCCCCCCCGGGAGCAAAAACGGGCCAAAAAATGGGGAGGGGGATTACTGCCCCTCCGTGCCCCGTTTTGGGCCTAGTAGGCCTCCCTGCAGCCTCCTGGGAGCAAAAACAGGCTGTGGGGGGGGGTGCCCCCCCAGTGCCCCATTTTGGACCTAGTAGGCCTCCCTGCGCTTACCTGGGAGCCAAAATGGGGCGCGTGGGGGGAAAAAAAGCACAATACTGGAAAAATCTAGAAACCCCTTCAGATGATATTATAATCAAAAAACTTCTGGAATGTGCAGCAATGGAGAGGTTAACTCTAAAAATCAAAGGAAAAGAAGACTCGGAATATTTTAAAACATGCGAACTATTCTACAAGTGGTTAATTGACATATATTGAGGTTAGAGGAGTGGATTTCTGTGACATATGGATTTCATGAGAAGAAAAACTGATGAGTAAATATTTTGATGGTTATATAATCGGTACTATAATGGAAGATAGTATACTTTTCAGTAACGATTGATATTATCGCATATATGTTTATATGCCCTCCGAGTGTGGTCTTCCGAGTGCGCTTCAAGGTTTTGGTTACTACCTTTAAAGCGCTCCATGGCTCAGGACCTGGTTATCTACGGGACCGCCTGCTACCACCAATAGCCTCCCACCGGCCAGTACGTTCCCATAGAGAGGGGCTCCTCCGGGTGCCGTCGGCCAAACAATGTTGACTGGCGACCCCTGGGGGAGAGCTTTCTCTGTGGGGGCACCTACTATCTGGAACGAGCTCCCCCCGGAGATACGGAGGATCCCGGATCTGCGCACCTTCCGCCGCGCGCTTAAGACTTTTTTATTTCATCAAGGTGGCCTGGCCTAAATCTTCTCCCCTTTTTAAATGTAAATTTTAATTTGTTTTTAAATTATGGGGTATTTTAAATTTGTTCAGCCAAATTATTTAATTTGTTTTTATTTTATTTTCAATTTTTGTATTTATGTGTTTTATCTTGTGGCTGTTCACCGCCCTGAGTCCTTCAGGAGAAGGGCGGTATAGAAATTTAATAAAAATAAATAAAAATTAAATTAAATAAATAAAATATGTACTGTATCTGATTATGATTATGATGATGTTTATATGTTAACATCTTGGACACCTAGAAAACACACTGTTCGACATAGAAATGGAATATGTGATACAAAACAATAATAGATAGATAGATAGATATAGATATAGATAGATATAGATATATAGATATTACAAACTATTCTAAAAATACGAGTTCCAGGTATATTAGTAAAAAAAGAAGCAGACATTCTGCGAACTCCGGAACTTAAGATTTTAAAATGTTAAAATCTGAAGTTCCGGAGTTCGCAGTATGTCTGCTTCTTTTTTTTACTTATATATATATATTCTTGGAATATATATATATATATATATATATTATATATATATATATATATATATTTATATATATTTTATATATATATAAAATCTAGGAAAGAGAGCACACAAGGTTTAATCTGGTTGAAACAACAGAGCCGACTTACTCTTGTTCCATGGCGTTAAACACCACCGACTGTGCCATGACGAAGCAGTTGGGGTCCACCTGTCCATCTTCCCCGCAGATTTTGGCTGAAAACCCAACCGAAAGATATTTCCGTTTAGCGTCAGAGTCGACGGCAAAAGAAAAGACAGGAGGAGGCCTGCGGCTGTCTCTCGTGCCAGCAGAGGCAGAGCAGCAGAGGTGGTAGTCACTTACTTTCTCTACCGGTTCGCAAATGTGAGCGCGCCCTCACCTCCGAGCATGCGCTCGGCCTTCCACGCATGCATGCGGCTTCAAACTGTGCCCAAATAGGATGGCATAGCGCCAGGATTTTCCTCTACCGCTTGAATACCACCTCTGCAGAGCAGGCTTTGAAACCCGGGGATGGTGGTGGCGCATGATGTGTCTCCCTTCCAGCCCCATCTCCCCAAAGCTTTGTTTTCCTGCCGAGACGGTTTGGGAGCGCGACGTCTTACCCACAATGTCATTTCTCATCAGCTCTGTAATGGGTATTGGTTTAGCAGCATCGGGAGAGATATATTTGGTAAAAATGGTCACGGCATCCCGTTCAATACCTGGGAGGGGAAGAGAGAGAGAGAGAGAGAGAGAGAGAGAGAGAAGAAAAAAAAGGGACAGTGGTATTGGACTCAGTCTTGCTACGGAAAGGAGTTCGTCTGAGGTCGCAGTGAGTTGGGAACGGGGGGGTGGGGTGGGAACGGTTCACCAGTTTGCAAAAACTTCCGCAAGTTGAGTAATGGGAGGTTAATTGTGGTTTTTTTTGAGAAGGAAGGAAGAATTGCACAATTCCACTTAAGAGGAAAACTGAACTGGGACCTTTTGTTGGTGAAAAGGAAATCTCCTTTGCCCCAGAAATTAGTGACTCGTCGCTTTTGAAACCCGGAGCCTTTCAGAAATGGGTCTTCCTCCCCTCTTGAACGGTTACAGGTAGTCCTTGACTTACAACTGTAAATTGAGCACCCCATAATTGAACCCACAAACCCGTGATGGTGGTAAAATAAGTTATCACATGGTCCGGTCTGTTCACCACTTGTTCACTCTCTTGTAATCCCTTCCTCTCCAATTTCTACACTCTCCGATGGGAATAAAAACCAATAGGTCATTTACGGGACAATGTATACAGATAGTCTTTGACTTACAACTGTAAATTGAGCCCGCAATTGCGTCCAAAATTGAACCCACAAAGCTGTGATGATGGTAAAATAAGTTATCACATGCTCCGGTCTGTTCACCACTTGCTTACTCTCTTGTAATCCCTTTCTCTCCAATTTCTACACTCTCTGATGGGAACAAAAAACCCAATAGGTCAGACACGGGACAATGTATACAGGTAGCCCTCGACTTACGACAGTTCATCGAGTGACTGTTGAAAGTTACGATGGCAGTAAAATTCAGACATTTGGCAACTGATTCGTATTTATGACGGCTGCAGTGTGTGAACTCCTTTTGCGAACTCCTGACAAGCAAAGTCAATGGGGGAAGCCAGATTCGCTTAACAAAACCGTGTTACTAACTGAACCAAACTGAAGAGATTGACTTAACAACGGTGGCAAAAAGGTCATAAAAGGGGGCAAAACTCACTCAACTGTCTCGCTTAGCAACAGAAATTTTGGGCTCAATTGTGGGCGTAAATTGAGGACTTTCTGTACTGGTTTTCAAAACAGGAACTACCCTTCATGCTACAAATCTTCCTTTTCTTATAAACTTTTTAGCTGAGCTTTGCAAACCAAGGTAGCCTCTCCTGAAGAGACACCCTGTTACGTTTAGCAAATTAACAACAACAAAAAAAAATTGTGAACAATGAATAGGATGAACCGGAAGAAGGGATTAATGAAGAATTATCTCAGTTGTACTCTGGTGACTAAATTGAGATTTAGGATTACATGCATAGCACAAATGTCTCTTTGAAGCCGAAATTTCTTCCTTCTCCGGTTTGCAATCCTGGATTTTGAAGCTCTGTTCCAAACAAACCAGGGATTGTGGGTTTAATGTAAACTCAGGTCAGTCGGCAAGAAGAGGTTGCAATTTAAAGCCAGCAAATCTTATGTTTTAACTCAAAAGTTTCTCAACCTTGGGCACTTTAAGATGGGTGGACTTCAACTCCCAGAATTCTGCTATGCTGGGGGATTCTGGGAGTTGAAGTCCATCCATCTTAAATACCAAAGGTTGACAAATAACACTTTAATCTAACTTTTCCTCCTGAAGGACTGAAACCATGTTTATAGGACTATACTGGTCATCTTGTATCCCGAGTTGAGGCAGTCCTCGACTTACAACAATTCATTTAGTGACAGTTTCAAGTTACAATGGCCCTGAAAAAAGTCACGTGATCAAAATCCAGATGCTTGGCAACTGACTCACATTTATGACCGTTGCAGTGTCCCGGGATCACATCTTCCCCTCTTGTGACCTTCTGACGAGCAAAGTCAATGGGGAAGCCAGATTCACTTAACCACCGTGTGACTAATTTAACAACGGCCGCGATCCCCTTAACAACTGCGGCAAGAACGGTTGTAAAATGAGGCAAACTCACTTAACAAACATTTCGCTTAGTGACAGATATGTTGGGCTCAATTGTGGTCGTTGAGGGCAACCTGTAGGCCCTTAAATGAGGATGACCCTGGAAACTACAGGTAAGTCCTCAACTTACGACCACAATCGAGCCCAATATTTACGTTGCTAAGTGATAATTTTGTTAAGTGAATTCCGCCCCCATTTTATGACTTTTCTTGCCGCAGCTGTTAAGTGAATCCCTGTGGTTGTTACAGGCAATGGCTTTCCCATTGCTTGACAGAAAGTCATAAAAGGTGATCAAATGATCGTGGGACAGTGCCAACGTCATAAATGTGAATCAACTATCAAGCTCCAAATGTAAATCAAGTGATTATGGAGATGCTACAAGGGTCGTTAGTCTGACAAACGTTCATAAGTCACTTTTTCCAGTGCCGTTGTCACTTTTTGTTCCCATCAGAGTGTGTGGAAACTGGAGAGAAAGGGATTACAAGAGAGTAAGCAAGTGGTGAACCAGACCGGGCCACGGGATGACTTATTTTACCACCGTCACAGCTTTGTGTGATCACTAAGTGAACTGTTGTAAGTTGAGGACAACCTGTACTCGGAGAGACCGTGGACGGGGCTTACTTTTCATGAGTTTTCCTGACAAGTCCTTTAGTGCAAAGGAAGGGCTATTTCTATTGGACGCTGAGACCACGGAAGCATCTTGAGGGTCACCCGGAACAGGACAGTCCTCGTCTTCTGACGGAGTCAACCCCAAATGGGGTTTATCACCGCCTTGGCCAAGCAGCAAATGGTTCCGAAGAGTCAAAGTTGACCGGTTGAAACATGCCAAAGAGGGTTCGGAGGGACACCGGTCGTCCAGTCCTCCGTTGAGCGATTCGCCGAAGGGGGGAAACCCAGGTGGGTCCTGATGCTGCTGCTTCAGGCAAGGGGACACCGGCTCGGCCAGGGAACTGTGCTTCACCGTGTTTAAGCTGTGTGCTCTGATGCGGGACCAGGTGGTGGAGCGGAAAGTCTCGGCTTCCAGCCAGAATCGGACCAAGTGTTCCATGCGGTGGAGCTCCATATACTGGGTGAAGTACGGGAGGGCCACGGGGTCGCGCAGGACTTGTGCCAACGTCTTGGAGAGGCTCGACTTGGTTTCTTGAGCTTGGTAATCCAGGCAGGAGCGGCCTAGAGGAAGCAGAGGGAGAGAGAGAGAGAGAGAAAGTGAGGAGGGGCATGCTGGGGAGAGACTGTTGTGACCCAGCTCTCCAAACGCAACCAACCCTCTGAAGTGAACTCAAAAGATTGTAAGAGCCTTGATAGTACAGTGGTTTAGTGCACCCTGTTATTAACACAGCTGCCCGCAGTTTCTGCTGGTTCGAATCTCTCCAAGGCTCAAGGTTGACTCAGCCTTCCATCCTTTCTAAGGTCGGTGAAATGAGGACCCAGTTTGTGGGGGCAATAAGCTGACTTTGTATAAAATATACAAAAGGATGAAGGCTATTGCTTAATGCATTGTAAGCCGCCCTGAGTCTCCGGAGAAGGGCGGCATATAAATCAAATTAAAAAAAAAAAAAAGATTCCTTTATTTATTTTTATTTTATTTATTTTATTTTATTTCAAATTTATATACCGCCCTTCTCCCTGAGGACTCAGGGCAGTGTACAGCCAGATAAAAACATATAATACAAACATTAAAAACAATTAAAAGAAATATCTCTTTTAAATATCTCATTTGGCCCCAAATTTAAAAAGACAAAACTAATTAAAATTATTAAAAGAATTTCTTCAAAACATTCCGTTTTCTCCACAACTGTTTTTATTGGGTATAGTCAAGGGTTTTACATTGGGTGAAATAAAGTTGATATTGTATATGGTAACAGCAGCGAGATTATTGATAGGTCAATATAGGGCCTTGGTAGCACAGTGGTCTAAAGCACCCTGTTATTAACACAGCTGCCTGCAATTACTGCAGGTTCGAATCTTACCAGGCTCAAGGTTGACTCAGCCTTCCATCCTTTCTAAGGTAGGTGAAATGAGGACCCAGTTTGTGGGGGCAATAAGCTGACTTTGTATGAATATACAAAAGTATGAAGGCTATTGCTTAACGCATTGTAAGCCGCCCTGAGTCTCCGGAGAAGGGCAGCATATAAATCAAATTAAAAAAAAAAAAAATTGGAAAAATGAAGCTATGCCCACTATTGAAGAATGGACTTTGAAGATGGCCAGTTTTGCAGAGATGGCGAAGATTTCAGCATATTTAAAAGATCGGACACAAGAGACTTATGTATGGGAGTGGAAAAAGTGGATAGATTATGTGCAGAACAAATATCAAACTAGGAAATATCAGATAGCTTTTAATTGAATGTATTATACAGGGATAGAATAATTGAATTTTGTGAAGTTTTGAATAATATACAGGGGGTGGAGGGGTTCAAGTTTTATAAAAATTGTGATTTTGATTTGGATTATATTTTGTGGAAGTCCTGAGGGGAGGGGAGGGATGGGGGGGTTAGGGGGGGTTAGGGAGGGCTAGGAGGGGGGGAAACTGGGGAGAAAATGTATTTGTAAAACTTTTTCAATAAAAAAAAAAAAATTAAAAGAATTTGTTAAGCCAGCCCGGCTTGCTGAAATAAGAAAGTTTTAAGGGCGTGGTGGAAGGCACCGAGGTCTTGGATTCTCCTTATCTCCGGGGGCAACTGATTCCAGAGGGTGGGAGCCCCCACAGAGAAGGCCCTCCCCCTGGGGGTCACCAGCCTACATTGTTTGGCTGATGGCACCCCGAGGAGGCCCTCTCTGTGGGAGCGCACGGGTCGATGGGAGGTCATCGGTGGCAGCAGGCGGTCTCGAAGGTAACTAGGTCCTATGCCATGGAGCGCTTTAAAGGTGGTAACCAACACCTTTATAAGGAGCGCCAGCAGCCCCGGCAAAAAGTTTCTCTCTCACCGCAGGCTAACAAGTCCGTCCGGCAAGGGAGACAAATAGTTGTCTGCCCCATCTATTCATCTCCGCCTCCTGCCTTTTATCCTCAGAGCAAGGGTGGGGCTTCGCTAGCAGCGGTGGGCTCTTCCGTCCCGAGGACCGGCTCATAGATTTCCACTGCTCTCCTCTCCTCTGCCTTCTGTGCATCTGCGTGTCAGGCACTGGACCCAGCTATTCCTCCTCTTCCTCATCAGCCACCTCCAGACCTGGGGGCTGTTGACTCTCCAACTGAGGGCTGACGGACGGTCCAGACTCCGCCTCTGTCTCTCTCTGACAGATCCATTCCCTCTTCCCCCTCGGAGCTCTCAGGTTTCCTTGATGCTGATCCTGACTCCCATGCCTCCTCCTCTGAGTTAGTTGTTGGAAGGGACAGCAGCCGACAGGCCACAACAGAGACGTTCTTCGTGTTTGGAGAGAGGCACCCTATAAAATATCTCTATCATGGCCCCATCAGTTCGGAAAAGGAGCTGGAACCAGGACTGTCCAACATGGGCAGTGCATCTCCCCTGGAATGTCTGGAGAGTCCAGGGGCTTAGGACGATGCTCTCCCAGGCCCCTCCCGCATTGGGGTCGGTGGTCGACTGGGCAGGGAGCTGCCTTCCTTCACAAACAGGGGAGAGGATTGGCTGCAGTCAGGCAGTGGTGTTGAGAGGCAGCAGATCCCCACTGATGAGGAACAGCTGCCTCCCCCAACTGATTCGAGAGGCACAGAGAGCGGAGCGGAGGCAAGCTCAAAGGAGGAGGTCAGCGAGGCTGCTGGCGAGGAGGCTGCCCCGGCACTTCTCATATCTGCCTTGAATTGATTTAATGGGAGGCCATGGAGGGTGTCTTTCTTGGGAACAATCTGATTTAACTAATTTACACACAGGTACTCCTCAGGTTGCGGAGGCTTCCTACTATAGTTGTAAGTTATAAAGGTTGTAAAATGTTTGCTCAAATGATTGAGGAAAAGTCTGGCTTTCATGCCTGAGCTGGGACTAGAACTTCTCCTGGGGACTGGTTCATGGTTACCCAGCTGGCTTTCAAAGTGGGACTAGACATCACAATCTCCTAATGATTCACCCAGGCAGCTTTTATGCCTAAAACGGGACTAGAACTCTCTGTCTCCTAGTGATTGGTCCAAAGTCACCCAGATGACTTTCATGCAGAACCTGGGACTGGAAGTCTCATTCTCCAGATGATTGGCCCAAAGTCACCCAGCCGGCTAGCATATCTCGAGGGAGACTAGAACTCACTGCCTCCTGGTTTCTAGTCTAGTGCTTCAATCACTTGACTAAACTGAATCAATCAATCAATCAATCCATCACTTCCTTGCAGCTACCTATCAAAGGTATTTTAGGTCTCTAAACATGCTCACAAGGTCTTTGGACCCAGCTAGAAATTGCCAACAGTGAGATATTGGTGAAGCGGGCACAGCAGCGCCTTCATTTTGTGTGTCGCATGAGAAAAGAACATCTTCCTCCCCGTGTCCTCACCACTGTCAGCGTCTCACCGCTGGCATAGAGAGGAGAGAGATAAGCCCTGAACTATTGCCTGCTAAATCCCTTTGAAGATGGGTCGTTGTGGAAATGAAGGGAGGGGGGACATTCCTGTGAAATGACGAGACAAGAAGTCAGGAGAGTGACTTGGAAGATAGCCAATGAGAAGCAGGTAATTGGGGATCGGAAAGGGAGGGATTGGGGGGCAAAAGGTCAGTCTTGTCCACATCAAGTCATGATCCGGTTGCTGTGCTCGAATAAAGAGAAGATTTCCTTAAAGATTGGCAGTTTGGAAATTCATTTATTTTGAGATAGCATCGAAGTCTGACAACCACTTTCTCAAGAGGGACAATCAAGAGCATCCTGTCATATTGCATTATAGTCTGGTTTGGAAGCATTCCTGCTTCGGACAGGAAGGCAGTGCAGAGTGGTGAGGACAGTAAAAAAGATTATTGGCGGTTCACTCCCTTCTAACCAGGACATGGCACATTAAGAGATGCTTGAGCAAAATCGGCAGGATTGTCCGGGATGCTACACGACCTGTTTTCCTTGTTACCTTCTGGGAGGAAGTTTCCTGGTATCCGAAGCAGAACATCCAGATTCAGCCAGAGTTTTGCTCCATGTAGCATCAACCTTGTGAACTCTCAAGCTTCCTCTTTCCAATATGCATTCAAGATGGCTAACAATTAATATTTATATGTTTAGGTTTTAAGTCAGGGGTGTCACAACTCAAGTCCCGGGGGTCAGATTCGGCCCGCGGGGTGCTTAGATCAGGCCCGAGGGGCTGCCCTGGAAATAGCGGAGGAACAGCCTGTGGTGCTTCTGCCAGTGAAAACGGAGCCACGCACGGCCCCCCTAAGCTCTGTTTTTGCTGGCAGAGGGTTGTAGGAGGCCGTCGCAGCCGGAAATGGAGCTCAGGAGCTGTTGTGGCCCGTCAGCGGCCTGTGCAGCTAGTAGCTGATTCCGACAGCGAGGAGGCTGGTGTGGTGCTGCGCCAGCAGCCTGTGCAGCTGGCACTCGAGTCGGACAATGAGGAGGCTGGAGAAGATGTGGTGCCAGAGATGGGGATTCAGCCAGGGCCTTCAGAACCTCCAGAAGCTCCCATAAGTGAAGAGGAAGAAGAGGAGGAGTCTCTTCTCAATGCACAGGAGCGCAGAGCTGCCAAAAGGCAGGAGTGGCTCCTCAGGAGGAGGTCTCCTCGAAAGTAAGGCTTGGGGCCAATTGGCCACTCCCCCAGCCTATTTAAGGAAGGACGACGACTGAAGCAATTTGTAGGGAACAACTTTAGTTCATTCTCCTTCGCGTCTGGATTCTCTGCAAATTGCTTTTGGGCTTTCTGCCAACCATAGTAAGATTACGATTATTTATTCTTTGCATTCTTGTAGGCTGTTAAGAAAGTTAATTAACAGCCTTTGTTTGAAAAATACTGATTTAATTTAGTAAACTAAGGTTTGTACAGACTGTGTGTGTGCTGCGTTCTTTGGGGTCCGTAGCTGGGGCAGAACAAGAGCCCGTTTTTGCTGGCAGAGCGCTCGAGCCACCAAAGACGTCCCCGAGATGCGTGAGGTCGAGCTGGCCACACTCACCCCGGTCCCCCAAGGTCAAACACAACCCTGATGTGGCCCTCAATGAAATCGAGTTTGACGCGCCTGTTTTAAGTATAGTACTTATATATCTACCGTGTTTCCCTGAAAATAAGACCCTGTCTTATATTTTTTTGAACCCTGAAATAAGCGCTTGGCCTTATTGCCATGCGCTCAAAAGCCCGATTGGGCTTATTATCAGGGGATGTCTTATTTTGGGGAAAACATGGTAGACAGTATATCTGTGCATTATGTATGTGTACCCTTCTGAGAGGAGGCCACAGAATTTCATTTTTAATGTGCGCCAGTGTGTCCACAGGGAAAAAAAAATGACAATAAAGGTTATCTTATCAAAAGGAACCGGGCTCACCCAGGTCTCCGAAGTGTGCAGCTTCCATGTGGCTGGGCTGCTTCTTAAGGGCGGCTGTGCGACTGCTGCAGGATTCCATGTTGGCCGAGATGGCGTTGATCGCCACGTGGCTTGGTCCGGCGGCCTCGAGCAAGGCATGGTTCCTGGTACCTCTCTGCGGAGAATATCCTGGTGCAGCCGCTGGAAAGGGAACCACAAGGTGATGCTGCTTTTGAGAGCTAAAACCTGGGTTAGTTTTGCAGGGGTGGCCAGACATCCTATCCGTGCCGTATATACAGGTTGTCCTCGATTTACAACCACAATTGAGCCGAAAATTTCTGTTACGGAGCAAGATAGTTGTTAAGTGAATTTTTACCCTGTTTTACGACCTTTCTTGCCGTTAAGTTGGTAACCCAGTCGTTCAGTGATTCTGGTTTCCCCTTTTGACTTTGCTTGTAAGAAGGTCGCAAAAGGAGAGTTCACACTGCGATGGTCATAAGTGTGAGTCAGTTGTCACGCCTCTGAATTTAAATCACGTGACCATGGGGGTGCTGCAACGGTCATAAGTGGGGGTGCTGCAACGGTCATAAGTGGGGGGAAAACGGTCATAAGTCCCCTTTTGCGGTGCCTTTCTAACTTCAAACAGTCACTGAATGAACTGTTGTTATGTTCTTGATGTAATGTTCACAATTCGGACCAAACATTCTGTCACTAAGTGATACGGGCCATAAAGCACCACTGGTGGAAATTCCCGACTTTCTAAATAAATCAGCAGGGAAAGCTGCAAATGGCGCTCAAGGGATTGGATCTCTATAGGAAGTTCCTATCAAAAATTCAGAAGCACATTCCATACATTAAAATTAATCATGCTGACGAGTAGCCCAGCCCTTCTGAATCTATGAATTATAAACAGAATTATAAACAGTCCAGAAATGATGTAATTTCATTTCTTTCCACTTCCTGCTGTTGCATTCAGGATAACGGGATTGATTAAGTCAGTGTTTTTCTCAACCGTGGCAACTTTCAGAGGTATGGACTTCAACTCCCAGAATTCCCCAGCCAGCACGGCTGGCTGGGGAATTCTGGGAGTTGAAGTCCACACCTCAGAAAATTCTCAAGGTTTAGAAACCTTGGTTTAAGTCCGTGATGGCGAACCTATGGCACGTGTCCCAGAGGTGGCACGCAGACTGTCTCTTTGGGCACGCACTGTCACCAGCTGGTCTTCGCGGGCACCGGAGTGCCGGAAAATGGCCCGAAAAAGGTCCCTAAACGGCCAAAAAACAGGCCGTTTTTCCGGGATGTTTCCGGGCCATTTTCAGGTTGTTTTCACATTGTTTTTTGGGTTGTTTTCTGGCCGTTTTCTATGCAATTTTCAGGGCATTTTTCGGCCTGAAAACAGCCCAAAAACTGGCCTGAAAACGGCCTGAAAAATGCCCCCAAAGCAGCTTGAAAATGGCCTGAAAAACAGGCTGTTTTCAGGCTGTTTTCAGCTCGAAAAAGTGCCCGAAAACGGCCCGGAAAACAGCCCCAAAACAGCCAAAAAAACAGTTATTTAGCTTTTCTTTGTAACCTGGAAGAGGAAAAAATTAGTTTTCTTCGGGCTGGAGAGGAACTATTAAAATATTTTGCTGCACTATGACAGTACATTGAGTCCCTGACTTACAACAGTTCATTTAGTGACTGTTTGAAGTTACAATGGGATTGAAAAAAGTGACTTATGACCATGTTTCACATTTATGACCATTGTAGCCTCCCCATGGTCACATGGTCAAAATTCAGGCGATTGGCCACTGACTCCGATTTATGACAGACGCAATGTCCCTGGAGTCACATAATCCCGTTCTGCGACCTTCTGAGAAGCAAAGTCCATGGGGAAGCCAGATTCAGTTTATGACCATGTGACTAAACTTAACTACAATGATTCACTTAATGACTGAGGCAAGAAAGGTCGTAAAATGGGGCAGAAGTCACTTAGTAAAATGTCTCACTTATTAAACAGAAATTTGGGGCGCCATTGTGGTCGTAAATCGAGGACTACCTGTGTCTGAAAGAAAGAGGCTCGGAGTAGAGCTAGCCCCCAATTTACAACCACTTATTGTTACCACAGAACTGAGAAAGTGACTTCTGACCGGTCCCTGCACTTATGACCATTGCAGCACCCCTATGCTCACGTGATCAAAATTTGGGTGATTACCACAGTGAGTTCTGTGTAAATTCAAAGTGACTCATATTTATGACAGTTGCAGCATCTCGGATGCGACTCACTTAACAACAGCGCTGCTTATTATTATGGTTGTAAGTTGAGGACTGCCCGTAACGGAGATTCGGGAAGGTCATTTGAGCAGAATCTCCTAATGGTAAAAGATGATGGACATTTTGCAGAAATCGAGGGGAGTTCAGACTGAATCCCTAATTCCTGGGAAATTCAGGTTTTCATAGAATGGAGCCTCTTACCAAAATTGCCGGGCATCTGAGCCAGTCCAGACTCTGCAAATATGAAAGGAAAGCAGTTAATTTCTTGCTGAGGGTGTGAAATGTGACAGAAATATGATACAGTGCCCACCCCGCATAACTTTACAAGCCCTTGTAGAGTTGAGTCAGCATATTCAAGGTCAAATCCAGGTTAAAATTGGACAGTTTATGAGACCCTCAGCGCAGAATCTGAATGTCAGGGTAAAAAAAAAAGATAATGGCTTGAAAATTAAATTCCAGATCATCAGCGGGATTATTGCCAAGACAGTCGGCTTGAGGCAGAAGGAACAGCAGAGTTGAATATGTCCTTGGGCAGTAAGAACATAATAATATTGATCAGGAGTGGGGATCACAGGCCCCTTTATAACTTGTGGACTTCAACTCCCAGAATTCCTGAGCCAACATGGGTAACGAGGGTCCTTTTATGACATGTGGACTTCAATTCCCAGAATTCCTGAGCCAACATGGGGAACAATGGCCTTTTTAGGACTTGGGGACTTCAACTCCCAGAATTCCTGAGCCAATATGGGGAACCATGGCCTTTTTAGGACTTGGGGACTTCAACTCCCAGAATTCCTGAGCCAGCATGGCTGACTCAGGAATTCTGGGAGTTGAAGTCCCCAAATCTTAAAAGGGCCATGGTTCTCCATCTCTAATAGCGTGAAGGCCTTTTTGCCATCTCTCGTGCCAACCGAATATGCTCACAGGCTGACGACACTAAAAGGGCATGCTCAGTACAGCTAGTCCTCGACTCGCGACTGTTTGCTTAGCGATCTTTTAAAATTACGATGGCTAAGTTACACACCACCTGTCTTTAAAGTTTATTTTATTTATTTGTATCCTGCCTTTAACTTGCAAATAACTCAAGGCGGTGAACATATCTAACACACCTTCTTCCTCTTTTTTCTCCCACAACAACCCAGTGAGGTGGATCGAGCTGAGAGACAAGGACTGGCCCAAAGTCCCCCAGCTGGCTTTCATGCCTAAGGCGGGACTAGAACTCACCGTCTCCTGGTGATTGGCTCCCAGTCCCTCCCAGCTGGCTTTCATGCTAGAACTCACCGTCTCCCAGCTGACTTCATGCCTAAGGCGGGACTAGAACTCACAGTCCCCCAGCTGACTTTCATGCCTAAGGCGGGACTAGAACTCACCGTCTCCTGGTGATTGGCTCCCAGTCCCCCAGCTGGCTTTCATGCCTAAGGCTGGACTAGAACTCACCGTCTCCTGGTGATTGGCCCAAAGTCCCCCAGCTGGCTTTCATGCCTAAGGCAGGACTAGAACTCACAGTCTCCTGGTGATTGGCTCCCAGTCCCCCAGCTGGCTTTCATGCCTAAGGCGGGACTAGAACTCACAGTCTCATGGTGATTGGCTCCCAGTCCCTCCCAGCTGGCTTTCATGCCTAAGGCGGGACTAGAACTCTCAGTCTCCTGGTGATTGGCTCCCAGTCCCTCCCAGCTGGCTTTCATGCCTAAGACAGGACTAGAACTCACCGTCTCCTGGTGATTGGCACAAAGTCACCCAACAGGCATTCATGCCTCAGTTGGAACTAGAACTCACTGTCTCCCACTTTCTAGGCTGGTGCCAGATCAAACTGACTACAAGTTTCATTCTACTTAATTCTTAATTAAGTTTCAACTGCTACACCACCCCTATGGTCACATGATTTGCATTTCGGGTGTTTGGCAACCGGTTTGCATTTACAACACGTTGCAATTGGATTTACAACAGATTGCATTTATATCAGATTGCCCCAGGGCAAAAAATACTCACTGAATACACTGGATTTGGACTTGCGATCTTGTGACTGGCTTAGTAGCCACAGTGACTCGCCGTCACAAAAAAACAGTTATAAAATCGAGTCAACGGTTATAAGTCAAGTCACCTGGTGACTTGACTTACGGCCATAATGAGTTACTAGTAAAATTCCAAGCTCAATTGTGGTCATAAGTCGAGGACCAACTGTACTTAAAAAGTGGAGAGATACAGAGTGGGAATCATGCAGATTGAAAAAAAGGTGGCCACCCAAAGCATTTAAGAGCATTTGCATTACCATATTTTTCGGACTATAAGACGCACCTAAATTTAGAAGAGGAAAATAACAACAAAAAAAGTTTTTGGCCTCCACGTGCCCCATTTTTGGCCTTTTTTTCTGCCCATTTTTGGGGCTTTTTTTTGGCCTGTTTTTGAGGTTTTTTGGTCCGAAAAAAGCCTCAAAAACGGGCTGAAAAAAGCCTCAAAAATGGGCTGAGAAAAGCCTCAAAAATGGGCTGAGAAAAGCCTCAAAAATGGGCTGAGAAAAGCCTCAAAAACGGGCTGAGAAAAGCCTCAGAAACGGGCTGAAAAAAGCCTCAAAAACAGGCTGAAAAAAGCCTCAGAAACGGGCTGAGAAAAACCTCAAAAACAGGCTGAAAAAAGCCTCAGAAACGGGCTGAAAAAAGCCTCAAAAACAGGCAGAAAAAAGCCTCAAAAACAGGCAGAAAAAAGCCTCAAAAACAGGCAGAAAAAAGCCTCAAAAATGGGCTGAAAAAACCTCAAAAATGGGCTGAAAAAAGCCTCAGAAATGGGCTGAAAAAAGCCTCAAAAACGGGCTGAAAAAAGCCTCAAAAACGGGCTGAAAAAAGCCTCAAAAACAGGCTGAGAAAAACCTCAAAAATGGGCTGAGAAAAGCCTCAAAAACAGGCTGAAAAAAGCCTCAAAAACGGGCTGAAAAAAAAACCCAAAAATGGGTCAAAAAAAGGCCTGAAAAAGGACGAGAAAAGGCCAGAAAATAGGGTGTGCGGAGGCCAAAAAATGGCCGGTGGGTGGGCAGAGCTTCGGCAATACTGGGTCCATAAGATGCACAGACATTTTCACCCCCTTTTGGGAGACAAAAAAGTGTGTCTTATACTCCAAAAAATACGGTATATGGCAACCACACAGAACTAAACCACGGAAAAGGAGGAACTTACCTTTCGTTGCCCTGGCTTCTGCTGGCTTCTGGTGCTCTCTGCCTCTCACTGCAAAGACACAGAGAGGCTGGTTTTAGGGATGGAGGAAAAATTTGGGACTGCCGTTGCAAATACCTGGGAAGACGTCTCCCCAGCAGCAGCAAAAGACGTACGGCATCACACAGGCCCTCCTCCACAAAGAGGGCGAAATGCATTCCATGCAGAAATAGAATCCACAGGTCAAATCAAAAAAGGAAAACATTAAACTGACAGACTGTTGTAAGTAAAAAAAAAAAAAAACAGTGATACAAGAGGACTTCAGGGCTAGGTCGGCAAAGGACACAGCAGTACAAATAAGATTGTTAAACTAGATTGCGCTTTTCAGACTTGGTCGCTTTCAGATGGGTGGACTTCAACTCCCAGAATTCCCCAGCCGGCATGCTTTAAGATGGGTGAACTTCAACTCCCAGAATCCCCCATCCAGCGTATCTTACAATGGGTGGACTTCCACTCCCAGAATCCCCCAGCCAGCATGCTTTAAGAGGGGAGGACTCCAACTCCCAGAATTCCCCAGCCAGCATGCTTTAAGAGGGGTGGACTTCCACTCCCAGAATTCCCCAGCCAGCATGCTTTAAGATGGGTGAACTTCAACTCCCAGAATCCCCCATCCAGCGTATCTTACAATGGGTGGACTTCCACTCCCAGAATCCCCCAGCCAGCATGCTTTAAGAGGGGAGGACTCCAACTCCCAGAATTCCCCAGCCAGCATGCTTTAAGAGGGGTGGACTTCCACTCCCAGAATTCCCCAGCCAGCATGCTTTAAGATGGGTGAACTTCAACTCCCAGAATCCCCCATCCAGCGTATCTTACAATGGGTGGACTTCCACTCCCAGAATCCCCCAGCCAGCATGCTTTAAGAGGGGAGGACTCCAACTCCCAGAATTCCCCAGCCAGCATGCTTTAAGAGGGGTGGACTTCCACTCCCAGAATTCCCCAGCCAGCATGCTTTAAGATGGGTGAACTTCAACTCCCAGAATCCCCCATCCAGCGTATCTTACAATGGGTGGACTTCCACTCCCAGAATTCCCCAGACAGCAATGCTTTAAGATGGGTGGACTTCAGCTCCCAGAATTCCCCATTCAGCTTGCTTTAAGATGGGTGGACTTCCACTCCCAGAATTCCCCATCCAGCAGGCTTTAAGATGGGTGGACTTCAGCTCCCAGAATTCCTCATTCAGCTTGCTTTAAGATGGGTGGACTTCCACTCCCAGAATTCCCCATCCAGCAGGCTTTAAGATGGGTGGACTTCAACTCCCAGAATCCCCCATCCAGCGTATCTTACAATGGGTGGACTTCCACTCCCAGAATTCCCCAGCCAGCATGCTTTAAGATGGGTGGACTTCAGCTCCCAGAATTCCCCATTCAGCTTGCTTTAAGATGGGTGGACTTCAACTCCCAGAATCCCCCAGCCAGCAATGCTTTAAGAGGGGTGGACTTCAACTCCCAGAATCCCCCAGCCAGCATGCTTTAAGATGGGTGGACTTCAACTCCCAGAATCCCCCAGCCAGCATGTCTTACTATGGGTGGACTTCCACTCCCAGAATCCCCCATCCAACATGCTTTAAGAGGGGTGGACTTCCACTCCCAGAATGCTCCATCCAGCCATGCTTTAAGATCTTTTTTTCCTTTAGAAAATATATGCATATGTGTGAATAATTATGAATAAGAGAATGTACATTTACAATATGTTTTTAAGAAATAAAATAAAAAACTTTTTTTCAAGATGGGTGGACTTCAACTCCCAGAATTCCCCAGCTGGCATGTTGCTGAAGTTGAGAAACATTCGTTGGAAGCCATCAAATCTGTTATCATTCAACAGCAGCTTCCAAAAATCTTGTGAAGGGCCTCCCCATAAGCCTGTTATTGATTTAAAAAGCTAATTTGGGACTATCTTAAGGTATGCTATACTTCCTCCCATTTCACTAAAGAGAGAGACGGAGGGAGGGAAGTGGAAACGAAGAGAAAGCGATGCTAAGCATAATTTTGTTCCCTTTTATCACTTCCCCATCCTACAAACACAACACTGAAGTCTTTAAAGAAATTTGTGCTATATTTTCCTCCTCCTGCTTCCTCCTCCTTTCCTCTAAGGGTGTCCTTCTCCAGGTCGTAAGGCTGTGCACTGGAGGCTCAATTCAGTTTCCAAACCTGAGCTGGCAGGATTTTGGGAAAAGAGGGAGGAGGACGCCCGAAGGAGTAAATAATAAAAGATGATGATACAGACGTCCAATGTTGACCATCTCAAGGTAGCAACTTCCCTGTACCAACCCCACTCCTTACTTTGGACATCACCAGCTGTTCTAGCTTTTCAAAAACCCGGAGAAAGGCGCCTGGGACGTCTAGTATAGGGCTGCGTGACTTCACTTCCGTCTACAGCCGGATTGTTTGCAACGGAAACCAAAGACCACAGATTCTCCTAAGTGGCCTTGAAGCTCCCTTTTCAACTGTCACCATTCCGAGTGGCCAACTGAATTATGTCCATTCTAGGAGGTCATAAGAAATCCAGGAGTTTTCCTCCTCCCTCCTGACACGGCTTTCCTTTTATGTTGAGACTTTCTGACCGAAATTTCAAGGACAGAGTTATATGCCAAAATTGTGGAAACCTCTTGGGGAAAAGTGTATTTTTGAGGTTTGATGGATATAATAATAACCACTTTTTTTTCTTGGAGTTTCAAGATAATCCTATTCCACTGCTGGAATGGCCTGGGAAGAGCCCAGACCTTCACCCAATGGAAAATCTATGGAGCCAACTAAGGAAACTTGTTAGTCAGAAGCAGGGTGGATAAAAATCAATGGTTTTTTTAAAAAAAATCAAAAAAATCGGATTTTTTTTAATTTAAATCGGATTTTTTTGATTTTTATCGAATTTATTTTAATAAAAAACTTTTGGGGTAAAAATCTATCGTAAGATAGTTTTCTATGTAAGATACATAAATAATTTAGTTCAGTTATGTAGCACGAGGCTGTATATTCTGCAACACTGGGACTATCGGTGAATCAACGGTGGGTCAAAGGAGGAGCAGAGATGACAGTTGCTCTTTAAAAATTACGATTTAAATCGAGTGGATTTAAATCAAGCTTTTTTACTAGTGATTTAAATCATGATTTAAATTGTGATTTAAATCAACTCGATTTAAATCAAATCCATCCTGGTCAGAAGCGACCCGGCAATAAAACTCAGTTAATAGAAGCCGTCATTCCATCTTGGTTTCACATGATAACAGCTGCAGAACTCAAAGACTTGGTTCCCTCCATGGGAAGACGTTGTAAGGCTGTCATTCAGGCTAAAGGTTACCCAACTAAGGATTAACTGACATGGGGATCATTTTTGTGTATCTCGTTTTTTCTACGTGTTTCACTTTTCTTCTTCATACTGCAACTGCTATTCTAATAGCAAATCCTTCCTAAAAGTTATTGCATTACATACTTGATTCAATTATCTTTCCATTGATATATAATTTTATGATATTACTACTCCAAAAAAAAGTGGTGTTATTAACTAGTTTTAGAAAATATACTTTTCCTAAAAAGGTTTCCACAATTTTGGCCACTACCGTAAGCATTTAATTTAATTTAATTTTATTGATCAGGCCTTGGGCCGTATGAAAGTGCAGAGTTCCAGAAACAAATCATAACTAAAATTTGATAAAAGCAATTTAAAATGGAATGGGGATAAAATACGATTTAAAATGAAATTGGAATAAAGTCCAGTCTAAAATGAAATTGGAATAAAATACAACAATTTAAAGATTCAGATAAAATACGATAAAATTATAATTTCGGTGCCAGCTGCTAAAATCTACCCTAATCAGTCCCACGTATGCCAATCGCAACCGATCCATTTTGCATGCTTCAAGGACTGCGCTGTGTTAAATGTTATTTTCAGATTCTGGCCGCACATAAGATAAGTTGTTTTGATATGGGGGATCCCAATGGGTTATTCGTTTGGTATATAGTACCTTGTCTCTCACTTTATAATAATAATCATAATAATAATAATAATAATTTTATTTCTATACCGCCCCTCTCCCGAAGGACTCGGGGCACTGTACAGCCATTTTAAAACAAAAAATATACAAATATCAAAATTTAAAATTATTAAAAATATTACACAATTTCGGCCCGGATTAAAACCCCCAATTTAAAACTCCCAATTTAAGATAATTGCATAGTTAGCCCTGCCTGGCGAAACAGTAGGGTCTTAAGGGCACAGCGAAACACACGGAGGTCGGAGATTTTGCGTATTTCCGGGGGCAGTTCGTTCCAAAGGGCAGGAGCTCCCACAGAGAAGGCTCTCCCCCTGGGTGTCGCCAGCTGACATTGCTTGGCCGACGGCACCCTGAGGAGTCCCTCTCTGTGTGAGCGGACTGGCCGGTGGGAGGCTATTGGTGGCAGAAGTCGGTCTCACAAGCACCTTCTCATACAGGCAACAATCAAATAGGACAGTGATGGCCAACCTATTGCCTTCATGTGCCAAAAGCGGGGGTAACCGGGGGTGTGTGTGTGGAGCGTGTGCTCACACCTATAATTCAATACTCTGTCCCCGCGCTCCCCCCACTTTTGCCACATGATGTCACGGTGGGCCCGTTTTTCGCTCTCCCCAGGCTCCAGGGGCTTTCTAGGAGCCTGGGGAAGATGAAAACTGCCTTCCCCGGAGGCTCTCTGGAGGCCGGAAACGGTCGTTTCCCAACTTCCGGAAGGCCCGTTTTTTGCCCTCTCCTGGCTCCAGAGGCATTCTAGGAACCTGGGGAGGGCGAAAATGGCCTTCCCCACCTCGCCCAGAGGCCCGTTTCCTGACTTCCAGTGGGCCCGAAAGGCCCGAAAATCAGCTGGCCGGCACGCACATGAGCGTTGGAGCTGAGTTAGGGCAACTCTCGCATGCCCACAGATATGGGTCCGCGAGCCACCTGTGGCACATGTGCCGTATGTTCGCCATCACGAAAATAGGATGTGAGCCAAGTCTTCTACCTCTTCCACTCCGCAAATGCAGAGACGTCCATTGTAGGGTATAGAATGGAATCTCCCCTATCTGATCCTTGTCTTAAGCAATTAAAAAGAAAGGATAATTCTCGGAAGGCACGATTGCAATAATGACCGGTGTATGCAAATATTTGCTGCTACGTAATTGTGTTAAGCAGGAAGGAGAAATGCTCTTCTGGCTTCAAATTTTATTTTATTCTGTTTTACAGGGGGTTCTTGACTTACAACCATTTGTTTAGTAACCGGCTGAAGGTGCAACGGCACTGGAAAAAAAGTGATTTACAACCGCTTTTTCACGCGAGCAAAATCCAGAGGCTTGGCAACTGGCATGTACTTATGACTGTCGCAGCGTCTGGAGGTCATGTGATTCTTCTTTAGCGACCTTCGGATGAGCAAAGTCAAGGGGGAAGCCAGATTCACTTAACAACCGTTTGACTAACTTAACAACTGCAGTGATCCACTTAAGAACCGTGGCAAGAAAGGTCACAAAATGGGGCAAAGCTCACTTTACAATGGTCTCACTTTGCGATGGAAATTTGGGGCTCAATTGTGGTCATAAGTCGAAGTTAGCATTAATAGTCATGGTGTGAGGGAACGGCCTTGGGAGACAGGAGGAAGAAGCACCCAAAATGTGCTCATGTGACCCCTAGGTAGGATGTCAGAACTTCAAATTCGGGTCATAAAACTGTTAACTGGACATAGGTCAGAGGACTTCCTGCATGAGTCAAACTCAACCCATGGAGATTTATATGGACACCTCCGGATCAGATGTCAGGGGAAAAATATTTTGTTTCTGCCTTTTGCAGAGATATTTTTACTTCTGAGTTTTAATTTACATAGGCTAAATAATAAATTAAATTTACATTCTTGGATTTCCTAGCCAAGCATTAAGGAGGGTTGATCCTACTTGATTTGCAAGATCGCCACTAATACAGGCAGTCCTTGATTTACAACAGTTCGTTCATTGACCGTTCAAAGTTACACTGGGGGGAAAAGTGACTTATGATCTGTTTTCACACTTACGACCGTGGTAACGTGAGCAAAATTCAGCTTGGCAACTGGCATGTACTTACGACGGTTGCAGCATCCCGGGGTCCCCCCGATCCCTTTTTACGACCTTCTCAGAAGCAAAGTCAATGAGGACGCCAGATTCACTTAACAACTGAGCTTAACAACTGCGAGACTGACTTTAACAACGGCCGTGATTCACTTAACAGCTGAGCTGTGGATAGCTCAGCAGACTAATGCATTGTAATTTAACTCCAGCTGCTTGCAATTACTGCAAGTTCGAATCTCCCCAGGCTCAAGGTTGACTCAGCCTTCCATCCTTTCTAAGGTGGGTAAATTGAGGACCCAGTTTGTGGGGGCAATAAGCTGACTTTGTATAAATATACAAAAGTATGACGGCTATTGCTTAACGCATTGTAAGCCGCCGTCTCCGGAGAAGGGCGACATATAAATCAAATTAAAAAAAAAAAAAACGTGGCAAGAAAGGTCGTAAAATGGAGCAAAACTGGCCTGAATAGGTTTTATGGGTTAGTTTTTTAATTGTATAGCTTGGGGTTTTAAATTGGGAGGCCGATTAATTTAATTTATTTTTAGTTATCTTAACTTTTATATTGTATGTTATTTTAATTTTCGATTGTTCACCGCCCTGAGTCCCTTCGGGGAGAAGGGCAGGATATAAATTCAATCAATCAATCAATCAATCAATCAATCAAACACACTCAGCAACAATAAATTTTGGTCTCAACTGAGGTCGTAGGTCGAAGACTAACCTGTACTAGCCTCCAGAGCAGTATTTTTTCCAACCACGTTTCAGATGGGTAGACTTCAACTCCCAGAATTCCCCCATGGCTGACTAGGGAATTCTGGGAGCTGAAGCCTGGGGGATTCTGGGATTTGAAGTCCGCCCCATCTTAAAAGTGGTTGAGATTGAAAAACTCTGCTCTGGAGTTTGGGTTTATTTCTCGAAAATAGATTTTTGCACCCTGGAATTTTGCAAGTAGATTTTAAGCCAGAAAATCGCTCTCTTCCCCAAGGCGAATTCTATAAATATAAATCCTATCTGGAAATTTTGCAAATTGACCTGACAGATTTCTCCAAGCGAGAGACGGGCCGATTTCACGGCTCCTTGTTCCAAACGTAGGAATTTCCCAGACTTGCCCAGCTGTGTTTTCACAAGGTGTGTCAAACCAACAGCACGGCAAAGATTGTGTGCTCCTCTGCTACAAGTGTTTAAACTTTTTTAACTCCATGTTTGCCTTTGCTGCTCGAAAGAAAAAATTGCAGAACGCAATACAGATAGTCCTCAATTTACAACGGCTCGCTTAACGACCGTACAAAGTTACAATGGCACTGAAAAAAAGTGACGTACGCTCCTTTTTCCACACTTACCGACCGTTGCAGCATCCCCCCCCCAGTCACGTAATCAAGGTTCGGATTTTTATTTATTTATTTATTTATTTATTTTATGTCCAATTTATATACCGCCCTTCTCCCTGAGGACTCAGGGCGGTGTACAGCCAAAATTAAAAAAACATGAAATACAAATATTAAAAACAATTAAAATATATATAAATTTGGCCCAAAATTAAAAATACAAACCAGTTAAAACATTTAAAAATTTCTTCTTAAGCAGAAATTTTGGCAACTGCCTCGTATTTATGACGGTTGCAGAGTTCTGGGGTCATGTGATTCCCTTTTGTGACCTTCTGACAAGCGGGGAGGCCGGATTCATTTAGCAACCGAAGTGATTCACTTAACAGCAGTGGCAAGAAAGGTTGTGAAAGTGAGGGGGACGGGGACGGGACACAAATGTCTCGCTTAGCAACAGAAATGTTGGGCTCAATTGAAGTCGTTAAGTCGAGGATGGCCTTTATTTAAGAGCCTTGGTAGTACAGTGGTCTAAAGCACCCTGTTATTAACACAGCTGCCTGCAATTACTGCGAGTTCAATTCTCCCCAGGCTCAAGGTTGACTCAGCCTTCCATCCTTTCTAAGGTAGGTAAAATGAGGGTCCAGATTGTGGCGGCAATAAGCTGACTTTGTATAAATATACAAAAGGATGAAGGCTATTGCTTAACGCATTGTAAGCCGCCCTGAGTCTCCGGAGAAGGGCGGCATCTAAATCAAAATTAAAATAAAATAAAAAATAAAAATTTATGACAGTTGCAGTGTCCTGGGGTCAGGTGATTTACCTTTTGTGACCTTTTGACGAGCACAGCCAATAGGGAAGCCGGATTCACTTAACAACCATATTATTAACTTACCCACTGCAGCCCGTTGCTAAGTGAGGCAGTTGTTGTGTGAGTTTTGCCCCACTTTATGGCCTTTTCTTGCCACGGCTGTTAAGCAAATCACTGCTGTTAAGAGAATGGGGCAGTCAGTAAAAGAATATGGGTAACCCCCATTGACTTGGCTTGTCAGGAGGTCACAAAAGGGAATAGCAATAGAGTTTAGACTTATATGCCGCTTTACAGTGCTTTTACAGCCTTCTCTCTAAGCCAGAGGTTTTCAATCTTGGCAGCTTTAAGACTTGTGGACTACAACTCCCAGAAACCTCCAGCCAGCTATGCTGGCTGGAGAATTCTGGGAGTTGTAGTCCACAAGTCTTAAAGCTGCCAAGTTTGGGGACCCCTGCTCTAAACTGTTTACAGAGTCAGCCTCTTACTCCCAATAATCTGGGGCTCCTCATTTTACCCACCTCGGAAAGGATGGAAGGCTGAGTCGACCTTCAGCCGAGTCAGAATCGAACTGCTGTCAGCGGGCGGAGTTTAGCCCGCCATGCTGCCTTCTAACACCGCTGCGCCACCACGGCTCACCGTCACATGATCCGTCATCGGTACCCGCCAAGCCTCTTGAGTTTTGATCACGCGACCGTAACAGCGAAAGTCCCTTGTAAGTTGCGTTTTTTTCAGTGACGTCGTAACTTCGGTCACTAAAAGAAATGGTTGTAGGTGGAGGACGACCTCTGGCACTTTCATTACATCGCACTGCTAATCACAAATGTAAGCTGCCTCGGTGAAGGAACTCTCTAGCTGTCGCTTTGATCACATATTTCACTGCGAATATTTAACTGGTGCATTCATTCGGGCTTTTTTTTATTTGTGTGAACTTCTTATCTGCAATTGAAATGAGTCATTAACCGCACCAGGTACGAACAGCAGGATATTCCTACCTCTGCAGGTATGTTGGGCCTAAAATGTTACCTAGTTGGGCCATGAAACGTCTCCAAGAAAACAACCAGAGAGGACCAAGGACCCCCCTAATCCTCCCCTCCTCCTCCTCCCCTTCTCTTTCTTCTCCTCCCTTCTCCTTCTCTTCCATTCTGCAAATCACACTTCCTTTTACCACTGATCATGTTACCTAGTTGGGTCAGGAAACGTCTGCAAGAAAACAACCAGAGAGCACCAAGGACCCCTCAGTCCTCCTCCTCCTCCTCTCCTCCTCCTCCTCTTCCTTTCTCCTTCTCCTCCATTCTGCAAATCACACTCCCTTCCAGTACCGATCAGGGTGGATTTGATTTAAATCAAGTTGATTTAAATCACAATTTAAATCATGATTTCAATCACGAGTAAAAAGGCTTGATTTCAATCAACTCGATTTAAATCATAATTTTTAAAGAGCAACTGTCATCTCGGCTCCTCCTTTGACCCACTGTTGACTGACCGAGAGTCCCAGTGTTGCAGAATATACAGCCTCCTGCTATGTAACTAAGCTCCATTTCATGCTGAATAAACTAAATTATTTATGGATCTTAAATAGAAAACTATCTTACGATAGATTTTTACCCCAAAAGTTTTTTATTAAAATAAATTTGATAAAAATCAAAAAAATCCGATTTAAATTAAAAAAAATCCGATTTAAATTTAAAAAATCTGATTTTTTTTGATTTTTTTAAAAAAATCATTGATTTTTATCCACCCTGGTCTGAAGTGGTGTAGGGTTTCCTGCCTAAACAGGGGGTTGGACTAGAAGACCTCCAAGGTCCCTTCCAACTCTGTTTTTCTATTCTTTTTTTTTTAATAAAATAGTTTTTATTATGCATTTTTCACCTTTAAAAACAGAAAAAAGAAAAACAAATGTTAAAAAAAAACAAGACAACAATTTTACAGCCTTCCACGTCGGCATGCATATCCTGCTTTTATAATCAACTCTTTATTTATTTATTTATTTATTTATTTATTTATTTATTTATTATTTATTTATTGGTTCGATTTATATGCCGCCCTTCTCCGGAGACTCAGGGCGGCTTAGTAGGGCTCTCGGGGCCCCCTAAGCGGTGTTCTTTTTTATACAAAGTCAGCTTATTGCCCCCACAATCCGGGTCCTCATTTTACCTACCTCGGAAGGATGGAAGGCTGAGTCCACCTTGAGCCTGGTGAGATTCGAACTCGCAGTAATTGCAGGCAGCTGGTGCTAGTTAACAGCACTTTAGTCTGCTGCGCCACCAAGGCTCTTTATACCTTTCTATCCATTATAATAACTTTAACCACTATTATAACCGAACTAGCTACGCATATTTACATTATATTTACATATAGTCACTAATTTAACTTTAACCGGTTTATTTAAAATTTCTATGATCTGTTATTCGATTCAATTCTACTACTCTCCCCCCCTCTCCTCCTCTTCCCTTCTCCTTCTCCTCCATTCTGCAAATCACACTCCCTTCTAGCACTGATGACGTTACTTAGTTGGGTCATGAAATGTCTACAAGAAAATAACCAAGCCTCAAAGGGCTATCAACATAATAATTTTAAATTGGGGTATTTTAAATTTTTGGGATTTTAAATCGGCCAAATCTATTTATTTTAATTTTTAATCATTGTTGTGTGTTGTGTTTTTAAATTGGCTGTACACCGCCCTGAATCCTTCGGGAGAAGGGTGGTATAGAAATAAAATTATTATTATTATTATTATTATTATTATTATTATTATTATTATTATTATTATTTATTGGTTAATCTTTAGTGAGATTCACAGCCTTTGAGGCTGGTTAATAGCTCAGCAGCTCGAGTCCTAACCAAGGACCTAGGAACTGTTAAGGTATCGTCGGAGGATGTAAGCTGTTCCGAGTAAGGTGGTTTTTTGTAGAGTCAAAATGTTCAAGTCCGGCAAATTTAGAATTTCTAAATAGCGGGGTAGCCCTTTGGGTATTGCTCCGAGGGCTCCAATTACAATCGGGACAACACACGATTTCTTTTTCCACAGTCGCTCAACTTCAATTTGCAAGTCCCGGTACTTTGTGATTTTTTTCTTGCTGCTTATCTTCAATTCGTGCATCACCAGGTATTGCAATGTCAATGAACCATACATATTATTATTATTATTATTATTATTATTATCAAGGCGGCCCACCGTTCATGAACCACAGGCAGGCCTGGCTGTGAGACCAAGGGGAGTTTGTAATCAAGGTCTCGACTTCCGAAATCACACCATCGCTTCCCCATTGAAAAACCGGTTTCGATACGTGCAGGCGGTTTTAACCTTCTTCGGGGCTGAGTCAAGAGGAAGAAAATACCAGCCTTATCCAGCCGCTGATCTGATAATTCCTGAGAGGTGCGTTTCACACTTACACCTACGCAAACCTCGACCTTGCAAAGACGCAAAGGAATTCGACAATCACACCCAGAGCACGCTCCATATGAGCATTCAGGAGGGGCACGTATAATTGGGGTTGGGGGAGGGAAGGAAGAGAGAGGAAGGGGTTTCAATGCATGTTTTTCCGAAGGAGGAAATCTGAGCGACCGATGGTCTCACTGAAGTGGAATATTAGGTAAAATCCTCGACTTACGGCCACAACAGAGCCCAAAATTTATGTTGCTAAGCGAGATGGTTGTTAAGTGAGTTTTGCCCCGCTTTACGACCTTTCTTGCCACCGCTAAATTAAGCACTGCAGTTGTTAAGTTAGTAAACACGGCTGCTGAGTGAATCCAGCCCCCGCTATGGATTTTGCTTTTTGTAAAAGTCGCAAAAAGGGGAACACGTGATCTTGGGATCCTGCAACCGTCATAAATACAAGTCAGTGGCCAAGAGTGCGAATTTTGAATCCCATGGCCATGGGGATGATGCAATGGCCGTAAGTGTGAAAAACGGCCTTCAGTCACTTTTTTCCAGGGCCGTTGTATCTTTGAACCAGGGGTGAAATCCAGCAGGTTCTGACAGGTTCTGGAGAACCGGCAGTGAAAAGTTTGAGTAGTTCGGAGAACCGGCAAATACCACCTCTGGCTGGCCCCAGAGTTGGGTGGGAATGGAGATTTTGCAGTATTCTTCCCCCTGGAGTGGGGTAGAAATGGAGATTTTGCAGTATCCTTCCCCCAGGAGTGGGGAGGGAATGGGGATTTTGCAGTATCCTTCCCCTGGAGTGGGAAGGGAATGGAGATTTTGCAGTATCCTTCCCCTGGAGTGGGGAGGGAATGGAGATTTTGCAGTATCCTTCCCCCAGGAGTGGGGTGGGAATGGAGATTTTGCAGTATCCTTCCCCTGGAGTGGGGTGGAAATGGAGATTTCCCCCAGGAGTGGGGAGGGAATGGAGATTTTGCAGTATCCTTCCCCTGGAGTGGGGAGAGAATGGGGATTTTGCAGTATCCTTCCCCTGGAGTGGGGAGAGAATGGAGATTTTGCAGTATCCTTCCCCTGGAGTGGGGTGGAAATGGAGATTTCCCCCAGAAGTGGGGAGGGAATGGAGATTTTGCAGTATCCTTCCCCCAGGAGTGGGGAGGGAATGGGGATTTTGCAGTATCTTTCCCCTGGAGTGGGGAGAGAATGGGGATTTTGCAGTATCCTTCCCGTGGAGTGGGGAGGGAATGGAGATTTTGCAGTATCCTTTCCCTAGAGTGGGGAGGGAATGGGGATTTTGCAATATCCTTCCCCCAGGAGTGGGGAGGGAATGGGGATTTTGCAATATCCTTCTCCCTGGAGTGGGGTGGGAATGGAGATTTTGCAGTATCCTTCCCCTGGAGTGGGGAGGGAATGGAGATTTTGCAGTATCCTTCCCGTGGAGTGGGGAGGGAATGGAGATTTTGCAGTATCCTTTCCCTAGAGTGGGGAGGGAATGGGGATTTTGCAATATCCTTCCCCCAGGAGTGGGGAGGGAATGGGGATTTTGCAGTATCCTTCCCCCTGGGGTGGGCTGGGAATGGGGATTTTGCAGTATCCTTCCCGTGGAGTGGGGAGGGAATGGAGATTTTGCAGTATCCTTCCCATGCCACACCCACAGAACCGGCAGTAAAAAAAAATTGAATTTCACCAGTGCTTTGAACAGTCACTAAATGAATTGTTGCTAAGTCCAGAACTACATGTAGGCCTAATAAAGCCAAAGTCTTTCTCTAATTAACGACAAAAACATACTATTTCTTTACAAACCAACCAAGTTATCCTTACCATCTGGTCCATCAATGAACATTTATAAACTTTTAACGCAAACCACCCAAAATCTGACGTTTTAAATGCCTGGACGCAACCCTCAACGTTGTTTTGCAAAGGTTCCAGAAAAGGACTTTGGAACGATATACCTTTATCCTCGCCGCTGCACTGGAAAAGCTGCACTGAGGCGCTTCCGTGAATATGAACCCGGGGCAACTCTCTGTGAGGCTAAAACTTCCTCAGTTTTTGCACCGAAAGGAAAATAACTGTTTAACTAGGGCACCGGCTGACTTACGAAAGCAAAACTGATTCCTTTGGCCCCACCCTGGCCCTGTTTTGAATCTTTTCCTCCGTACAAATAGAATTGACTGCAAAACATTGGCTGGTTTTAGCTTTCAATGGGTGCTCCGAGAGCTTGCCTCAAAGAAGAGGGCACAGCATATCCCATTTTTCTCCTTGCCAGCTCTCTCTCTCTCTCTATATATATATCTTTCTCTTTAGCCAGGTTCTACCTACGTAAACCAAGATGTTATGCAGCCCTAGTTCAGTGAAATCACAATTCACTGAACTAGGGCTGCATAATATCTTGGTTTACGTAGGCAGAACCTGGCTAAAGAGAAAGACACATAAAACCTACGAAAAAGAAAGAAAAACACACACACACACACATTATTATATATTATTATGGTTATTCGGGTCTCCGCCCACGTAAAATTGGAAGTGTGAAAACCTGAAAAAACACACATATATATATATATATATATATATATATATATATATATATATATATATATATGTATATATATATATATGTATATATATATATATATATATATGTATATATATATATATATATATATATATATATATATATATATATATATATGTTTTTCTTCTAGCCAGGTTTTCCCTACGTAGCCAAGGTTTTTTTGTAGCTCCAGCTACTTTCTTTCTAAGTAAGAAAATTGATATATATATATATATTCTCAGGTTTTCACGGGTGTTTGTATGTAGGTCTTTGGTTATTCGGGTCTTCTCCCACGTAAAATTGGAAGTGTCTTGGCGACATTTCGACGAAGTCTCATTCGTCATCTTCAGGCTGGTGTTCTCGGCTTCGTGCTTCCAGGAGCAATACATATATATGTATGTATGTATGTATGTCTTCTTAAGTTTTCGCAGGTGTGCATATGCAAAAAATTAAAGCTAAAGCTAAAGTCACTGGTAGGATTTTAGCTGAGGTTTTAAAGGACCTTGCAGAGTGCTCCGTAAGGATTTTTAGAAGATTTTAAGATGGGATTTTAACCAGGATTTTAAATATTTTAACCAACTTATTTATAATGACGCGGCCTATGCTGCCTAGTGAGAGACTTATATAGATCTATTTCTGGCTCGTTAGCCATCATCAGTAAGCCACACCCACATCTCATGCATCCTCCCTGTAAAGGTACAATATCTATTTTCTTACTTTCGTAGGTTTTATGTGTGTTTTTCTTTTAGCCAGTTTTTTCCTACGAAATAAGATTTTTCTGCAGCAGGGCCTGCTGGCTGCCAGAAGAAAAAAGCCCAGAATCGAGAGGATGTGACTCCACTGAGCTAGGGCTGCAGAAAAATCTTGGTTACGAAATCTTGGGGATGTCGTATTTGGGGGGAAACAGGGTAAGAGAATAAGAGTTGGAAGGGATTTTGAAGGTCTCCTAGTCCCACTCAAACAGGAGATCCTATAATATTTCAGAAAAAGGGATTGTCCAGTCTTTCTGTAAAAACCTCCAGTGATAGAGCAGCCACAACTTCTGGTGGCAAGCTGTTCCACCGGTTAATTGTCCTCACTGTTAGGAAATTTCTCCTTAGTTCTAAATTGCTTCTCTCCTTGATTAGTTTCCATCAGTTGCTTCTTGTCCTGCCTTCAGGTGCTTTGGAGAATAGCTTGACTCCCTCTTCTTTGGGGCAGCCCCTGAGATATTGGAAGGCTGCTATCATGCTTCCCCTAGTCCTTCTCGTCATTGAACTAGACATACCCAGTTCCTGCAACCGTTCTTCGTATGTTTCATCCTCCAGTCCCCTAATCATCTTCGTTGCTCTTCTCTGCACTCTTTCTAGAATCTCCACATCTTTTTTACATCGTGGCGACCAAAACGGGATGCCGTATTCCAAGTGTGGCCTTACCAAGGCCTTATATTATTATTATATTATATTATATTATATTATATTATATTATATTATATTATATTATGTATTAACACTTCACGTGATCTGGATTCTATCCCTCTGTTGATGCAGCCTAGAACAGTGTTGGCTTTTTTGGCAGCTGCTGCACACGGCTGGCTCATATCTAAACGGTTGTCCACTAGGACTCCAAGATCCCTCTCTCAAGAGTTACTACTACTGAAGTAGTAGAAATAGTAGAAAAAAAACAAAATGCACAGGTATAGAATAGTACCACCTACTCTATACCCGTGCATTTGTTTTTTCTTGCCTAAGTGTGTAGAACCTTATTTTTCTCACCACTGAATTTTCACCACTGAGTTTCTTAAAAACTTTACACAACATCCATCCTTAGTGGATAACACAAATATTTTCGGAATTAAAAGAGGATAGGGGCTCTGAAGGGATTGCCATTCGACCCGCTTCAGACGGTAGACACAGAACTGCAACAATACAAGACCAAGCCCGTGACTTACAGACAGTCCTCGACTTACGACCAGCCACTTAGCAAGCGTTCAAAGTTGCGACGGACTCTGAAATAAAACTACGCATGACCCGGATTTGAAGTTCTGAGGGCTGGGAGGGGAGGCTCTCCCGGGAATCACATGAGATTTTGGGAGCTGGGTAACCAATTTGCAATTATGGCTATTTGCAGCATCCCCCCCAGTCACATGACCACGGTTTTCATTTTTGCCCGAAATCTGTATTTACATCCATTGTGAAGAATGGCTTCGCTTAGTGACTGCAATGTTCACTCAGTAACTGCAGAGCTTGCTTTTCAACTGTCGTATGTGCTTAATGGCCACGTAATAGGTTGTAAAATTGGGACACTTTGTCGGATGACCCACTTAACGACCATCACGACTTACGACCGTAATTGCGGGCTAAATTAGAGATGTAAATCGAGGGCAGCCCGCATTGCCAACGTTGGTTTAATCCCGGTCATTGAAAAGCTAACCCAGATGCAAAGTTCTTAACAGCGCATCTTGAAAGCAACGAAGCTAATAATTTTGCCTGGTGGAAAGAGACATGTTCGCTTGTCAAAACTCTCTAATGACACATCAGGCGGTTTTAGGATTATGCATTCACACATAAATGAACTGTTGTTGTGCATCACCCTTAAAGGCACTTAACGGGAAGATTTCACACTGGGAAGGAATCTGGAAGAAATGGAAACGCTTACAGCTGGCATCTGTGAAATTTGGCAAAGTTTTGCTTATTTTCCTGGCCAAAGGGTGTGGGAACAGCTAGAAAGATAGAGATTTTTTTTTTCCCCTGCCCCACCCAGAAATACTGTTTTTCAACACATGATTTTGACAGGAGGAGAAGAATTCCACCATAAGATGCCTTTAACTGATCAGTGGAAAAGAAAATAAGTCCCCCAAGGCTTGAAATAAAACAGGAGATTCATAAAAATCTAAAATCTAAAACACGCCTGGGAACTACATCATCTACTCCAGTTTTGCTCAACCTTGGCAACTTTAAAAAGGGTCAATTTCCATTCCCAGAAGTCCACCCCTCTTAAAGCATTGCTGGCTGGGGGATTCTGGGAGTGGAAGTCCACCCCTCTTAAAGCAGGCGGGTTGGGGGATTCTGGGAGTGGAAGCCCACCCCTCTTAAAGCATGGCTGGCTGGGGAATTCTGGGAGCTAAAATCCACCCTGTTTAAAGCATTGCTGGCTGGGGAATTCTGGGAGTGGAAGCCCACCCCTCTTAAAAGTTGCTAAGGTTGAAAAACACTGTTCTACCCCTTTTGGTCTGCGAGCATCATTCACAAAATGCAACATTTTTCACATTATACAGGTAGTCCTCGATTTACGGCCACAGTTTTGGTTGTAAATTATGATGGCCGTAAAGCGGTTTTTCACATGACCAGCCCTGATTTTATGATTTTTGTGGCGGTCATGAAGTGAAAGTTGTGGCTGTTAAACAAACTCACTGTTTGACATGGGGTGGTTTTTGCCAGAAAGCGGAACTAAGCACCAAGTTCCAGGAAAAATGTCATAAATTGCAGTGAGCTGGTTGCTGAGTACACAAAATTTGGTCATGTGATCCAGGGGGATGATGGATCTTTGAATCTGGGTCTTAAATAGCTTTTGGGGGATCCGTTGTAACTTCAAACAGTGGCTAAGGGATCAGTCATAAGTTGCTCTGCCTCAGCTACGGACCCCTGAGAACGCAGCACACACAATGTCCGTTCAAACCATGGTTTACTAAATTAAATCAGTATTTTTCAAACAAAGGCTGTTAATTAACTTCTTAACACCCTACAAGAATCCAAAGAATAAATAATCGTAATCTTACTATGGTTGGCAGAAAGCCCAGAAACAATTTGCAGGAAACTGATAAGAGAACTAAGATCAAGACGCGAAGGAGAGTGAACGAAGTTGTTCCCTGCAAATTGCTTCAGTCAGTGTTCCTCCTTAAATAGGCTGAGGGAGTGGCCAATTAGCCCCAAGCCTTACTCTCGAGGAGACCTCCTCCTGAGGAGCCACTCCTGCCTTTTGACAGCTCTGCGCGCCCGTGCATCGAGAAGAGGCTCCTCCTCTTCTTCCTCCTCACCCATGGAAGCTTCTGGAGGTTCTGAAGGCCCTGGCTGAATCCCCGCCTCTGGCACCACATCTTCTCCAGCCTCCTCATTGTCCAACTCGAGTGCCAGCTGCACAGGCTGCTAGCACAGCACTACACCAGCCTCCTCGCTGTCGGAATCAGCTACTAACTGCACAGGCCGCTGACGGGCCACAACATAAGTCAAGGACTATCTATATTCCTTCTTGAGTCTCTGGTGTTGCAACCAATCGATCAATTTCTTTAATCAATGGAGTGACTTGTCTCCAAAAGTTGAGGGTGCTTCAACACCGGAGGTTTTTTAAGAGAGTGGACAGCCATTTATCTGAAATGGTACAGGGTTGAGCAGGGGGTTGGACTAGAAGACCTCCAAGGTCCCTTCCCAATCTGTCACAGGTAGTCCTCACCTTACGACCACAGTGGAGCCCAAATTGATGTTGCGAGACATTTGTTAAGTGAGCTTTGACCTCTCCTGCCACAGTTCTTAAGTGAATCCCTGCAGTTGTTAAGTAAGTCACACGGTTGTTAAGTGAATCTGGCTTGCCCATCGACTTTGCTGGTCAGAAGGTCGCCAAAAAAAAGGGGGATCACGTGACCTTGGGACACTGCGACCGTCATAACACGAATCAGTTGCCAAGGGTCTCAATTTTGAATCCCATGGCATTGGGTATGCTACATTGGTCGTTAAGTGTGAAAAACGGTCCTAGGTCACTTTTCCAGTGCCACTGTAACTTTGAATGGTCACTAAACGGAACTGTTGTAAGTCGAGGACTACCTGTGTTCTGTTGTTCTGCTATTCCCTGAAATATTTATTGGCCGGCAGAGTTTTTCTTTCCCTATGAGGCTCATATTTCTTTCCATAGCCATCTGCCTTTGCTTTTAAGACCGTGCTTTTCTCTCTTGGGTTGAACCTAAGCGGCTTTTAAAATATTATGGGCTGCCCCTGCTAGATTCATCAGCTTTTCAGAAAGCCCCGAAGACTCATTTCCCTAAATCCCTTAAGTGGTTTGAAATTGGAATTTAAGCAACTGAGCTGGCTCTGTTAACTTCTGTACTGGTTGGGTTTTAACTGTGGACTTTATAAATGTTCCATTCCTTGCATATCAGCACACCTTCGAATTTCATTGTTTTCCTATCCCAGTGATGGCTAACCTTTTTGCCATCGCGTGCCAGGAGAGGGGGGGGGCGGGGGAGGGTCGCGCGCGCACGTGCCCACACGCATGTGTGTGCAACCCCCTCCCCCCTGCGCTCCTAGCACATGATGGCCTGGTAGGCCCGTTTTTCTTTCTTACCTGGTTCCAGATCCTCTCTGTGTATCTGGGAAGGGCGAAAACAGCCTTCCCCACTCCCTTGGAGGCCCTACGGAGGCTGAAAGGGTCCATTTCCCGACTCCCGGTGGGACAGGAAGTGACATTTTTTGCTGTCCCCAGCCTCCAGAACCTCTCTAGGAGCCTCTCTAGGAGTCTGTAGGAGCCTCTCTAGGAGTCTCTGGAGGCTGGGGACAGGAAAAAACGTCACTTCCTGTCCCACCGGGAGTCGGGAAACGGGCCCTTTCAGCCTCCGTAGGGCCTCCAAGGGAGAGGGAAAGGCTGTTTTCGCCGTTCCCCGATACACAGAGAGGATCTGGAGCCAGGTAAGAAAGAAAAACGGGCCTTCCCCACCCCCACAGACCCTCCAGAGGCAGGAAACAGCCTGTTTCCCTACTTCTGGTGGGCCCAGAAGGCCCGAAAATCAGCTGGCCGGCGCGCGCATGCGCCCCAGAGCTGAGCTGGCGTGCCCACTGATATGGCTACGTGTGCCACCTGTGGCACGTGTGCCATAGGTTCGCCATTACGGTCCTATCCACTTTTCTTCAAGGAGTCCAGAGCTATTTAACCTCTTCACACAAGGACAGGTTTACTCTCAAGAGGAAGCTAGAGAGAAACAGCTTTCCTCATTCATATGTATAATAGAATGAGCTGAAAGGGACCTCAGAGGTCTTCCAGTCCAACCCCCTGCTCAGGCAGGAAACCTTATACCAGTGCTGACTAACTTTTCGGCACATTTCGGCACCATGCCGAAAAGGGAGCGTGCACACACCGCAAACCCGGAAGGGGAGATAACCGGCACACATGCGCGTGCCGGGAAACTGTGCTTCCGGTTTCCGGCATGTGCACCAGCCACCTGGTCTTCCGGTTTCTGGTGTGAAAACCAGCTGGCCGCCACGAACCAGAAGTACGGTGCACGCATTCGCGCCAGGATGCTGCTGCTCCGGTTTCCGGCACTCCCGCATGCACGAAAACCAGCTGGCCGGCGAGCAGGCGTATGCCGGAACCCGGAAGAGTAACAGATGACAGCTCGTGTGCCCGGGGACATGGCTCTGCGTGCCACTTCCGGCACGCGTGGCATTTAGGTTCGCCAACACGGCCTTATACCATTTCAGACAAATTCTTCAATAGCAGAGATGGAAGGGACCCGGGAGGTCTTCTAGTCCAACCCCCTGCTTAGGCAGAAAACCCTACACCACTTCAGACAAATGGTTGTCCAGTCTCTTCTTAAAACCTTCCAGTGTTGGAGCATTCACAACTTCTGGAGGCAAGTTGTTCCACTGGTTTGATTTTCCTCACTGTCAGGACATTTCTCCTTAGTTCCAGGTTGCTTCTCTCCTTGATGAGTTTCCAGCCGTTTGTTTCTTGTCCTGCCTTCAGGTGTTTTGGAGAGCCTTGATAGTACAGTGGTCTAAAGCACCCTGTTATTAACACAGCTGCCTGCAATTTACTGCTGGTTCGAATCTCACCAAGGCTCAAGGTTGACTCAGCCTTCCATCCTTTCTAAGGTGGGTAAATTAAGGACCCAGTTTGTGGGGGCAATAAGCTGACCTTGTATAAATATACAAAAGGATGAAGGCCATTGCTTAACGCATTGTAAGCCGCCCCGAGTCTCCTGAGAAGGGCGGCATATAAATCAAATTTAAAAATAAATAAGTGGACTCCCTCTTCTTTGTGGCAACACCTCAAATACTGGAAGACCGCTATCATGTCAACCCCTAGGCCTTCCTTTCATTAAACAAGACATACCCAATTCCAGCAACCCTTCTTCATTATGTTTTTAGCCTCTAGAATTCTGCAGTTCTCTAAAGATGACAGAATGAAGAAAAATGGCCTAAATGACAGCAACCTACCATAAGTAGCATTCTAAACTCAAGTCTCGAAATCCGCAAATGTTACTAACCCACAAAACAGGCTGTCTATTGCCTTCAATTCTGTGCCATTTGTGGGTCACTTGAGACAACACCTCCGGCACGTGAGCAGAGAGCTGATTAAAAACCTGGCATCGCACCCGCTTCTGAGAAAGAAAAAAAAATGAGGAAGAAAAAAAGGAACTTTTAAAGACCAATACACTAGCTCAGACTTTGAAGAAAACCAGTATTTTAAGCAGAAGCTATTCAGGGTGGGATTAAAGAGCTTCAAAAGTGGGGGGGGGGTGATGGAGTAATAACAGATCCCACCTCCCCTCCCCTTCCTCCCCCCCACCCTCCCCGTGTGTCTTTGGTTTTAATGTTTGTTTTAACTTTTTATGTTTTAGCTTTTTATGCAATTTTTGTAAGCTGGCCAGAGTTACCCTATGGTAAGATGGGTGGACTATATATATGGAAGGAAGGAAGGAAGGGAGGGAGGAAAGGATGCAGAAGGGAAGGAAAGAGGGAGGGAGGGAGGGAGGAAGAATGGAGGGAATGGGAGGGGAGGGAGGAGGGAAGGAAAGGAAAAAATAAGAAAGGAAGGGAAGGAAAAAGGAAAGGGAAGGGAAGGGAAGGGAAGGAAAAAATAAGAAGGGAAGGGAAGGAAAAAGGAAAGGGAAGGGAAGGAAAAAATAAGAAGGGAAGGGAAGGGAAAAGGGAAGGGAAGGAAAAAATAAGAAAGGAAGGGAAGGGAAGGGAAGGGAAGGGAAGGGAAGGGAAGGGAAGGGAAGGGAAGGGAAGGAAAAAATAAGAAAAGGAGGGAAGGGAAGGAAAGGAAAGGAAAGGAAAAAGGAAAGAAAAGGAATGGGAAGGGAAGGAGAAAGGAAAGCAAAGCAAAGGGAAGGATGCAGAAGGGAAGGAAAGGAAAGAGGGAGGGAGGGAGGAAGAATGGAGGGAAAGGGAGGGGAGGGAGGGGAGGGAAAGAAAGGAAAGGAAAAAAATAAGAAAGGAAGGGAAGGGAAGGAAAGGAAAAATGAAAGGGAAGGGAAGGGAAGGGAAGGAGAAAGGAAAGGAAAGGAGAGGAAAGGAGAGGAAAGCAAAGCAAAGGGAAGGATGCAGAAGGGAAGGAAAGGAAAGAGGGAGGGAGGGAGGAAGGAAGAATAGAGGGAATGGGAGGGGAGGGAGGGGAGGGAAGGAAAGGAAAGGAAAGGAAAAAAATAAGAAGGGAAGGGAAGGGAAGGGAAGGAAAAAGCAAAGCAAAGCAAAGGAAAGGAAAGGAAAAGAAAGGAAAGGAGGAAAGGGAAGGGAAAAGAAAGGAAAGGGAAAGAAAGGAGGAAAGGGAAGGGAATGGAAGGGAAGGCTGATAAAGCAGCTGAACATTTTCTCTGAATACAGATAGTCCTCAACTTACAAAAATTCATATAGTGACCATTTGAAGTTCCAATGGCGCTGAAAAAGTGACTTCTGACTGTTTTTCACACTTATGACCGTTGCAACATCCCTGCAGTCACATGATCATAAATCAGCCGCTTGGCAACTGACTCATATTTATGACGGTTGCAGCGTCCCAGTGTCATGTCATCCCCTTTCGCGACCTTCCAACCAGCAAAGTCAATGGGGGGAGAAGCCAGATTCACTTAACGACCCTGTTTCTAACTTAACAACTGCAGTGAATCCACTGAACCAAAACGGTTATTAAGTGAATCTTAATAGTCTTCCCCATTGACTTTGCTGGTTGGAAGGCCGCAAAAGGGGATGACGTGACGCCAGGATGTCGCAACCCCGTCATAAATGCGAGCCAGTTGCCAAATGTCGAATTTTGATCTCATGACCGCGGGGATGTCACGACGGTCGTGAGTGTGAAAAAAATAAACAGCCTTAGGTCACTTTTTTGAGCGCCGTTGTTAACTTTGAAGAGTCACTAAACAAATAGTTGTAAGTCGAGGACTACCTGTATAAATAAATACCGGTAAGTAAAACAGTTTACTGTGGCTATTTTCTCAGCAGCACCCCCCAAAATTTCTCAGAAGCAGTATTTATATCCAACAAGAGTCAAGCATTTTGGTTTTTAAGGGAGCCTGGTCTATTTAACTCAAGAGACCATCAAGTCACAGCCTGAATTATACAGCCATTACAATCATAGTTACATAACTCAATGAATTGAGTTAATCGACCATGGTATCATGCTGCACCGGCTGGAAGAGTTGGGGGTGGGGGGCACCGTGTTGCGGTGGTTCTCCTCTTTTCTCTCCGACCGGTCGCAGTTTGTGTTGGCAGGGGGGCAGAGGTCGACCTCGAGGCCTCTCGTCTGTGGAGTGCCGCAGGGATCGGTCCTCTCGCCCCTTCTGTTCAACATTTATGTGAAGCCGCTGGGTGAGATCATCCGTGGCTTTGGGGTGAGATACCACCAGTACGCTGATGACACCCAACTGTACATCTCCACCCCAGGCCACCCCAACGATGCCCTTGAAGTGATGTCTCAGTGCCTGGAGGCTGTGCGGATCTGGATGTGGAGGAACAGGCTCAAGCTCAACCCTTCCAAGACTGAGTGGCTGTGGCTCCCGGCATCCCGATATAGTCAGTTGACTCCATCACTGACTATTGGGGGCGAGTCCTTGGCCCCCTCGGAGAGGGCTCGCAATCTGGGATCCTCCTGGATACGCAGCTGTCTTTGGAGGAACATCTCACGGCTGTAGCCAGGGGGACCTTTTATCAGGTTCGCCTGATTCGCCAGTTGCAGCCCTTTCTCGATCGGGATTCCCAGTGCACAGTCACTCACGCCCTTGTCACCTCTCGCCTTGACTACTGCAATGCTCTCTACATGGGGCTCCCCTTGAAGAGCACCCGGAGGCTCCAACTGGTCCAGAACGCAGCAGCGCAATTGTTTTTTAATATCTGTATTTTATGTTCTTAATTCTGGCTGTACACCGCCCTGAGTCCTCAGGGAGAAGGGCGGTCTATAAACTGGAAATAAAATAAAATAAAAATAAAATAAATTAACTTAATTCTGCCCTTCAAAATAGCCGACTCCGCTAGTATCACTTCAGCGTGCAAACATTATTCACCTGCAAATCCCCAAATTCAGAGAGGATATTAGTTGTGACGGCAACCTCTGAAAATCACCTGTTCAGGTGACATCTTTTCCCCCCAAAAGTTACGCAAAATGAGAATAAGGCAAATTCCCAACACAAATACAGATAGGTCTCGACTTACGACCACAATGGAGCCCCAAATTTATGTTACTAAGTGAGACATTTGCCCCATTTTGCAACCTTCCTTGCCTCAGTTGTTAAGCGAATTGCTACAAGTTGATAAGTTAGTAAGCCCGGTCGTTAAATGAATCCGGCTTCCTTATTGACTTTTGGCTGGCCAGAAAGCCCCAAAAAGTGATCACGTGACTCTGGAACACTGCGACCGTCATAAATAAATTGCCAAGCATCCGAATTTTGATCACGTGATCAGGGGGACGCTGCAAAAGTCATAACTTTTGAAAAAAAGGGTCGTAAGTCAAAATTTCCAGTGCCATTCTATTCACAAAACGAACTGTTGTTAAGTCAAGGACCTACCTTCATTTTAGGGATCGGTTTTATGACCATTTTTGCAGTGGTCGTTAAGCGAACACCACACCAACAGCTGTTAAGCAAGCCAACGGGGCACGGTTTTGCCGAAAACAAGAAGTAACTGCCAGTTTTTAGCAAAACCGTTTTAAAAGCGGTTGTAAATCGCTTTTTTTCACTGCCGTTAAAACTTTGAACCGTCACTAAATGAACTGTTGTAAGCCGAGGACTATCTGTACTCAAAGAGTACATCAATACAACATACAACCTCAGAGGCCTGCCTCAATTGTTGAGCCCGCAGCCTTAGAAAGCTTTTCGACCCGATGCCGAAACAATTGCCTTTTTTCTGCACACAACTGCTGCTATTGTGTGGCTTTCAAAACATTCATTCAAAGTCTCTGGGCCCTTCCTAGGATTTAGAGCAGGGATGCAGGGTTGCTAATCTGAGGATTTCCTGGAATTTAGAAAAGTTGCAGCAAAGGGCATTTCCGAAGGGAGGGGGGGTGGGTTCCCTCCCTCTGGCAGGACCCCCCCCCAAGAACTCTCACAATCGGGGTGCTGAAAGAGGAGGAAGGGGCTTAGGCAGCTGGAGGAAAAAGCCATAAATTTATTTAAATTTTTTATTTTATGTTTACAAATAATAAAATGAACAGATCCGACACATCTTCCTATTTTCTCCACAACAGACCTATAGCCTGGGCCAAAATCACCTGGATGGCATTCATGGCTAAAGGAAGACTTGAACTCACGATATGTTTTGCTTTCTCGCCTGGTTGCCTTAACCACTAGACCAAATAATACTGAAGTTCCAGCCACCTCTTAATAGCACCTATGATGTTTAATACCACAACACAAACACACATTCCTATTTCCCCCACAACAACCCTGTGGGGTGTGATACGCCCCTTTGGATGTCAGACCAAGAGCCTTGGTGGCACAGCAGACTAAAGTGCTGTTAAGTGACACCAGCTGCCTGCAATTACTGCAAGTTCAAATCTCACCAGGCTCAAGGTTGACTCAGCCTTCCATCCTTCCGAGGTAGGTAAAATGAGGACCCGGATTGTGGGGGCAATAAGCTGACTTTGTATAAAAAAAAAGAACACCGCTTGGGGGGTGGGGGGGGGCGAAAGCCCTACTAAGCAGGTATATACAAAAGTATGAAGGCTATTGCTTAACGCATTGTAAGCCGCCCTGAGTCTCCGGAGAAGGGCAGCATATAAATCGAACCAATAAATAATTAAATAATTAAATAATGAACCTGTGTGATATTATGGGATGCAAATACGTATAACATATTTGACTACATGTAACTGATTTCCTAAGTAGAAAGGGGAACTTGCATTTTCTTTGTTGTGTTAACTAACCTCTTCCTTTTACATAGTAAAGGTAAAGGTTCCCCTGGCACGTATGTGCTGGTCGTTCCCGACTCTAGGGGGCGGTGCTCATCTCCGTTTCTAAGCCGAAGTGCCAGCGCTGTCCAAAGACGTCTCCGTGGTCATGTGTCCAGCATGACTCAACGCCAGAGGCGCACGGAACGCTGTTCCCTTCCCACCAAAGGGGGTCCCTATTTTTCTACTTGCATTTTTTACCTGCTTTCGAACTGCTAGGTTGGCAGAAGCTGGGACAAGTCACGGGAGCTCACCCCGTTACGCGGCGCTAGGGATTCGAACCGCCGAACTGCCGACCTTTCGATCGACAAGCTCAGAGTCTTAGCCACTGAGCCACCGCGTCCCTCTTTATCACTTTATCAGGGTACCTTAATAAACTACTTTTAAACGATCTTCCGACTCAGTTGCTTATTGGGAAGGTAAACTGAGGCAGAACCTAGAGTCAGATTTGGCTGTCAGGTGGGATGGGCTGAGAAAGAGACTGGGCCAAAGTCACCTAACCTGGCATTCACGGCTAAGGCAGGACTTGAACTCACAATCTCTATTGCTTTTCAAGCCTGGTGCCTTAACGACTAGACCAAATAAATACTGCTGTTCCAGCTGCCTCTTAATAGCACCTATGATGTTTAATTTAATAGTACAACACACACAGAGAGACACCACTATGGAGCCATCACTTCCTGCTAGGCAATCGGACAGATCCTAATCTCGCAAATTTCCTACCGGGATTATGGTTTCATTTTAACTTTGCAATCTTGCACAGGACCTGGGCTTTCTTAGTGGTCTCCCATCCAAAGGCGGCCTCAAACCTGCTGGGCAACAACCCAGCTTCCTTTGTTGTCCCCATTGGCTTTCAGTCTCCCAACAATCTCCTCTCCTGGGTGCATCCCTAGGCCGATAAATCCCCACTCACCCACCCGTACAGGGAGTCCTCGATTTACAACGGTTCGTTTAGTGACCGCTCTAAGTCAACAGCAGCACTGAAAAAAGTGCCTTGAGGCTTTTTTTTTTTTTTTTTTTAAAAACACTTTTACGACCTTGGCAACATCCCTGGGATCAAAATTCAGGCCGCGCTTGCCAACCGGTTCCATATTTATGACCGTCGTAGTTTCCCGTGTCTCTGTGTGTGTGTGTGTGTCTGTGGGTCAAGCAATCCTCTTTTGTGGTGCGACCTTCCGGACAAGCAAAAAAAAAGTCCATGGGGGAAGCCATATTACGGGGTTCACTTAACATCAACAAGCGCAGCGACTCGCTTTTATTTTATTTATTTTATTTTATTTCGAATTTATATACCGCACCTTCTCCCGAGGGACTCAGGGTGGTGTATAGTCAAATAAAAACATACAATACAAACATTAAAAAAACAATTAAAAGGATATATATTAATTTGGCCCCAATTTAAGATAACAAACCAATTAAAAATTAAAAAATTTGTTAAGCCAGCCCGGCTTGCTGAAAAAAAGAAAGTTTTAAGGGCACGGCGGAAAGCACCGAGGTCTTGGATTCTCCTTATCTCTGGGGGCAACTGATTCCAGAGGGTAGGTGCCCCCCACTCATTAACAACGAATGGAGAGGGAGGTCGTAAAACAGGGGGGCAACCACCATCTGGCTTAGCAATGGAAGTGTGTGTGTGTGTGTGTGTGTGTGTGTTGTGTTGTGTTTCGGTCGTAAGTCGAGGACTAGCTCCATGACAGGCCCAAGACCCCCTCCCTGTAGCCAAATTTCAACCCCCCCCCACAAAACCCCTCCACTCATCTGACTAGGTCCTCCAAGTCCTGAGACCCCCCTCCCTCTAGATAGACCCCCCATTTCTCCTCCTCCCCCCCTTCATATCATAAACCCCCCCACCCCTCCCAACCATTCAAAGGGGCATCCCCATATCTGCTTCCCCCAACTCAGCCCCCTCCCCTCAATTCCCCTGCTTTCCCCTCCCACCCTTGGACTGAAGCAGCACCCCCCCCTTAAAGACAGCAAGCCCCCCCTCCCCACTGTTGCTTTGTGGCACTACAAAACCCATATTCAAGTATTACAAAGCCCATGCTGCGCAGCCTTCAGGCTTCTCCTTTCCCCCCCCCACCCTCCTCACCAGGCCCAAAGACAGGCGCAGCCCCCTCCTCAGCAAGCCCCCCCCTCCCTTCTTTCCCCCCCCCAAGAGACCCAAAAGAGCGGCTACCTTTCCGCCTGAAGAAAGACATGGCGGCGCCGGCGGGTCAGGCCTAGGCCTTCCCTCAGGGCTGCTGGGTCTCCTTCCTCTTCCTCCTCCCGCCGCCGCCTCCCGCGCCCCACACCGAGGCGGAGGAGGAGGCGGCAGCCGCCATGTTGTCAACAGCGGCGGCCGCGGCGCAGGCTCCTTCTTCCGGGCGGCGACGGCGCGCAAAGCCTCTCGGGAAATTTAAAAAAAAGGACCGGCCCGGAAGTCCTTGGTTGTCAAGGGCAAGGACCAATCAGAGAGCGGGATGGAAAGGAGGAGGCGGGGCGTTTGGGAGAGGCCATCTTGGAACAGGGCGCCCGGCGGCAGGAGGGCGAAGGAGGCGGAGAAGCCATCTTGGAAAAGGGCGCGTTCTCCCTTTCGAAGCCGGGGGAAAGAGAATCCCGCTCGTTTTAATAATTCCTGAAAATAGGAGCGGAAGCCCGTTCGGCCATGTTGGATAAGGGCAACTGCCCCAACCCTGTATTATATCTGCAATTTACAGAGATTTAAAAAAAAAGTTATCTGCAAAATGTGTAATATATATATATATATATATATATATATATATATATATATATATATATATATATATATATATATATAATATGGAACTAATATATATATATATATATATATATATATATATATATATATATATATATATTACATTATATATATTAAAGATATATATATCTTTAAAAAAGGGTCGGAATAGCCTCAAGCATGCTTTGCAATGTATTGGTTTCCCCTAAACTCAGATTGATGGGAGTTTCCCCTAAGATCAGATTGATGGGAGTTGTAGTCCAAAACACTTGTGAAATGAAGGATGGTACCTAGTTTGAGTAATGAAACGTCTGCAAGAAAACAAGCGAGCTCAGAGAGCACCAAGGACCCCTCACACTTGGGAAATGCGTATTTTTAAAGCAAAGTAGGGGCTCCCCCATAAACTCCCAATATTTGAAGTGCTGTCACAGGGAAGAGGGTGTGGGAAAAAGCCTATCCCCCCCCCCCGAAGAATGAAATATTTTGGGAAATATTTTTTTAAAAAAGGTAGAATGTTATATTTTTTTCTAAATGAGAAATGGAGAAGCATGTTTTTAGAGGCAGAAAGCAGACCCCCAAGTCTTCCTTAACAGCAGATGCCAGCACTTAAGGAGATAAAGAGCTTATTGAAAGAGGAAGCCGACTATCTAGATGTCTCTGTTCACAAGCAAAGCAAACACTGCTGGCAGAAATCCATTCCAGGCAGGAGATTTCGAAACTCCCCTGTGGCAAAGTTTGACAGCTGACAAAACCAGCTGTCAAACTTAGAACAAGTAGCCCCTCACCCAAGATCCAACGCAGGACGAAAGCCATGAGCCACAATAGGAATTGCCCAATACCCTTTTAGAAACACAAAGCCCATATTGCCAAATCCCAAACTTCACAGTTATAGAAACTATAAAGATCTGTCCACCTATTCAGCATTTGCTCAGCTGTCCCAGAACCACATGTGGTTCGTGGTTCTGCTTCATCCATAAAGGGAACTTTTCTTTTTTTTAAAAAAAATCTTTATTTACATTTCATTTATTTCCAGCGTCTTTCTCTTGGCTTGGAACTAAACCAGATGGATTTTCCTTCCAACAAGGACATCGATTTTTATCTATTTATTTATTATTAAATTGGTTTGCCACCCATTTCGGTCCAAGATCGCCCTGGGCAGCTTACAACATCAAAACAAAATCATATACAGGTAGTCCTCGATTTATGACCACAATTGAGCCCAAAATTTCTCATGCTTAAATTAATAAAAGAGCTTAAAGAAAAAGAGGATATGGAATATTATATAATCTAGCACAAATGGTATAAGTGGCTGGAGAATAGGAATAGGAATAACGGAGAAGAAAAATAGGGGTGAAATGTAAAAAAGGAAAGAATGAATATGTCAATGTATAGAAAATATAAAGTCTCAATAAATACACTGTCATTAAAAGAGAAAGGACAAGAAGAAACTGGAATAATATAAAGGGAAAAGGGAGAAAATGTAAATACTAGAAGATCATCACGAAATAGCTGTTAAGAGAGTATAAATATCGGGGGGAAATCTAGCAGGTTCTGACAGATTCTGGAGAACTGGTAGCGGAAATTTTGAGTAGTTCAGAGTGGGGTGGGAATGGAGATTTTGCAGTATCATTCACCTGCCACGCCCACCAAGACACACCACACCCACCAAGCCACGCCCACAGAACCGGTAGTAAAAAAATTTGGATTTCACCATTGATATATATATAGAGAGAAATAGAATAGAACAGAGTAGAGTAGAGTAGAAATAGAATGGAATGGAATGGAGTGGAATAGAAATAGAAATAGAAATAGAAATAGAAATAGAAATAGAAATAGAAATAGAAATAGAAATAGAAATAGAAATACAGTAGAATAGAATAGAATAGAACAGAGTAGAAATAGAATAGAAATAGAAATAGAATAGAATAGAATAGAATAGAATAGAATAGAATAGAATAGAATAGAACAGAGTAGAAATAGAATAGAACTACAATAGAATACAGTAGAGTAGAAATAGAATAGAACAAGAAAGAATAGAATAGAATAGAATAGAATAGAATAGAATAGAATAGAATAGAATAGAATAGAATAGAGGATAGGATAGGATAGGATAGGATAGGATAGGATAGGATAGGATAGGATAGGATAGAAAATAGAATAGAATGGAATGGGATGGGATGGGATGGGATGGGATGGGATGGGATAGGATAGGATAGGATAGGATAGAAAATAGAATAGAATAGAATAGAATAGAATAGAATAGAATAGAGGATAGGATAGGATAGGATAGGATAGAAAATAGAATAGAATAGAATAGAATAGAATAGAATAGAATAGAATAGAATAGAATAGAATAGAATATGGAGATAGCACAGGATAGGATAGGATAGGATAAGATAGGATAGGATAGGATAGAATAGAACAGAACAGAACAGAACAGAACAGAACAGAACAGAATAAACACAGTTGGAAGGGACCTTGGAGGTCTTCTAGTCCAACCCCCTGCTTAGTCAGGAAACCCTACACCCCTTCAGACAAATGGTTATCCAATCTCTTCTTAAAAACTTCCAGTGTTGGAGCATTCACAACTAACTTGGTTTGATATGACAAAGAAGACTGGATCGTTTTGAGGGACCCAAAACCTTTTTTTTTTCCCTTTTGAAAATTACTTTGTTTTGTAGCTGCTGTTGCAAAATACCCGGAGCCTGGAAAGATTTGGGTACCGCTCAAAAAGCCAGGCTCAAATGGCTCCCTTCAAAAACACAAGGGGGCGCCCGGGAATGTGATTTCTGCAAGCAAAATGAAATTTCCCTTGCTCAGTTTTACAATTTAGAGCAGTATTTCTCAAACTGGGTGATTTGAAGTTGTATGGACGTCAGCTCCCAGAATTCCCCAGCCAGAATAATTTAAGATGAGTGGACTTCAATTCCCAGAATTCTCCAGCCAATATACCTTAAGATAGGTTGATTTCCATTCCCAGAATTCTCCAGCCAGCATACTTTAAGATGGGCAGACTTCAATTCCCAGAATTCAACAGCCAACATAATTTAAGGTGGATAGACTTCAACTCCCATAATTCCCCAGCCAGCATATTAACCAAATTAGAAAATTGATCCACACAGATATTCTAATCTAGTGTTTCTTAATCTCAGTTTTTAATCTTAATCTCATCTTTTACCAGAGAGTTCTGGTGGCTCAGCAGACTGATAGCATTGTGATTAACATCAGCTGCCTGCAATTACTGCAAGTTCGAATCTCACCAGGCTCAAGGTTGACTCAGCCTTCCATCCTTTCTAAGGTAGGTAAAATGAGGACCCAGATTGTGGGGGCAATAAGCTGACTTTGTATAAATATACAAAAATATGAAGGCTATTGCTTAACGCATTGTAAGCCGCCCTGAGTCTCCGGAGAAGGGCAGCATATAAATCAATTTTTTTAAAAAATGTCCAACTTCAACCCCCAGAATTCCCCAGGCCAGCTGAAGTCCACCCATCTTAAAGTTGCTAAATTTGAACAATGGGGATTTAGCAACTATACATTTTTAAAAGAGTAAATAAAAATTGTGAGGTGCATAGGCTAAGAAAATGTGATGGCAATTAAATTCATTCATATTCTACTTTTCTGCCTGATGTATTATCTCTAATATCACACATATTATCTTAAGAAGCAACAAAGAACACCATCAATACCTGCGAAAGCTTTTTAAAAAGATTTTTATTGTTATATTTAATAGGAATATTCCAATCAGTTCTACACTGAAATATGAATTCCAGTGCATGAGAATAACGTATTTTCACTGTTATTAGAAAATAGTGTAGTAGACAAAGGCAGGAGAAGAAGCAATAGATGGAAATTAATCAAGGAGAGAAGCAACCTGGAATTGAGGAGAAACTTCCTAACAGTGAGGACAATTAACCAGTGGAACAGCCTGCCACCAGAAGTTGTGCATACTCTACTCCATCACTGGAGGTTTTTAAGAAGAGACTGGACAGTCACTTGTCTGATATGGTATTAGGCCTCCTGCTTTGAGCAGGGGGCTGGACTAGAAGACCTCCAAGGTCCCTTCCATCTCTAGGCTGATTGCATGTTGTGATTACCTGTCCTTTCAGTCCACGAAAAGCCGAGTCTCGCTTAGATCTGTGTGCAGAGTTCACCACACTCCTCAAAGAGCCTTGGTGGTGCAGCGGACTAAAGTGCTGTTATGTAGCACTTAGCTGCCAGCTGCCTGCAATTAATGCGAGTTCAAATCTCACCAGGCTCAAGGTTGACTCAGCCTTCCATCCTTCCGAGGGAGGTAAAATGAGGACCCGGATTGTGGGGGCAATAAGCTGACTTTGTAGAAACACCGCTTATGGGGGGCGTGCAAAAAGCCCTAATAAGCAGGTATATACAATACAAAAGAATGAAGGCTATTGCTATAAGTGCATTGTAAGCCGCCCTGAGTCTTCGGAGAAGGGCGGCATATAAATTGAACTAATAAATAAATAAATAAGTAAGTTATCCTCGCCAATCACGATTATGCAGCCCAATGATCACAGATCAGCCGCGCTATCAAAAGCTGCAAAGCACAAGCTTGGCCGCTAGAGGGCAGCAACGCCTTACAATACAGCTTGGTTTCCCTCGCTGACTCGCCTAGAGGCCGGGTTGGGTACTGTCCCCATTTACAGAAGGCGCTGTCCGTGTTGAGCCTTCCCACGTTCTTATTCCTAGGAGCCGCTGATCCTGCCATTCACTGCAAGCCCAACGGGCGGGCGGGCGGAATCCCCAGCTTTAGGCACCGAAGGCGGAGTTCCCAGTCGTGGGAAAGCCTGGGGAAGGGTCTCTCTGGTTCAAAGTCCGCCTTACGAGACCGCCTTCTGCCACCAGTAGCCTCTCACCGACCAGTACGCTCCCATAGAGAGGGGCTCCTCAGGGTGCTGTCGGTCAAACAATGTCGACTGGCGGCCCCCAGGGGGAGAGCCTTCTCTGTGGGGGCACCCGCCATCTGGAACGAGCTCCCCCTCCCGGAGATACAGAGGATCCCGGATTTGCGCACTTTCCGCTGTGCCCTCAAAACATTCTTATTCCAGCAGGCTGGTCTGGCCTAACTCTCCCTCTTAAATTTGTTTTAAATTTGTTTTCTAAATTGGGGGTGTTTTAAATTTGTTTGTGGGCCAATAGTATTTAACGCATTAAATAGTATTTAATTGCTTAACGCATTGTAAGCCGCCCTGAGTCTCCGGAGAAGGGCGGCGTATAAATCAAATTTAAAAAAAATAATAAAAATGTATTTTTAAATGGTTTTTTAACGTTTGTACTATGTGTATTTTATCTCTTGGCTGTTCACCGCCCTGAGTCCTTCGGGAGTAGGGCGGTATATAAATTAAATAAATAAATAAATAAATAAATAAATAAATAAATAAATAAATAAATAAATAAATAAATAAATATTCCCCATCCTGGGAATCCCCCCTCCCTCTTGTTCCCAGAGGGGAATAAATTATTTATTTATTTATTTATTTGTTTGTTTGTTTGTTTGTTTGTTTATTTAAATAAATAAATATTCCCCATCCTGGGAATCCCCCCCTCCCTCTTGTTCCCAGAGGGGAATAAATTATCTATCTATCTATCTATCTATCTATCTATCTATCTATCTATCTATCTAAAATAAATAAATAAATAAATAAATAAATAAATAAATAAATAAATAAATAAATAAATAAATAAATAAATAAATACCCTTCCCCCTTCCCTCTTGTTCCCAGCTTGGCTTTTCACTAGGCAGGGGAGAGAAAGAGAGAGAGAGAGAGAAAGGGAGATTTTTCCCCTAGAGAAAGGAGAAGGGGAGAAGACCCCCCCCCCACACCCCTCCACCCACGCTTCCCCCCCTCCCCCCTTTGCCGGGTGGGCTAACGCAGGCGTGTGTGGGGCCGCCCTGCACGTGATGGGGAGCCGGCTCCGAAGAGACGCCCACCGGGAAGGCGAGGCAAGGAGCGGCCAGGCGGGAGGTTAGCGAGGCACCTGCAGGCGAGCCGCGATCGCGAGTGGGTCGCTGCGTGGGCGGGGGTCCCATGCCTCCCCGCCGCAAGAAGAAGAAGAAGAAGAAGCAGCAGCGGCGGGTGGCGGCAACGGCTGGCAGCGGCGGGCAGGCGGCTGCAGCCCTGGCATCGGGCCGCCCGCCGCCCCACGCCGCGGCTCTGCCCAGGATGTTCAGCGGCGTGGGTTGCTTCTGGCTCCTCTTGTCCTCCTGCCTGGTGGCCGTTTGCAGCTTCGGCTTCCTCTCGCCCGCGTGGATCGTCCGGCAGCGAGGCGGCGGCGGCGGTGGGCGGCGGTGGGAAAGAGGAGGAGGAGGGAGCCCCGCGCCCGGCTCCGTGGAAAGCCTCGGCGGCGTGGGCGAAGTCACCTTCGGCTTGCTCTGGCACTGCTCGGAAGCCCCGCGGCACCTGGAGCCCTGCGATGCCCTGGGGGGCTTCGGCCAGATCCCTTCCGCCTCCTGGCAGGTGAGACCCCCCCCCTCCCCGGGCTGCGTGGGTCCGTGCGTGGGTGGGTGTCTCGCCGGTGGGGTGGGGGGTAGAAGTTGCTCCCCGCGCTGTGGGGCAAAGACAGGAGGGCGTTGCGAGCTCCATCCTTGCCGTGACAATAACGAGGCGGGGGTGAGTTCGGCTTTCCCACTCACCCACCCGCGATCGCGGCCCGCCGCGTGTCCATGCTCGGTGTCTGGATGGGACCGGGTGGGGTGGGGTAGAAGTTGCTCCCCGCGCTGTGGGGCAAAGACGGGAGGGCGTTGCGAGCTCCATCCTTGCCGTGACAATAACGAGGCGGGGGTGATTTCGGCTTTCCCACTCATCTACCCACCCGCGATCGCGGCCCGCCGCGTGTCCATGCTCGGTGTCTGGATGGGACCGGGTGGGGTGGGGTAGAAGTTGCTCCCCGCGCTGTGGGGCAAAGACGGGAGGGCGTTGCGAGCTCCATCCTTGCCGTGACAATAACGAGGCGGGGATAATTTCGGCTTATCCACTCACCTACCCACCCGCGATCGCGGCCCGCCGCGTGTCGATGCTCGGTGTCTGGATGGGACAGGGTGGGGTGGGGGGTAGAAGTTGCTCCCCGCGCTGTGGGGCAAAGACGGGAGGGCGTTGCGAGCTCCATCCTTGCTGTGACAACAACGAGGCGGGGGTGACTTCGGTTTACCCACTCACCTACCCACCCGCGATCGCGGCCCGCCGCGTGTCCATCCTCGTTGTCTGGATGGGACCGGGTGGGGTGGGGTAGAACTTGCTCCCCGCGCTGTGGGGCAAAGACGGGAGGGCGTTGCGAGCTCCATCCTTGCCGTGACAATAACGAGGCGGGGGTGACTTTGATTTACCCACTCACCTACCCACCCGCGATCGCGGCCCACTCGGTGTCTGGATGGGACGGACGGGAGGATGGATTCAGGGGTGGGCTTTAGGGATTCCCCTCCACCCCACCCCACACACACACACACACACAACCCGGTCCGACCCTTAGCCCAACTTTTCTACCTGCGGTGGGTGGGATTCCCCCCAAAATTAAGCGCCCCGTGGGGTTTTTTAACCCGTGAACCCGCCTTGGAGGAAAGAAGGAAAGGGAGGGTTTTGCCAGGTCTTTGTAATTTGGCTCCTTTCCTGCGTGGGAGCCTTGCAGCCTCAGTGGGTTAGCTTGGAGACTATGATAATAATAGCAACAATGCGAAGACCTACAAATAGGAGCCTTGATAGCGCAGCAGACTAAAGCGCTGTTATTAACACCAGCTGCCTGCAATTACTGCAAGTTCGAATCTCCCCAGGCTCAAGGTTGACTCAGCCTTCCATCCTTTCTAAGGTAGGTAAAATGAGGACCCGGATTGTGGGGGCAATAAGCTGACTTTGTATAAATATACAAAAAAGTATGAAGGCTATTGCTTAACGCGTTGTAAGCCGCCCTGAGTCTTCGGAGAAGGGCGGCATATAAATCAAATTAAAAAAATAAAAAATAGAAACAGGACGACTCTGGCAAAAGAAAGCCAAGGTGATCCCAATAGTCACAGGCGTCTTAGGTGCAACCCCAAAACATCTGGAGCACCTCTGGAATATCATCGGCATTGACCAAACCCCCTTCCGTCAATTGCAAAAGGCAGCTTGGCCGTTCCAGCTTACATCCTGCAAACTATACCTTTTAAACACCATTCACATTTATTTTTTTTATTTTTATTTTTAATTTGATTTATATGCCGCCCTTCTCCGGAGACTCAGGGCGGCTTACAATGCGTTAAGCAACGGCCTTCATCCTTTTTTGTATATTTATACAAAGTCAGCTTATTGTCCCCATAATCCGGGTCCTCATTTTACCCACCTTAGAAAGGATGGAAGGCTGAGTCAACCTTGAGCCTGGCGAGATTCGAACCTGCAGTAATTGCAGGCAGCTGGTCTTAATAACAGGGTGCTTTAGACCACTGTACTACCAAGGCTCTTTATTTATCGGTCTTAAAGTCCTTGGGATGGATTTAAAAAATGCCATATATACAGTTGGAACCTCCAGGTGACTGTGCGAGGAAAAATAATCCTCATTAAAAGATCAGCCTGGGCATGGCCGGTGAAATCAGCTTGTAGCCATTACCTGGGTTAAGAGTAATGGAGTCGGAAGGGACCTTGGAGGTCATTTAGTCCAACCCCCCGCTCACCGCAGGAGACCCGTACTAGGGATTTGAACCCGCTGACCTTTCTGATCAACGAGCTCAGCGTCTTAGCCACTGAGCCACCTTAGTCCGGGTTAGACTAAGTTTTCTTTTCTTTTTTTTTTAAAAGTGGCTTGCACCCCCCTTTGGGCTCCTGATGGTGGTTTGTTACAAGACGGGACTTCAGCACCCTTCGTGTCCCAGTTTTGTCTGAGTTGCGGCGCAGTTGTGCGACGGGCGTCTGTTCGGGTGAGACGAGAAGGCAGCTAAATGTGCCTTTTGCCCCCTTAAAATAGAGCCTTGGGTGGCGCAGCAGACTAAAGTGCTGTTAAGTAGCACCAGCTGCCTGCAATTACTGCGAGTTCAAATCTCACCAGGCTCGAGGTTGACTCAGCCTTCCATCCTTCCGAGGTAGATAAAATGAGGACCCGGATTGTGGGGGCAATAAGCTGACTTTGTATAAAAAAGAACATTGCTTAGGGGGGCCCCGAAAGCCCTACTAAGCAGGTATATACAAAAGTATGAAGGCTATTGCTTAAAAAGCATTGTAAGCCGCCCTGAGTCTCCGGAGAAGGGCGGCATATAAATCGAACCAATAAATAAATAAATAAATAAATAAATAAACAAACAAATAAATAAATAAATAAATAAATAAATAAGAAAGAAGAAAGAAAGAAAGAAAGAAAGAAAGAAAGAGAAAGAAAGAAAGTATAAAATCGCTGCAAACTAGGAGAGACAATCCACGATGAAGCCAGAAATTCAAATAAGGTGTTAAAAGTTAATCCAGTTGCAATGTGGGTTTATGGCAGGCTTTTTTTTAAAAAAAATCCTCATCTCTGGTATGGATTTTATTTTATTTTATTAAGGCAACGGGATGTGAATTTAAAAAAAAGAGAAGCGGCTGAGAATGGGCTGTTAACCCCCCTCCGCAAAAGACCCCCCACGCCTGTTAAAATGGGCAGGCATGGCTTCAACAGGTGCTCTCCATATCAGGCAGGGAGTCGGGGGTATTTTTGTGAGCGTCCCTCTGACGGTGTACGGTCGTTCGTGGATCGGGTTTTTTTTGTTTTTTTTGTTTTCGCCCTGCGTTCTTTTGTTGGAGCGTGTGCTGTGTGTGCTGTTGTGGTGGCAGAGAAAGGACAAAAGAGTCTGGGGTCCTTTAGCAGGGAAGCCCATTTGATGGGCTGTTTGATTCCACCACTAGCCAAGCTGACGCCCTTCCCTGTGGAAACGACAATTTACGAACGTTATTGGCAGTGGGCCTGGCTGGGTTGTAGGTCCCTTCCTTCCTTCCTTCCCTTCCCTTCCCTTCCCTTCCTATGATTTTCTTTCTTTCTTTTTTTTCTTTTTTTCTTTCTTTTTCTTCCTTCCTTCCTTCCCTTCTTATGATTTTCTTTCTTTCTTTCTTTCTTTCTTCTTTCTTTTTCTTCTTTCTTCCCTTCCTTCTTTCCTTCCTCCTTTCCTCCCTCCCTTCCTTCGCTTCCCTTCCTATGATTTTCTTTCTTTTTTTCTTTCTTTCTTTCTTTCCTTCCTTCCTTCCTTCCCTCCCTTCCCTTCCTATGATTTTCTTTCTTTCTTTCTTTTCTTCCTTCCCTTCCTATGATTTTCTTTTTCTTTCCTTCTTTCTTTCCTTCCTTCCTTCATTCCTTCCTTCTTTCCCTTCCTATGATTTTCTTTCTTTCTTTCTTTCTTTCTTTCTTTCTTTCTTTCCTTCCTTCCTTCCTTCCTTCCTTCCATCCTTCGTTCCTTCCTTCTTTCCCTTCCTATGATTTTCTTTCTTTCTTTCCTTCCTTCCTTCATTCCTTCCTTCTTTCCCTTCCTATGATTTTCTTTCTTTCTTTCTTTCTTTCCTTCCTTCCATCCTTCCTTCCTTCTTTCCCTTCCTATGATTTTCTTTTCTTTCTTTCTTTCTTTTTTTCTTTCCTTCCTTCCTTCATTTCTTCCTTCTTTCCCTTCCTATGATTTTCTTTCTTTCTTTCTTTCTTTCCTTCTTTCTTTTTTCTTTCTTTCTTTCTTTCTTTCCTTCTTTCCTTCCCTTCCTATGATTTTCTTTCTTTCTTTCTTTCTTTCTTTCTTTCCTTCGTTCCTTCCTTCTTTCCCTTCCTATGATTTTCTTTCTTTCTTTCCTTCCTTCCATCCTTCCTTCCTTCTTTCCCTTCCTATGATTTTCTTTTCTTTCTTTCTTTCTTTCTTTCTTTCTTTCTTTCTTTCCTTCCTTCCTTCCTTCCTTCCTTCATTTCTTCCTTCTTTCCCTTCCTATGATTTTCTTTCTTTCTTTCTTTCTTTCTTTCTTTCTTTCTTTCTTTCTTTCCTTCTTTCTTTTTTTCTTTCTTTCTTTCCTTCCTTCCTTCCCTTCCTATGATTTTCTTTCTTTCTTTCTTTCTCTTTCTTTCTTTCTTTCCTTCGTTCCTTCCTTCTTTCCCTTCCTATGATTTTCTTTCTTTCTCTCTTTCTTTCTTTCTTTTTTTCTTTCTTTTCCTTCCTTCCTTAATTATTTTTACAAATAACTCTAGGTCAGTGATGGCGAACCATTTTGGCACCGAGTGCCCAATCTGGAACACGTGTGCATGTGTGCGCACTGGAGCACCGGAAACCCGAAGAGCAGCTGGCTGGCGCGTGGATGCCTGTTTTTTGGCCATTTCTCAGGCTGTTTTGGGGGCCTGTTTTTCGGCTGGTTTTCAGGCCATTTTCCAGGCTGTTTTCCGGTGCTAAAGTGCCTGTGAAGACCAGCTGGCCAGAACGCCGGAAACCAGAATAGCAGCTGGCGATGGCACACATGTCCACAGAGAGAGCTCTTCATGCCACCTCTGGCACGTGTGCCATAAGTTCACTATCACGGCTCCAGGTAGTGCACATGGTCCTTCCCTTTCCTATTTTCCCCACAGCAACTACCTCGCAAGGGAGTGGCCCAAAGTCATCCAGTTGCTTTCATGCCTAAGGCGGGACTCGAACTCACCGTCCCCTGGTTTCTAATCTGGCGCTTTAACTACTTAAACCAAACTATCTCAATTATTAAATTTATAGGCTGGTCTGCTTTTATTTATAGGCTGTTGGCTCAGTAGACTAAAAGCATTGTGATTAACATTCAGCTGTCTGCAATTACTGTAAGTTCGAATCTCACCAGGCTCAAGGTTGACTCAGCTTTCCATCCTTTCTAAGGTAGGTGAAATGAGGACCCAGTTTGTGGGGGCAATAAGCTGACTTTGTATAAATATACAAAAGGATGAAGGCTATTGCTTAATGCATTGTAAGCCGCCCTGAGTCTCCGGAGAAGGGTGGCATATAAATCAAATTTTAAATATATATATGTATGTATGTATGTATTTTCTGAGGTTTTCGCGGGTGTTTGTATGTAGGTCTTTGGTTATTCGGGTTTTCTCCCGCGTAAAATTGGAGGTTGGAGACTTCATCGAAACGTTGCCAAGACACCTCCAATTTTACGCGGGAGAAAACCCGAATAACCAAAAACCTAGAATTAAAGCACCAAAATTCATGAACTTCTTCAGGGTGTCAGTCCTGAGAGCCAAATGCTGAACTTCGTTGGCCGAGGAGCAGATTGGCAGTTGTCCATCATCCATGTCATGGTTGTCCCAAAGGTGCTTTTTTCAAGAGGCAACTGGACTTTCTTGTTGTTGTTTTTTCTTTTGAAGATGTTTCACTCCTCACCCAAGAAGCTTCTCCAGTTCTGGCTGAATGGTGGGGAATGGAAGGATTTCTACTCCTTGCAGACAGCTGGTCATTTGCATCCTTTTTAGCGGGTCGTTGAGGCCACTTGGAGGTTTGTCTGTGTCCTCAGGGTCAGCTGAGTAGTGCAAATGGATGTGGAGCCTTCTTGGAACAGGTGGAAGCATTCCTATAGTGTGCAAGTGAGTGGCAGGGAGTGTTTATTGTTTATTTATTTATTGGTTCGATTTACATGCCGCCCTTCTCCAGAGACTCAGGGCGGCTTACAATGCATTAAGCAATAGCTGTCATACTTTTGTATATACCTGCTTAGTAGGGCTTTCACCCCCGCCCCCAAGCGGTGTTCTTTTTTTAAAAAAAAAATTTGATTTATATGCCGCCCTTCTCCGGAGACTCAGGGCGGCTTACAATGCGTTAAGCAATAGCCTTCATCCTTTTGTATATTTATACAAAGTCATCTTATTGCCCCCACAATCCGGGTCCTCATTTTACCCACCTTAGAAAGGATGGAAGGCTGAGTCAACCTTGAGCCCGGTGAGATTCGAACTTGCAGTAATTGCAGGCAGCTGGTGCTAGTTAACAGCACTTTAGTCTGCTGCGCCACCAAGGCTCAAAGGTTACACTCTTTGTAACCTTCAGTCTCTGTTCAAAGAAAGCCACATGTAAAGCATTTCAGGAAATCCTCGTCTTACAACCATTTCTTAGTTCTTTTGTTTATGTAAGAACCCCCCCCCCACACGCCCCCAGCCGTGATACATTGATATGGTCTATATAAATTTCATAAATCAAAGATTTATTATAGGAGGCCGCATGGCCATTCTGGCAAAGCTCCCTTTATGTCTCTGCAAAAGGTCTTGTGTCTCACAGCTGTTCCGAGATCCCCAAAGAGAAAAGCATCTTCCGACCTCCCCATTGATGGGAACAGGTGGTGGGGTGGCCCCAGTTTGTAAGAGGAAGGCTCATGATTGGGAGTTATAAAGTTATAAGTTTAATCGAGGAGAGAAGCAACCTGGAATTAAGGGGAAATTTCCTGACAGTTAGAAAGAATTAATCCGAGGAACAACTCGCTTCCAGAAGTTGTGAATGTTCCAACACTTTTAAGTTTTTAAGAAGATGTTGGATTACCATTTGAAATGGTGTAGGGTTTCCTGCCTGAGCAGGGGGTTGAATATCTCCAAGGTCCCTTCCAACTCCATTCTGATTGATTCTGTTCTGTTCTGTTCTGTTCTGTTCTGTTCCGTCCCGTCCCATCCCATATTTTCTATTCTATTCTATTCTATTCTATTCTATTCTATTCTATTCTATTCTATTCTATTCTATTCTATTCTATTCTATTCTATTCCATATTCTATTTCTATTTCATTCCATTCTATTCCATCCCATATTTTCTTTTCTTTTCTTTTCTTTTCTTTTCTTTTCTTTTCTTTTCTTTTCTTTTCTTTTCTTTTCTATTCTATTCTATTCTATTCCATATTCTATTTCTATTTCATTCCATTCTATTCCATCCCATATTTTCTTTTCTATTCTATTCTATTCTATTCTATTCCATATTCTATTTCTATTTCATTCCATTCTATTCCATATTTTCTTTTCTTTTCTATTCTATTCTATTCCATATTCTAATTCTAATTCTATTCTATTCTATTCTATTCCATATTCTATTTCTATTTCTATTCTATTCTATTCTATTCTATTCTATTCTATTCCATATTCTATTTCTATTCTATTCTATTCTATTCTATTCTATTCTATTCTATTCTATTCTATTCCATCCCATATTTTCTTTTTCTTTTCTTTTCTATTCTATTCTATTCTATTCTATTCTATTCTATTCTATTCTATTCCATATTCTATTTCTATTTCATTCCATTCTATTCCATCCCATATTTTCTTTTCTTTTCTATTCTTTTCTATTCTATTCTATTCTATTCTATTCTATTCTATTCCATATTCTAATTCTAATTCTATTCTATTCTATTCTATTCTATTCTATTCCATATTCTATTCTATTCTATTCTATTCTATTCTATTCTATTCTATTCTATTCCATTCCATTTTCTATTTCTATTTCATTCCATTTTATCCCATATTTTTTTTTCTTTTCTATTCTATTCTATTCTATTCTATTCTATTCTATTCTATTCTATTCTATTCTATTCTATTCTATTCTATTCTATTCTATTCTATTCTATTCCATTCCATTCCATCCCATCCCATCCCATCCCATTCCATCCCATCCCATTCCATATTCTATTTCTATTTCATTCCATTCTATTCTATCCCATATTTTCTTTTCTATTCTATTCTAAAATGCTTTTAAAAGTAAAAAGAAAAAAAAGCCTCTGATGATCGCATGGCTCAGCTGGGATCATCAGAGGCTTTAAAAAAAAAAAGCCTCTGCCAGTCAGGCAAGTCAGCTGGGATCATCAGAGGCTTTTAAAAGCATTTTTTTTTACAACTTCTTCAACCGAAGAGGTTGTAGAAAAAATGGTTTTAAAAGTAAAAAAACAAAGTTGGCCACACCCACTCAGTCATTACCCCCCCACACACACCAAGCCACACCCACAGAACTGGTAGTAACAAATTTTACATTTCACCACTGCCTTGTATAGGTCTCATCCCTGAGCGGGGGGGTTGGATTGGATGACCTCCAAGGTCCCTTCCAACTCTGTTACTGTCACTATATTTTATATTTTATTTTATTATCTTATTACTATTCCATTTAGAAGCTACCCATGGCCCTCACAGAGTGACTCTGGGCAATGTGTAGATTTTATTAATTTATCATTTGGTAGTCCTCGACTTACAACAGTGACCATTGAAGGTGACCACGGCACTGGAAAAATGTGACTTATGACCGTTTTTCACACGTACGCTTTGCAGCATCCCCATGACCATGTGATCAAAATTCAGATGCTTGGCAACTGGCTCATATTTATGACCGTTGCAGTGTCCCGGGGTAACATGATTCCCTTTTGCGACCTTCTGACAAGCCAGGTCAAGGGGGAAATCCCGATTCCCTTAACAACCGGGTTACTAACTTATCAACTGCAGTGACTCACTTAACAACGGTGGCAAGAAAAGTCGTAAAATTCACTTTTAACGAATGTGTCTCGCTTAACAAGACGAATTGTGGGCTCAATTGTGGTCGTAAGTCGAGGACTACCCGTACAGTGACCTCGCTAGGTTAGGTTTCTTTAAAGCATCACACATGCCACTTTCCAGTTTTTGATACAGGCGTTATAAAAGCCGATTAAAGCGATCAAAAGGAAGCTGCCTACTTGGCCATCGTGCCGATGGGGTGCTTCCTGTATGCTCCATTTCCTTTCAAATTTAAAAGCACAGCGCACGGATTCATCCAAGGTTGGCCTTGAAATATTAAACATAATAATAATCTCTCTGAAACATCTCGGTGCTCTGTGTCTTGTCAAAATTATTTCCTGACCTGGTGATTTCTAACAAAGGAGAATAGCTCATCTCCGTGGCCAGATTCAACAAATACATTTGTTGTTGCTAGTTGCGAAGTCGTGTCCGACCCATCGCGACCCCATGGACCACGTTCCTCCAGGCCTTTCTGTCCTCTACCATCCTCTGGAGTCCATTGAAGCTCACACCAACTGCTTCAATGACTCCATCCAGCCACCTCCTTCTCTGCCGCCCCCTTCTTCTTTTGCCCTCCATCGTTCCCAGCATTAGGCTCTTCTCCTTCCTTCCTTCTCATTAGGTGGCCAAAGTATTTGAGTTTCATCTTCAGGATCTTGGCCTTCTAAAGAGCAGCCAGGGTTGATCTCTTCTAGGACTGACCGGTTTGTTTGCCTTGTGGTCCAAGGGACTCACAGGAGTCTTCTCCAGCACCAGAGTTCAAAGGCTCTCAATTCTTTGGCGCTCAGCCTTTCTTGTGGTCCAACTTTCACAGCCATAGCCTGTGACATAACAAATACATTAAATTTGGTAAATCTAGTCATGATTTAAATCACCAGTAAAAAGGCTTGATTTAAATCAACTCGATTTAAATCATAATTTTTAAAGAGCAACTGTCATCTCTGCTCCTCCTTCGACCCGCTGTTGACTCACCGATAGTCCCAGTGTTGCAGAATATACAGCCTCCTGCTACGTAACTAAGCTCCGTTTCATGCTGAATAAACTAAATTATTTATGTATCTTAAATAGAAAACTATCTTACGATAGATTTTTACCCCAAAAGTTTTTTATTAAAATAAATTCGATAAAAATCAAAAAAATCCGATTTAAATAAAAAAAATCCGATTTAAATAAAAAAAAATCTGATTTTTTTTTATTTTTTTAAAAAAATCATTGATTTTTATCCACCCTGAATCTAGTGCTGAGCGCTTTGTAATTTGAAATGATGTCATTCACCGTGGAAACCTGTGGTGAACCATACTGCTTAACTGACTTGGACATGGTTACGCGAAAAGAGGAATTGTGTATTATGAAGAGTTTAGGGCTAAAAAAAAAGTACGGTAGCTCTTTTTTTTTTTTTTTTTTAAAGAGGTTTCTTGATCTCTAAGGTCTTCTTGTGGTCTGTCAGCCACTGGCCCCTCCAGCAGCTGAATCATAGGAGGAGGATGGGGGGCATGGGAGTGAGCACCAGTAACAAGGCTACCTGGGAGCTCCGAGGGGGAAGAGGGAATGGATCTGTCAGAGAGAGAGAGAGACAGAGATGGAGCCTGGGCTGTCCGTCAGCCCTCAGATGGAGAGTCAACAGCCCCCAGGTCTGGAGGTGGCTGATGAGGAAGAGGAACAGCTGGGTCCAGTGCCTGATGCTCGGATGCACAGAAGGCAGAGGAGAGGAGAGCAGTGGAAATCTATGGGCCGGTCCTTGGGACGGAAGAGCCACCGCTGCTAGCGAAGCCCCACCCTAGCTCTGAGGATAAAAGGCAGGGGGCAGAGATGAATAAGTGTGGCAGACAACTATTCATCTCCCTGCCAGACAGACTTGTTAGCCTGCGGTGAGAGAGAAACTTTTTGCTGGGGCTGCCGGCGCTCCTAATAAAGGAAACTTTGAGTTAACTTCTGAGGGTTGGTCGTGTTTGGGGAGCTGGGTCAGAACAGATCTCTGTAGACGGTGACTGCAGGCTTAAAAGATGCTTGGCCCTTGGAAGGAAAGCTATGACAAACCTAGACAACATATCAAAAAGCAGAGACATCACCTTGCTGTCAAAGGTCCGTAGAGTCATAGCTATGGTTTTCCCAGTAGCTTCAGTGTTTATTTATTTATTTATTTTATTCAATTTGTATCCCACCCTTCTCCTAGTGGACTCAGAGCAGTGCACAGCCAGAACTAAAACACGTACCAGTACAAAATTTAAAATTATTAAAAGAATTACATACTTTGGCCCAAATTTAAAACAATTCAAATTAAAATCCATTGACAAATTAAAAGCTAAAAAACTAAAAAACTAAAAGGGAGGGGGGGTTTCACGTCAGCCCTGCTTGATGGAAAAGAAAAGTTTTCAGGGCACGGCGAAAGATCCAATATCCTTCGTATCTCCGGGGGCAAATCGTTCCAGTGGGCAGGAGCTGCCACAGAGAAGGCCCTCCCCCTGGGGGTCGCCAGCCGACATTGCCTGGCTGATGGCACCCTGAGGAGTCCCTCTCTGTGGGAGCGTACTGGCCGGTGGGAGGCTATTGGTAGCAGGAGGCGGTCTCGTAGATACCCCGGCCCCAAGCCATGGAGCACTTTAAAGGTGGTGACCAACACCTTGAAGCGCACCCAGAAGACCACTGGAAGCCAATGCAGCTCACGCAGGAGAGGCGTCACATGGGAGCGCCCCCTCGCTCCCATAATCCCCCGCGCGGCCACATTCTGCACCAGTTGGGGCCTCCGGGTGCTCCTCAAGGGGAGCCCCATGTAGAGAGCATTGCAGTAGTCCAGGCGGGAAGTGACGAGCGCCTGAGTGACCGTGCGCAAGGAGTCCCGATCCAGAAAGGGACGCAACTGGCGAATCAGGTGAAGGTGATGAAAAGCCCCCCTGGCTACGGCCGTCATATGCTCTTCTAAAGACAGCCGTGCATCCAGGAGGGCGCCCAAGTTGCGAGCCCTCTCCGTGGGGGCCAATAACTCGCGTTATTGGAGTTGGACCGTAAAGAAGGTTGAGCATCGAAGAATTGATGCTCTCGAATTGGGGTATTGGAGAAGACTCCTGGGCTGCAAGGGGATCAAATCAGTCAACCCTAAAGAAATCAACCCTTTGAAAGACAGATGCTGAAGTTGAAGCTCAAATACTTTGGCCACCTAATGGGAAGAGAGGACTCTTGTTGGGAAGACCCCAATGTTGGGAAAGATGGAAGGCAAAAGGAGAAGGACAGCAAAGGAGGAGATGATGTCATCAACACAGTGAACATGATTTTAGGCAAACTCTGGAAGACAGTGGAAGACAGGGGAGCCTGGCATGAGGTGGTCCATGGGATCAGGAACAATCGGACATAAATTAGTGACTGAACAACACAAAAGAGTTTAGGGGTTTAGGCAGAGTTTCTTGAACCTGACAACTGGAAGACGTGCGGACTTCAACTCCCAGAATTCCCCAGCTGGGGAATTCTGGGAGTTGAAGTCCGCACGTCTTCCAGTTGCCAAGTTTGAGAAACTCTTGGTTAAGTAGTGAGAACTCAACTAGAGTTCAACCATTCTAATTTAGTCTAGAGAAAAGAAGGACTAGGGATGACATGATAGCAGTATTCCACTATTTGAGGGGCAGCCACAAAGAAGGGGGGAGTTCAACTTATTTTCCAAAGCACCTGAAGGCAAGGACAAGAAACAATGGATGGATACGAAGCAAGGAGAGAAGCAACCTGGAATTAAGGAGAAACTTCCTAAGAGTGAGAACAATTAACCAGTGAAACGACTTGCCACCAGAAGTTGTGGTTGTTCCATCGCTGGGGGGTTTTAAGGAGAGACTGGGCAGCCACTTGTCTGGAATGGTATAGGGTCTCCTGCTTGAGGAAGGGGCTGGACTAGAAGACCTCCAAGGTCCCTTCCAACTCTGTTCTGATTGATTGATTGGTTCAGTACCTTGGA